>NC_136805.1:8171598-8656131 GCF_951216825.1 Electrona antarctica | reverse complement strand
GAGAGAGAGGAAGAGAGAGCAAAGTTGAATGACAGATTTCATTTGGTCCGAGGCGCCGCCGCCGGGGATTGTTTGAGACCTCAGATCGCCATAGCAACAGAGAGTGAGTCACTCGTTTGATTAATGTTCAAAGTGAAGTGGCCTATAGAAGGCCATGCAGCGCGGGGTCACTGGGGGTCACTGACGTCAAAGAGGAATAACCCGCTTTACACTTTTTTACAGCTAGGTTATTGTTCGTCAATTATAGTATGTGTGTGTGACTCCCACTGCTACACGCCTACGGGGCCACTCTGACTCTGTCGGACGTAACCACTTCCAACCCACGGGTCATATAGGCATCTAACAAACCTAACATATCTAACAATGGTTCAATAACTTTCAGAAAATGAAACACAAGTTAAAAATCACACCTGTGTGAACTGAGTGGTGCAACTCCCCTCTCCCCCTGCCTCTCTTCTCTCCTCTCTCTCTCTCTGTGTAATTAGCACTAGGCAACAGTGCAACACTATCTCTCTCTCTCTGTTTCTGGCCACTTTTGCCCCTACTGGTACTCATAGCCACACACATAGCCACACACATAGGTTAACACATAGGTTAACAGTTTAACACTGGACATCCTTGGAGTGGTTGCACCACTCAAAATGTGTCAAACACTAAGGGTTTTGCAGTGTGTGTGTGTGTGTGTGTGTGGTGTGTGTGTGTGTGTGAAGTGTGTGTACGTGTACGTGTGCGTGCGTGCGTGCGTGCGTGCGTGCGTGCGTGCGTGCGTGCGTGTGGAATGATCCCTGTCTGCGGTTGGTCCTTATTTCCAGGTATAGTACAGTATAGTAAATGCCTTTGCTCTCGTGTTACAGAGGGCAGATAGCAACTTGTTGGAACCACTCCACCGAGCGCCCGGGGGGCCCCGGCCGGCACCTCAAAGTTTAGATAACACGGCTCTGTGCAGAGATAACACTGGGCTCTTTCGCTTCAAGTCTGGAGCACCACAATCAATATTGCCATACGTTTCAAGACTCGTTTAGATACAGTATTATAGGTCCACATGTTGTTAGTTTATTGTCTGGTTGTTGTACCAGATTGGATCAGGCTTCATGCAGTTAACTCATTAAGATTCTAAAAATGTCTTCTAAATGTCTTCAGTTGTTCTCTAAACTACTTCATGTCAAGGACCCCCAGAATTATATGCATTGGGCTGCAGACCCTCAGATCTCAAATATGTTGTCCCAGGGACCTCCCAGAAGCAAAGATATGAGTTAACACATTTGCTGTGAAAGAATAATATAATCACAATCATAATACAATCCAGATTTTTCAAAAATAAGTACTATAGCAGATCTACAAGCTCATAGCTATGAGCTATGAGCTTGTAGATCAGCTATTTTCCAATAGCTAAAGTATAAATAATGGTTTTAAAAGTGGTTAAAAGCTAAAGCAGGGGTTGACCACTAACGCTTGCCCGCTTGCCCGGGGCAAGTAAAAAAAAATGGTCGGGGCAGGTGAAGGTTGCTACCGGCTTGCCTCGGTCGGGCAAGTGTGCATTTTGAGTGAACGTCTTAGTTTAGTTGGCTATATAAACATTTACACAACATGAGATATTGAACGTGGTCATTACGCGCCGCCTCCGCATCTTCCCCTGCTTTCTTATCTCTCTCCCGAAGCAACCCCCTGCCGCCGCCACCACCACCACCACCACCACACACACTGTAGCTCTACTAGCACGCGTGAAGCTATGAGAGAGGTCCCTGCTCACAGCAAAATCTTGAGCCCCCCAAAACAGGCCAGCAGCCTGGGGAAAAGGTAAAAAATACTACGGGACACAGTCACAGAGAGGAAAAAGTGACGACGAGAAAAAGTAAATGAGTCAGAACAACGTCAGCGAAAGTTTCTCGAGGAGTGGACTGTCGCGTTTCCATGGCTGCTACTACAGCACCGTCCTTCTCTGCAAAGTTTTGCCGTGACTTCCCCAGCTTTCTGACCGGTATGTTCAGTCGGTAAACAATATAAACATGGCATCATGACGACGCCACAACCCGCTTCGCGAGTCGCCAATAAAGCTCTGCCCGAGCAACACTATGTGGCGATGCTCCGTCGTACGGCGGTGTCGCGCCTCGAATGTTGCATGCATGCTTCACAACGCTTGGGATGCGATGCGCCGTGAGCTTGTGTGTGGATCAGCTGTTTTCGGCACACAACACCGTTGTACCACAAAGTAAATCTCGCAGAACGCTTGCACAGTGCACACATCAATATACATTGCCTGCCCAATTGTCAACAATACCATCACTGGTTGGTTTATTGTGTTTTCAGAACGTCGTTGTTTAATGGTTGCCAGTCATTCAATACTCATCTCATGCTGATACTGATAGTATGCTAATGGATGTGTGAAAGTGGAACCTCCAGTAATGAAGAGAGCTACCTCTAATGTTAAAATAAACCTTGTATTGTTAAAATAAAATATAGTATTTACATAACTTGATTGTTTACTGTAGCCTATTGTGACTGACTTAAAACTGGGAAAGGAAACGTTTCAAAGCATGCAAGTAGAAAGTAAAAAATACATTAAAATAAACAGTAATGCAAAATGTAGGCCTACAATATATTTTGGGGGGCAAGTGGCCATGAGCTGAGGGCAAGTGGAACATGAACTTTACTTGCCCAACGGGCAAGTGCCTCTGAGACCTTAGTGTCAACCAAGTGACACATGCGTTCCAGGTCTTAAGGGTTTTTAAGGCATTTTGGGGCGGGAACCCCTTTTGGTTTTTTAAAGCATTATGTTATACTTAATGCTTATCTATATAAGCATTAAGTATCTACAAGTATCTACAAGCTCATAGCGCGGCACCGAGTGCCACGCTACGAGCTTGTAGGTCTGCTATTTTTGAGAAATCGTGAAAATGTGGCGCAAATCTTTTAATATATATTCTTTCAGAGCGAACGTCTCAACGTCTGAAATATTTGCTTCTGGGAGGGTCCCTGGAACAACATATTTTCAGATGGGGGTCGGCGGCCAATTACATATATTTTTGGGTGTCCTTGACATGAAACTGTTTGAGAACCACTGACATAGAAACATGGGGTTTTTCAGAAAACTGTCAGGATTTAGAAGACATAGTCCTCAGGTCAAAATGGGGTTTTTAACCCATTTTGGGCGGGAACCCCTTTTGGTGTTAGCATTATGTTATGCTTTAGCTATTGAAAAATAGCAGATCTACAAGCTCATAGCGCGCCACCGAGTGGCGCGCTACGAGCTTGTAGGTCTGCTATTTTTTTTTAAATCAAAGAACCACTGACATAGAAACATAGCGTTTTCAGAAAACTGTCAGGATTTAGAAGACATTTGTAGAATCGTCCTCAGGTCAAAATGGGGTTTTTAAGGCATTGTACTGTGTGACATCCGTTTGACTGACTTTCTGATGATCTCCTCCAGGCTGCTCCTCATCTTCTCCATCTCTCCCAGACTCTCCAAGGTGGACCTGCCGTCTCCCTCCAGCCTCCTCCTGCTCTTCTCCAGCTCTGCTCGCTGACGCCGCTCCTGCTCCAACTGGTACTCCAGCTGACCATGCAAACACACAGAAATATGATATGCTCCTGCTCCAACTGGTACTCCAGCTGACCATGCAAACGCACAGAAATATGATATGCTCCTGCTCCAACTGGTACTCCAGCTGACCATGCAAACGCACAGAAATATGCACCAGATATATCCCGGTTATCCCAAGATTTTTGTAACCCATTTTTATTCTCCAAGTGTCAATTGTCTAATATAATCCTGAGGGAGTAATACAGTACACTCCCTCTGCCAACCTGGGGAGAGCAACGGACTGACCTCATGCTTCCTTCTATGCATGAGGAGTCCACGCTGCTTCTTTTCACCTGATAGGGGGGAGCTTCCCCGGTAGGACGTAGCGCGTCCGTGGAAGGAACACGTTTATTCCAACCAGTTCCTTTCCCCTCCATCAGGTGCCCCAGCTTGCCAGGGGGAGGCAGTATAGAGACCAGGATTACTGCATGTTTTTTGTGAAGGTATACCTACCCTAGGGGACACGGGGAGAACATGCAAACTCCACACTTGTTTTTTTAATGAACACACGCAAAGCCATTTCATAAATTGGGTCTGAAACCAAACCCTTGTGGTGCTTAATTACGTCATACTGTATAGTCACAATGTATTAACCCATTTTGGGCGGGAACCCCTTTTGGTGTTTTAAACATTATGTTATAATTTAGCTATTGAAAAATAGCAGATCTACAAGCTCATAGCGCGCCACCGAGTGGCGCGCTATGAGCTTGTAGGTCTGCTATTTTTGAAAAATCGTAAAAAATGTGGTGCAAATCTTTGAATATATATTCTTTCAAAGTGAATGTTTTTAACTCGGGTCTAAATGGCTTAAGGACTGTATAAAATGGAGTGCAGCGGGTGTGCATGGAGTGCAGCGGGTGTGCATGGAGTGCAGCGGGTGTGCACGCTGAACACTGGGATGAAGACAGAGCGCGAGGAGGACACAATGGACGACAGACTATCAACAATGAACTCACTTCTTCCGTTTGCATCTGCATCTTGGCCCTCTCCTTGGTCAGAAGGTTCACCTTCTCCTCCTCGCTCTGCAAGTCCTCAATGGCCTGCTGTTGTTGGGGATGAAACGGAGATGGTGGCTGAGCTAGCCTGGTCCGCACATGTGTCCCTAAATCACTCGCCCCCCCCCACCCTCACCCCCCACACCACCACCACCACTTCGCGCTTCACACGCATCTGCCGGCCACATTCAACGAGAAGATGGGACTTAATTTGCTTGAACGGAAAATTGCATGTAAAGACTAGTCATCGCCTGTTTCATCAGAGAGCCCGTCCCCACTCCCCCCGTCAGTGGGTACAAATGAGTTTGGGACATCTGGTGAACAAAATAAAAAGAGATTTCTTTTAGCCAAACAAACCGAAACAGCTGTACGAGTTTATCTAATGATTATGAGCCTTCAGAAGTTTCTTCCACAATCTTCCCTTTGTGTGCCCGGCTCCATCCATAACACAAGACATGTTCAATAAACAGTAGGATGATAATGGAATCCGATTCTAAATTGCCGTCGCGAGTTACATGGAGAGGCAGGCTAGCTACTGTTGGTCAAGGCATCATCTGGCAAGCATTATGGCGCGAGGGGGCCTCTTATAGTAGTCGGCCATAGAATGTGATGAGGTTGTTGGGGCCCGGGATTTACGGTTTTGAAGCGCGTGTAATACTTTGGAAAGCACAGCGGGCCCCGGCGCCTGAGTGTGTATGTGTCCGTGTGCGCGGGGTGAGTGCGTGTAGATAGGGAGGACATTTATCATAAGTGCCAGTTTCGGGCCGGCCTCATATGGTTCCACTTTCCTCATGTTTGGCTTCCAGCAGCGAGAGAGAGAGACATCACACCGTTGTACGTTAACAAATGTGACAAATCTAGGAGTTACAACAACACACGGTCGGCCGTATAGACAAAAACCTCCACACTGCATTAAAAGCTACTCAGTAACGTAACCAGAAGAGGACAAGCATGTTGGAATGTTCCCAAAATGTGGAACTGGTTTGGTTTCCCAAATCCAGTGTTCATTTTGTCGACTAAAACTATGAGGAAAAATGTTCGTCGACAACTTTTTTTTCACTGCAAAAAAAAAACAAAAAAAATAGGCTTTGATTACTGAAACTGAGACTAAATATATTGACAGTTTTGTCAACCAATAAAAACTAGACTGTTGGGAGGGACTAATAAAATAATAATAAAACTAGTAAAAGACGAAGTAATTTTTGGTGTTTGGTGTTTGGTTGCTCTCCGGTGTAGCAGATCTACAAGCTTGTAAAATCAGTGTAAAATCAGGCATTACGATGCCATCAAGGCCCGCCAACATACATTTTAGACAACAACATTAAATTTAGTCGACTAAAATCTTGTGATATTTAGTCGACTAAAACTAGACTAAAACTATAAGACATTTCAGATGACAAGCCTCGAAAGGCTGTGACAAAATAAAGATTTGCTCCCAAAATCACCAGGGCCACAATGATGGTGTGTTGTGTTCTGTCTCATACCTGGCTGAGCTCCACAAGATGCTCTTTCTCCTTCTGGAGCTTCTGCACCAACTCATCTCTCTGGGACAGCTCCTCCGATAGCCTCCTCACCTCTATGTCAGAAGACTGTGTGTGTGTGTGTGTGTGTGTGTGTGTGTGTGTGTGTGTGTGTGTGTGTGTGTGTGTGTGTGTGTGTGTGTGTGTGTGTGTGTGTGTGTGTGTGTGTGTGTGTGTGTGTGTGTGTGTGTGTGTGTGTGTCAGACAGACAGACAGACAGACAGACAGACAGACAGACAGACAGACAGACAGACAGACAGACAGACAGACAGACAGACAGACAGACAGACAGACAGACAGACAGACAGACAGACAGACAGGTCAAGCAGAGAGAAACCCCACAGCAGAATATAAATCACTAGGGATTATAAAGACATTGAGACAGCAGGCTTGAACATATTTTTATTTATAAAGTGTGAATGAATTCACATCCCTCTAACAATATTGATAATGTAAAGTCAAATGAATTCACGTTAGCTGTGAAACTCCTCCAAGAGAGAATCTTGTCCGTTTTGTTCCACATAAATCATCCAGAGAATTAGGTCTTATATTCAGTCCATTCTGAGATCACTAATGTGGGATTTATACTCCCAGCCCTTAAGTGTTTTCCCTTTGCGGAAACAATAATGACGCTGTGAAACCGTGATTGCCGATCCCACAACCGTAAAAAAACAATGATATATTTTATGACCAAACACATGTCACTAGTACTCACTACCCAAACTTTATGACCAAACACATGTCACTAGTACTCACTACCCAAACTTTATGACCAAACACATGTCACTAGTACTCACTACCCAAACTTTATGACCAAACACATGTCACTAGTACTCACTACCCAAACTTTATGACCAAACACATGTCACTAGTACTACTCACTACCCAAACTTTATGACCAAACACATGTCACTAGTACTCACTACCCAAACTTTATGACCAAACACATGTCACTAGTACTCACTACCCAAACTTTATGACCAAACACATGTCACTAGTACTCACTACCCAAACTTTATGACCAAACACATGTCACTAGTACTCACTACCCAAACTTTATGACCAAACACATGTCACTAGTACTCACTACCCAAACTTTATGACCAAACACATGTCACTAGTACTCACTACCCAAACTTTATGACCAAACACATGTCACTAGTACTCACTACCCAAACTTTATGACCAAACACATGTCACTAGTACTCACTACCCAAACTTTATGACCAAACACATGTCACTAGTACTCACTACCCAAACTTTGTTTTTCTTTTCTAGTCAACACAAACTGTCTTCCTCATGCATGTGGCATCCCGGTCTTCATTTTGAAACAACCAGGAACTAATGAGACAAGCGTGGATATTTTGGGAAGCTGTCAAGAGGTTTCCAGCGCACATGCGAGCCAGTGGGGGTGGATGAGAGAGAGAGAGAGAGAGAGAGAGAGAGGAGAAAGCAGGAGAGGTCAGCGAAACATCATGCTCTCTTCAGTGGGGAGAGTATATTTCGGAGTACTTGTACGTTATTCAAAAGAAAAAAAGAAAAAGAAAAGATGAATTATTCACGCGATAGCTATGATACATCCGTCAGAACAAAATGGCTCATTGTGCTCTTGTTCAAACAATTTTGCCCCCGTAGGAAAAATCTAAATAAATCATGTCCATTCAAAGTAACTCGGATTACAGTAACAAATACCCTCAGACATTTAACATAAAGTCATGTCAGTTCCATGCCCCGGAGCCGTGTGTCACATGGGCAGGTCGAGTCTTGCTGATTTTCCCCACAAGCTTTCCTTTTAAAACATCTTCACCACACGGTTCACTTCACATCCCTGGGGAATTTAAGAACGCGCTTCCACGAAGTGCACACGGCCAGATCAAATTGCCAATGGTGGTTAAGACAACATGTAAAAGGAAAGATACAGAAATATGTTGTGATTGAACCGCTGCCTTCCTGCAACAACGAATACCACACAGGGACTCTTTTTTTTCCTCTTCTTTCCACTGGCACAGGTCTTGCGGTGAATGCAATACATTCTTTTAAGAATTCTTGAACAAAGATAGCATCTTAATCCTATAATACACCTCAATTAGATAGATAGAAAATACTGCTGAGGGACTGTAACAGTAGATGTCAAGGCAGCCCCTGTCGTTACTCTCAGTCTCCATGAGACAGGCCTTCGTAATGGGTCGCACAATGCCTGGCGTCCTTCAGGAGCACGCGGTATATAGAATCAATGGGGAGACGCTACTACGCTGTGAATTCTGCACGGGTGTCCCACCCGGTAATTAGGTAGGTCGGAGAAGAAAGACAGAATAATGGCACATGCTGTAGCTACCTTATGCTCCCCTCTGTCAAATTATATCCATCAAATAAGTACAGCAAGAACAAAAAAATACTAAAAGATTATGTTCTTATTCTCTGTAGAGTTGTCTTTCTTTAACCCTCTCCCTCACTCTGTACAGACTGTCTTCAGCTATACATGTTGTTGTCCGGATACTTAGGGAAAGTTCGCGAAATCTGTGGCAAATCTGCTACTAGCTTTCTTCACAAATGTGTTCATAAAAGGTGTTTACTATAACCTCCCAATTTGTTCCAACCCAAATCCCTTGGGCAACTTTGTGTTTCATTCAAAGTTTCATTATGATTTAAGTAGCACGTGACGTGTCAAACTAGGGGGTTTTCATGATTCTGAATCTATTGCACTGGGAGGAGACCCCGGGGCAGACCAAGGCGCAGTTGGAGGAAACAGCTTGTGAGCTTGTAGATCTGCTATTTTCAAATGGCCGAAATGTATATAGCGCTGAAGGGGTTAATGTATGTTTTGTAATAACAATGAAAATCTACAACGTAACTAGTAACTAAAGTTGTGAAATAATTGTAGTGGAGTAAAATTACAATATTTGCATCTGGAGTAGTAGTAAAAAGTACTGAAAATTTGACATACTCAAGTAAAGTCCAAATACCTCTAAATTGTACAGTACTTAATGTAAGTAAATGTACTTAGTTACTTTCCACCACTGGCTATACAGTACAGTACCTGCTTGTCCCTCTCCGTGGCGGTCAGCGCGCTCTCCAGCTCGTCCAGGTCTCGCCTCAGGCTGCCGCACTCGGCCTCCAGCCTCTCGCGGTGGAGGGCCAGCCGGGCCGAGCACGCCTCCTCCTCGTCCAGCCGCTCCGACAGGCCCGACACCTCCATCTCCAGGCCGCGGCGCGCCTTCTCCAGCTGGGCACAGCGCTGCTCCGACGCCTGGGTGCTCTCCTGCTCCTGGCCGAAGGTGGTGGGGGAGGAGGACAGATATAGGACGGATGATGAGGGGCTTTGGTTCAGATCAGTGTTCATTTTGTGGACTGACACTAAAGCTAAAAGACTAAACACTAAGTCCGATCCAGAAGAACACAGTTTGCCGGCCACTGCTACAGAGCTGACAATGAGGTTATATCTTCCCTTCTTCTCTGGAATCCTGCCTCAAAGCAGACCAGAGGTAGAAAACCGTCGTTCCCTGATGTCATCGCTAGGGAGTATAGGGACACATGCATCAGTATACGCAGGTCTCTAAACTACCTCCCCCTGGCCAGCCGGGGCGCCTGATGGAGGGGAAAGGAACTGGTCGGAATAACGTATTCCTTCCGGCCGGGGAAACTCCACCCTGTCAGGTGAAAAGAAGCAGCTTGGACTCCTCATGCATAGAAGGAAGCATGAGGTCAGTCCGCTGCCCCCCCCCCCAGGTTGAGGAAGTATAGCGCCCAGGATTACATTAGATAATTGACACTGGGTGAAGAAATGGGTTGCAAATCATGGGATAAAATTAGGAAAATAGTAAAATATGACATAGATGGAGTCATAAAACTAATCTGAAGTTGCTGTCAAAATGAACACTGGCATGACTAAGACCAACACTAAAAGACTAAGATTTTGATCTGGTCGACTGAGATTAGACTAAGACTAAACCATATTTCGGATGACTAAAATAGGACTCAAACTAAATGTGTTATTCAAAAGACTAAGACTAAATCAGAATTTTGCTGTCAAAATGAACACTGGTTCAGATAAAGGAATATGCCCTATGTCAGCAATTATCATTCTTTCTACACATGTACGCAGCAAAAAGTGAGTGTTTAAAAGCAGGTTGGAAGCTTGAGAGGGACTGACATAATAAATATCAGGGGTGAAGGATGAAAGCCGAGGTGAGAGGGAGTAGACAGATTGGAGATATGAAGAGGGAAACAGTTTAGATAGTACGGAGACATTTCTGTATAGATGATGAAAGCAAAGGCAGAGATACAGTAGCATGCTCTTGTGAAGTCTTACCGCAGGCTATGCCACAAGCTGCAACTTATCCTCCCTCAAGTCAAATACGAAACGTTGACTCATTAGCCTGCCTCCTCGTTAATATAATGCAGCTGGGTGACGTATGGACCGGACCTGATAAGCGAGTTCTACTGAGCAGTACATCATTTTGTCAAAAAGGGCTGATTGCGAGAGTCTGTTGCGATTACCTCTGTTTTCTTACGAACCCAGTCATCATGGGCAAGGCATCTGCACTTCGGCTAATAACATACCCAAATATGTGGGCATTCACCAGATCATCACATTTCCATCTGCATTTATTTCCATAAAAGTGCTTGGCTTGTGCTCTTTCCGAGAATTAGCTTTTCGAAAAAATTGACCTCAGCAAATACTGTTCGTACTTTGGTGCATTCAGTTATAATTTGTTATTTGTTAGTTGCACCATATGACGGTGTCACCTTTCACCTCTCGAACAGGTGTGTAAACCAGTATGCAGGTAGGTAGGACGTGTTCATTCATGACTTCTGCATAAGGCACACGAGATGTAGGTGCACACACACACGCACACGCACACACACGCACACACACACGCACACACACACACACACACACACACACACACACACACAAGTTATACCCACAGCTGCTAGTCTGTGCTCCAGTGCGGTGCTATAGCTATCCCAGGCCAGGTCCTCTGGTTCCGGTTCGGGACCAGGTTCCACCTGCAGCAGGCTGTTCCCATTGGCTTCCTCAGAGTCGTCAGAGAGGGAGTGGCAACGCTGCCGGCGCCTCGCAGGCGTCGCCTCCATCTCGTATAACTCTCGTACTGTAAGACGTCTCGCACTACTGTACAGTAAACCTCACCTCTGTGTGAGGTTCAGTAATCCAACACCTCACCTGCACTGCCTCGATGGAAAATAAACGTACTGACTGTACCTGTACTACTGCCAAACCATCCCCTTGCTCCAAAAAAAGGCTTGGATGTTCTGTTCCACTTCCCTTGTTGTAAGGTATCCCACTCTTGTTCCGGTCAGCCGATCCCCTACTCCTCTTCCTCGCTGCGTTGCGTACAGCTCTGGAAACACTCTGCACACCTGCCGCCGTTGCCTCCCACAGCAGCTCCTTAATCTGTCAGCCGCACCGTGCTTTATCTCTCCCTCTCATTGCTCCTTCTCTACTCTCAGAGAGTCCACCATCCCATGCAAACCCCCCCTCTTTTCAGATAATACTATGCTGCCTGAAATCCAAACATTCTTTTGTTAACTTCCCTTCTACCTGGCCTCTCCTCTAAGCCTCCGGTCCCACTACAGTTCCACACACACACACACACACACGCACAGTTACTCAGCCAGTGCAACTGGCAGCTATACCCCCAGTCCACTCTCAATGCTGAACTGTCCCGTCCTCTCTCTCTCCTCTGGCTCACGAAAAGCAGGTGTCTCTCCCCAGTTTCCCCGGGATCCAAGTGTCTCCCAGAGGGACGATCGTTGGTGTAGGATGTCAGGTCAGACACACACACACACACACACACACACACACACACATGCAAAAGAAAAGTCCTTGGACGACGTGCCGCTCTCTCTTCCCAGAAACACAACCCTCAGCTCCACCATCAAAGCCCTGCAGCTGCACCACCACACAAAGACGTGGAATACGAGGGCAGTATTCCACACACACAGTCAGAAATGCACTTTTATTCTCTGTGTTCCATGTTGTAATTGACATAACGTTCTTGCATGCCCACGCCCACATCATTCCCACAATGCCACGCCATTCATCTTAGCAAGAACAACGAGGCATATTGTGCTTTAGAAGTAAAGCACAGCTGATGTTCTTGAATGAAGCCACCCGGACTGGCATGGCTAGTAGACTAAGACTTGCATGGCTACTAGACTAAGGACTTGCATGGCTAGTAGACTAAGACTGGCATGGCTAGTAGACTAAGACTGGCATGGCTAGTAGACTAAGACTGGCATGGCTAGTAGACTAAGACTTGCATGGCTAGTAGACTAAGACTTGCATGGCTAGTAGACTAAGACTGGCATGGCTAGTAGACTAAGACTGGCATGGCTAGTAGACTAAGACTGGCATGGCTAGTAGACTAAGACTGGCATGGCTAGTAGACTAAGACTGGCATGGCTAGTAGACTAAGACTGGCATGGCTAGTAGACTAAGACTGGCATGGCTAGTAGACTAAGACTGGCATGGCTAGGAGACTAAGACTGGCATGGCTAGTAGACTAAGACTTGCATGGCTAGTAGACTAAGACTGGCATGGCTAGTAGACTAAGACTTGCATGGCTAGTAGACTAAGACTTGCATGGCTAGTAGACTAAGGACTTGCATGGCTAGTAGACTAAGCAATCCTATATCTGAGGTAAACATGGAGCAGTGATGCGGGCAGAATCATTATTAGGTATTGTATTGCATTACAAACAACCATGCAGGTACTTCAGGGAAAACACAAGTGAATGAAGACACCAAGACAATTTCCAATGTATAATCACAAAAGCGTCATGATTTTTGAAACTAAGGTGACATTCACACCAGAAAGCTTTGCTGCGATTAAAACGAATCCTGCTGCGCATTGTCAGAAAGTGCACTTCGTTTGGCAGGTGTGAAGGCTCATTTGGCACGAAACATGCACGTTATGAGTATAATTTGAAATTTTGATCACCATAGATTTCACTGTGTAGGCTATAGTTTATGAATGGAACACATTGATAAAGGTCCGGCCCCTGCTGCGTTTCCAATAGCTGCGGATGACAGTGTGACTGTGAAGGCAAACCGCAACAAATTAAATATGCAAGAAGTCCCAATTCTCCTCCCATTCGCATCGAGTCTACCGAAGTATTAGGTGGGAATGTGACCTAATACTTCCTTCCCGCAAGCCTGCAAACTTTGGAAGCCATAGCCAATAAGATTAGGAGGCCAACTCTGATACACTCCAGAGATAGTGTGTAGTGAAGTATTGGCCCAAATCTGTACAAGTAGTAGAACAAACTGGCGGACATCTAGTTAGGTAGGTGGATATGGGCATGGCCTATAGACTATGGGGAGTTAAGCCATGATCCAAAAAGATGTATATGCTTCAAGAGTTATATGAAAAACTTTAAAGCAGCCTGGTATAGAGTCACCATGAGGCCGATATAAAAACAATGTGAGTCTTCCTTGGCCTACTGGCAGCTTGCATGCAAAGTATGACCGCTGATCGGACCTGCGGTTTCCAAGATTACAGACAGACACAAATACGCAACAAAACATCATCTCCACCCCCCGGACTTCCAGCTTGGTGGAGATAAATATTGTTGTAGAGCATCCGACACGACCAGAGTGTCCAGAAGAATACTGTTGTATTCATGCAATGGAGCCTGAACCTCTCTTGATTATATAAAGCTAAAATAGCACAGGATCTAAAAATGACCAGAACTGGATCCAGTTGGGCCATGTCCTGGAGGATAAGCACCCTGCCAATACCACCACTGGCCCATGGAAGGCATCCAATCCAACCACAAGAACATTAAAACAAACTTCTTTTCTCAGAGAATTCTTTCTCTCTCTCTCTCTCGCTCTTTTCCCCCCCACATTTAATTTTGACAACGTGGTCAGAATTCTTGTGCAGACAGGCAGCACAGTGGAGTCTGTTCATGGCCGTCCACTACGACTCCCACGGGTGCTGAAGAAGCTAGAGACAATAAGCAAAGCCCAGACTCAGCCTCCAAGAGACACCACTTCCCTCCAACACTAACACTATTTCTGACAGGGGGTCGACTGCCAAAGACTAGGCTGTACACTTGTTTCAATGTGACCTTTGGCTTTGGGGCAGTGTTGATTTCATCGACTGAAACTATGGACGAAGAATGTTCGTCGACTCCCTTTTTTCACTGACGAAAACTAAGCAAAAACTAAATAAAAACGAAGCTATGACTATGACTAAAACTATGACTAAATACAGTATATTGTCAATTTCGTCAACAAATAAAAACTAGACTAAAATGTTAGGGAGGGACTAATGGAGAAGAGATCCAGTTTTAAGCTACCGTAGGTTGCATTCTGATATTAGCCGATCTACAAGCTCACAACGCGTCGCACTGCGACGCGTTGTGAGCTTGTAGATCGGCTAATATCAGAATGCAACCAAAGTGTAAAATCTGCCATTACGACACCATCAAGGACCGCCAAAATACATTTTACTCGACTAAATCAACTGTAGTCAGCTAAAATCTTATATTTTGTCGACTAAAATTAGACTAACACTAAAACATTCCAGGTGACTATTCAAGAGACTTTAGGGCTATATTTTGCGCCACCCCTTAACCCTTATCCCTAAACTTATTTGCCATTTTTTACTATTTTAAAAAACCTTTTAAAATAGTTCAAGTAGCTGATCTACAAGCTCACAACATGTAGATGTAGATCGGCTAGTTGAACTATTTTAAAATGATTTTCAAAATAAATAAATTGCAAAATAAGTTAAGGGATAAGGGACAAGGCGCAAGATGGAGCCCTATAACAAAAACTAAAATCTAAATTTGCTGTAGCCAGTCACCCAAAATGTGATCCGATCACGACAGGCTGCATTAGCTAAGAGGTGTGGATGTTCAGAAGAAGTCACGCTGAGCTGGCGTTGTGTGATCAGATCAGCCTGGCGGATCATCCAGAGATTCCAGACCACCTCGTGGAGTATTAGAAGAGCTTGTGTTTGTGTTCAGAAGTATGAATAATCTTCTTTGACTGCACAGTATATATAATAACAAATAAACAAACTATAACCCTTAGCCTTATTCAGAATACATTTTTGGGAGTCCTTTTTATTTAACTATAATTTCCCACGATTTTCTATCCCATTTTTTTCACCCAGTGTCAATTATCTAATGTAATCCTGGGCTCTACACACCCTCCGTCAACCTGGGGAGAGCAACGGACTGACCTCATGCTGGTTCCCTGGTTGGAGCCCTCACTTTACTGCTTGGATGCACCAAATTGTCCATGTGTACATTCCATTCCATTCCAGTGGTCATTGCATTGTGTATCATGTTTGATAATTAAGTTACTACTTAATTGTACTTAATTATACTACTGTATACAGTGACGTAGACTCCGTGGGGGCGGCGGGGCTGGAGCCCCCATGAAGAATTAGACCTGAATATATCATTACTCTATGGAATATATATATTCGCCTCGGTCCGTCCCGTTTGTGCCGCGCCAGGTCGCGCTGCGACCGTTCGCGTCTTTGCATTGACTTTGTATGTAATCGCGCCGCTCTAACCATCCAGAGCCTTAGAAATACCATCCAAGTCTGAACGCACCTTAACACCTCTTTTAAGCGGGGGGGAGGGGGCGGGCCCATCGGGCCCCCATGACGATTATAAAAACATTTCGTCTCTGACTGTATACATTATACACGGAACGAAATTAATAACTGAAATCTAGCCTGCTCTCTCAACCAATTTCCTAAAGCACTTCCAGAATACAATCTCTACAAAGTCTCAAATATGTTCATTGCATTTAATACATCATCTGAATTGAGTCATTTTTCAGATGTATGTCAATACCAAACTTAAATTAATATAGAAAGACACTGCCCAGGATATAATTACAGGTAATGAGAAGACAGGTGTAGTGACAAATTGACTTGGAAAGTGCTCTGGATGCACAGACGATTATTCCCCTGACAACACTTCACCTCTTCAGACTCCACCTCACCCTCACTTCTCAACTCAATTCAACTACACTTTGTAAATCCGTCTGTATAAGAGTGTCTGCTAATTCAGGGGTTCTCAACCTTTTTGGCCGGGGACCCCCGGAAATGCTTTGGCAATGTCTCGGGACCCCCGCCCCGCCCCCTCCCGACCCCCAATATAAATTGACTGCTACAATAACCTTAACCCATTTTGGGCGGGAACCCCTTTTGGTGTTTTAAGCATTATGTTATAATTTAGCTATTGAAAAATAGCAGATCTACAAGCTCATAGCGCGCCACCGAGTGGCGCGCTACGAGCTTGTAGGTCTGCTATTTTTGAAAAATAGTGAACATTTTTTTTAAAAAAGAAATCTTTTTTTGAAAATAATTTGGGGACCCCCTAAAATAATTTGGCGACCCCCCGAGGGGTCGCGACCCACGGGTTGAGAACCCCTGTGCTAATTGATGAATTAATGTTGCTGGAGAAATGGGAGTCTGGAAATCTCTGTTACCTCTGCGACCTGATTCCGGATAAGCGGTTGGAGATGGATGGAGTACAATGGAAACATCCCCCCTGCGGCTTTCTGTGTTATCCTTTTAGCAGAACCTTTGACTGTACTTACTGTACTTACTACCGGTACCGTTAACACATTTAGACGTGAGACTGGTTCTGGCCATAAGGCAGTTTGATGAAAGACACCCTAAAACCTGAGGTCTTTCTGACAAACTTCACAGAATTGAATACGGAAATCCGGAAAAGTACAAAAACAAGAAATGATCACATAGTGATATTTGTCAGGTGAAAGAAGCACTGGTTTCTTTATTTAAGTAACGAACGCTCCTCTCAACCGGCCGGTCTCAATCATAACATACGTTACATAACATTGAGTGTCTCTAGAGATTTCTGTTACCTGCAGTGCTTCCTGTTCCTGGTCATGTGACCTGAGTAACCAATACATGAAAGCAGTGTGTGACTGTGTGTGGCAGCCAATCAGGACTAGGACTAGCCATATAATAGAAGAGTTACGATATTGAGGGGGAAGAAACCGGGCACTCGAGTGCTGTTCATGCAGCCTGAACTGAGCCAAGCTGGAGTTTGAAATACATTGTTTTCAACGAGGGCGGCGCAAATAAGAGCTATTTTAGGCATGTGTGCAACATGCCAACTGTTTTAAAGTATTGTACAGTAACAACTAAAGTCTCTGTAGAAAAGAGTCATCCTAGTTACCAACAGCAACCTTCCCCCTGGCCTACTCATGGATTGGATCCACCCACTTCCTGCTGTCACTCCCTACCAATCAGTAATCTCACCTGCTCTCACTCACACCTCAATCAGTGGCCTGCTATATATACTGCCTGAGTGCCTGTCCATGTAGTCATTGTTTGTCAGCAGCAGCAACGCCACCACCTGAGAGCCCTCTGTCCTTGGTTATGTGTCATTGAAGTGAGTTCAGTTTGTTCATGTTCATTTGTATATTGCATTGTATTGGTTATTTGTGTTAAATGTAATCCTAATCTGTTTTCCTGAACTGTAGAGAATGTGTGTAATGCGCAGTGCACATAGTCACTTTAGTATCAGTAACTTGGATAATATTGAATGTTTATTTCCCATGTTTGTGTACTCCTAATATGTAGTGGTAGGCCTACCCATCCCCCCCCCCCCCTTGAGTCTAATTGTCTTAGGTACCTAACTGTCATTGTTTATGCACTGTTGAATTGTGTGTGTGTGTGTGTGTGTGTGTGTGTGTGTGGTGTGTGTGGTGTGTGTGGTGTGTGTGTGTGTGTGTGTGTGTGTGTGTGTGTGTGTGTGTGTGTGTGTGTGTGTGGTCTCATGAGAGAAGCTATTGTGGGAAGGGTCAAATAGGCGCAAAGGAAAATAAAGGCTTAAACGGAACTCTCCTTGTCTGTATATTCTGACCGATGTACTGTAGGCTACCATGGTGATGTAATTGTCCATGAGCCAGTCTCAATCTAAACCTACCCTACAGTCTCTGTAATGTGTATGTTGTACTAAAAAGGGATTTAAGATCATTAAAGCTGGGCTGTTGCTGAGTCCAATGCATTTCTGCCTACTTCCGGTCCAGGACTTGTCCCTATTTGTTGTCCCCATTCTCAATAGAAGTCTATGTAGGGAGAGCTGCCATTGGACTGGCCCCATGAAGTGAACAGAGTTATGGCTCTGGTCCTCAGTATGACTCGTGTATGACTAGGTCTTCTACATTTCATGAGCATTCACTAGTCACCTGACAAAAAAAGACTACTTCAGAGCAAGTAACGCTGCTGCGGCAGCCGGTCTAAATAGGTTAAACAGTATTCAATAAAAATGCTTCAATAGTACTTGATTAAAATAAAGATTACACCCGGGTGTCTTCAATGCTTGTGTTTACACAAACACTCAAAGCTGGCCATATGAGGAGCTAGCGCCCCTCAAAACTGTAACTTAAAACTGCCAGAACAAGGCACTCAATGATCTTCTCATGTGTATAACACTGATTTCTCTGCTGCCAGAACCATCAGGTGCAACTGCAACACTCATGGTCTGAATGCTCCATCATACCGCTCTTCTCTTCTCCACATGCTTCTCCGCTTCCCTCCTGTTGCCCTTGAACATCTAAACTCCATCATTTCCTCTGCCCACTTGTCTGTTCTCTCCATCTGCAGCCACCTCTTCACCCCCAGAGTCAAAGGGTCCCTCCCAGAAACCCTCAGAGCCAGGGTTATCCAGACGATAAGGTATTTTCCACACGGCTAACTGGGGCATCCGAATCACTCTGGAGGACCCAGGGAGCACTCCACATTGATTTCCCATTAGCCTCGGTACCAGGCTTTCAGTCTGGAGGAACCAAGGGGCCAGTGAGGCTATTCAACGTTGAAGCTCTGGGCCCTAGTGGTAGGAGGAGGGACTACAGGCGGACCCGTGTATTCATGACCGGGAAACCCCGTGCAGCTGGGCTTTAACATTGAGCGCTCGGTTGCACTTCCGCATTTGACCACCAAAATTTGGTGGTCAAATGCGGAAGTAGACGTTCTGAGACGGTACTTCCGGCAGTCTTCCGGGTGCTTCAAAACGCCACTGAGCAACTTCCACTGACATGAATAGCTGGGGGGGCGGAGCTTCGCGCCAGTTCAGTCTCTATCCTTTTATATACTCTATGGGAGGAACGCATTGGTCGCTCTGGTCTAAAAGTGGGAGGAGTCGCTCCAAATTATGTGACGTAGCGCTGCACTGGGGGGGTGAGATCCAATCAGGGCGTGCGCAAATCTCTGCCGTGACCCGCCCCTCTAGCCCATTCTGACCTGAGATCAGATTCTAAAAATGTCTTCTACATCCTGACAGTTTTCTGAAAAAGCTGTTTCTATGTCAGTTGTTCTTCGATTTTAAAAAAATAGCAGACCTACAAGCTCGTAGCGCGCCACTCGGTGGCGCGCTATGAGCTTGTAGATCTGCTATTTTTCAATAGCTAAAGCATAACATAATGCTAACACCAAAAGGGGTTCCCGCCCAGAATGGGTTAGACCAGAAATTAGCTCAGGCTAATTTCCCTGTATAGAAAGTTAGAAACAGTGCACTTTGCTCTTCTGTTTATCGTCCTGCATTCTGGAGATGCAATATATGGATATGGCAAAGATTGGTCTCACCATTAAACACATTGAGAGCCCACGCAAAACTGCCCAAAAATCACTTTCACCTAGAATATCCATTCACATTTTTTATAATTCAGCTGACTGTGGAGACACATGCTGGAACTTTTTACTTTGAAATGTTTTATAGTTTCTGAGTTATTTAATTTAAACGCCAAATGCATTCTCAATGGCGAAAACACAAACTTTGGCACCACGTATAAAAAATAAAAAATAAATCATTGTTTTGATTGTTATGATTTTTAAAAAAAATAAAAAAATATATATTTTTTTCCTTTTCAAAGACGTCCACAGACGTCTTGGGCTATGCCCGTGCGGTAATACCAAAGACGTCCACAGACGTCTTGGGCACAAAATGTGTTAACACAGGAAAGACAAAACTGATAAAGCTAAATCCCCAAACCAACCATCATAAATAATAAAAAATCACACCCGTGTGAAGTGAGGGGCGCTCTTATCAGCTTATCTTATCAGACATACAACATCTCATTCCGGGCAAATCACAATTTGCGTCCTCATCTTTCGTCTTCAATGTCTGTGTTTACACAAACACTCAAAGCTGGCCCTTCAATGACATTCAATGTTTGTGTTAAACAACAATGTTTGTGTTTAACACAAACCCTCAAAGCTGTACATAGGCGGGGCCTGCGGCGCCCCTCAATAAAAATGTGGAGGAAGTCCAGGATGTACCTATACCTGGGAAGCAAGTCAACCCATTCCAGGGTGGGAACCCCTTTTGGTGTTAGCATTACGTTATGCTTTAGCTATTGAAAAATAGCAGATCTACAAGCTCATAGCGCGCCACCGAGTGGCGCGCTATGAGGTTGTAGGTCTGCTATTTTTGAAAAATCGAAGAATGACTGACATAGAAACATAGCTTTTTCAGAAAACTGTCAGGATGTAGAAGACATTTTTTTAATCTGATCTCAGGTCAAAATGGGTTAATGACAGAAGGCTATTCAGGGGCAGATGTAGAGAGTAGGATCTGTAAGGCACGGGGAGCTTTTAACAAAATGGAGATCATGCAAGATCAGTATAGAAACCAAACCTAACCATATTCAAGAGCAACGTCCTTGTGGTTCTCCTGGATGGTGCAGAGTCATGGAAAATGACCCAGGCCATCTGTCACAAGCTGGACATATTCCAAAGAAGATGCATTAGGACAGTGGTTTTCAACCCTTTTCATATCAAGCCAAGGGCCATTATTTATTGGGTATTTGAGCAACGGACCGCCATTTGATGAGATTTAGCCACTCAGATGCAAAAGTTGCAAAGTTTCATTTTACGCTCTCCAGTTAAAGAACCCCCTCGAGGACCACTGGTGGTCCCCCGGACCTCTGTTTGAAAACCACTGCCTTAGGTGAATACTGAGGATATTTTGGCAGTCTCCACTGAAGACCTGTACAGGAGAACAGGCCTGACCCCACTGTCAAAATGTGATCTGGAGAGACCTGCTGTGGAGAAAGAAATTAAAGAGTTTGGGTGTGGAATGTGGAAAAGTGGAATGAAATATTTATATTGCTACAGGTATAGTTCTTCTGAACCAAGCAATTGGTTGAAATAGGCTATCCAGCCGTGCTGAAATGAGCATGACAGCACATCTAGCCGTTAATAGAAGATCTGAGAACGGATTAATCACATTAGATTAGATTAGTGATTAGACCATTTTGGGCGGGAACCCCTTTTGGTGTTAGCATTATGTTATGCTTTGGCTATTGAAAAATAGCAGATCTACAAGCTCATAGCGCTACGAGCTTGTAGGTCTGCTATTTTTTGAAAAATCGAAGAACGACTGACATAGAAACATAGCTTTTTCAGAAAACTGTCAGGATGTAGAAGACATTTTTTAGAATCTGATCTCAGGTCAAAATGGGTTAGACAGAGTTTTGTCAGAGCAGCAGTATTATTATTATCTTAGGAATGGAACAAAAAGGGCAGGTATAATGCGCTCCTGTATTTTAACATCAGTTATTATGGTGGTACTTGGAAAGCCAAATATTTTCTGAGGTGGTACTTATTAAAAGGTTGGGAACCAATGCTGTATAGCACCTTATGTGCTATCCAGCACGAAGAGGATTGAGTATGTAAGTATTCTGGAGATGCTACAAGGATGAATTTGTTGTTGTTGTTGGCACGCACACACGCACGCGCACACACACACACACACACACACACACACACACACACACACACACACACACACACACACACACACACACACACACACACACACACACACACACACACACACACACACACACACAGTGTTGACTTTTTATATTAACAGTAGGGTGATTATTAGAAAGGAATCCACTATGCTAAATCTCTGGCTTAACAGAGGGACAAACTTCCCATGGAAACCTGGACACCTTCCTGGAGCCATTGAGCACCAAATAGCTCTGACAACTAGAGGGTCACATTTCTCACTGGAGTCAAATCAGAAAGGCTCCACGGTATGAATTATGTTGCCTGTTTCCGTCTCCTCCACTGATTCACTCTATTATGTGTATAGTTGGAAGTCAGAAGTGGGGGGAAAAATGATAAAAATGTAATGTTATGTTGGTCTAAAAAGTGTTTGTGGACTATGTGGACGCGTTGATGACGAATCCGCGGTCGAAAGAAGTACGATTGTTTTTACATGAATGACCACTTCACCCATTTTCAACCTATCCTCATAAATATCATTTTTTTGTCTGCTTGGTCAACAGTACCTGTTGTGTCAGAGGAGGGCTGTGTGGACAGTTCAGAAACCCGTCTACAGTGACATCATCGATGAGGAATCCAAGCTGATAGAAACTGCAGGCTTTCTATTCATGGAAAGTTAGCATGCTATAATAGTTAAATATCATCTAAATACACCCGTGTGAACTGAGTGGTGTATGGTCTTATATAGACTGTGATCAGCTGTGGTCTGACGTAATGTCTGACGTAATGAAATCACACCCGTGTGAACTGAGTGGTGTAAGGTCTTATATAGACTGATCAGCTGTGGTCTGACGTAATGTCTGACGTAATGAAATCACACCCGTGTGAACTGGGTGACCATAGCAACCATGCTCATTTTTTGGTACGAACAGACAGACAGACAAACTAACAAAGCCAGTTGTAGGAGTGGTTTACACCACTCAAAAATAAGGACCAAACCTGCCTATACCGATGATCGGCTATTTTTGGATAAAATAAGTATAACATACGGTTGATTGGTTAATTTAGGTTTTGTAATAATAAACTAAATCTACAAAGTATAACCAGTAACCTGTAAGATTTTCAAATAACTCTAGTGGAGTAAAAATCACACAATATTTACTTCTAAGATGTACGGTACAGTAGTGGAGTAGATCAGTAGAAGATATGAAGTATTGAAAGATCACACCTGTGTGAAGTGAGGGGCGCTCTTATCATCATACATCATCTCATTCCGGCATTTAACCCATTTTGGGCAGGAACCCCTTTTGGTGTTAGCATTATGTTATGCTTTAGCTATTGAAAAATAGCAGATCTACAAGCTCATAGCGCGCCACCGAGTGGCGCGCTACGAGCTTGTAGGACTGCTATTTTTGAAAAATCGAAGAACGACTGACATAGAAACATAGCTTTTTCAGAAAACTGTCAGGATGTAGAAGACATTTTTAGAATCTGATCTCAGGTCAAATGGGTTAATGTTTGTGTTTACACACACACTAAAAGCTGGACATAGGAAATAGACATACTCAAAGTTGCGTGTACTTATGTGCGGTACCAGAGTAAATGTACTTTCCACACCATGCACTGGGAGGAAATATCATCTAACGCAGACTCTGCAGGTAATACCTCATATACAGTAACAATACAGTACGGATATCCAGTGCCACCAACAGATGGCCACAATAAGCGGAATTCTCAAATCTCAACGGCAGTTTGATTTGTCGGAACCAGACCAGCAGTAAAATGCAGAGCGAGGGAGGAGCAGTGGTCCGATTCTTTGATTTCTTTTTTCTTTCTTTCTTCAGAGCATTCTTCTGAAGCCATCTGAAGGGTCTGTTAAGGCACTCAGCACCAGTAATGACTAAATCCCCTGGGCAACCCTTGGAGCACTTTCTCCAAACACTGGCAGTATAGCAGCACTGCTCCTCCTCCTCTCTCCTTCTCCCTTTCCTGGCTGCCGCGCCAAGTCCTCTGCTGCCCTTATGCAAGTTTCATTTCATACCGTTACATAATGGCTATTTGAAAAATGTGACAACTACAGTACTGACAACATGATTACAGACATGAGAATCAAACTCAACGTGGAATATTACTTTGTAGTGTGATTTAAGGCCTGCCCTATTTCATACTTTAAAAAATATATATCTATAACAAGGTCACAATGCGCGTGACACGTGAGCTTGCAGATCTGCTATGTTCACTTTTATTTATTTATTATTTTTTTGCCTATAATCACCTGACCAACATAGGGACGCTGGGTTGAAAAGTGGTTAAGAGGTAAAATGGTGCATTTATATAGCACCTTTATCCAAGGCACTTTACATAGATCATTACATTACATTCACCCATTCACACACCCATTCATACACCAATGGCGGCGTAAACCATGCAAGGCACCAACCAGCACATCAGGAGCAATTAGGGGTTCAGTGTCTTGCTCAAGGACTCTTCGACAACTCTGGGGGAGCCCGGGTTCGAACTGGCAACCTTGCGGTTTCCATCCAGCCACTCTACCCCTGAGCCACCGCCGCCTGGTAAGACTGCTGCACAGGAAATGCAGCAATTGTAGATGATAATTGTATTTTATTTGATTGATGATGATCTAATCTGGCCACACACGATGGATATCATGTAGGTGTTTCGGGAAAATAAATCCTACTGTCTGAGGATCATCAGTTGACCAGACAGTGGCCTTGTGGTTAGAGTGTCCGCCCTGAAACTGGGAGGTCGGGGTTCGATCCCCGGTCGGGTCATAACAAAGACTGTAAAAATGGGACCCAATGCCTCCCTGCTTGGCACTCAGCATCAATGGGTTGGATTGGGGGTCAAATCAACTAATGATTCCCGAGTGCGGCGCACGCTGCGGCTCACCGTTCCAAGAGATGGGTCAAATGCGGAGAACAAATTTCACTGCGGTAACATCTGTGACTAATCGTACGACTTTGACTTCAGTTACTTTTGAGTGATTAAAGGATGAACAAACTGTTCCTGCAGAAACACATGTCTTCGTAGAAACGCCGGCTGGCCTCTTCCTAACAGCTGAGCAATCGGTATAAAACCAGTAGTTTTCAACCAGTGGTCCGGGAACCACCAGTGGTTCTTGAGCGGGTTCCAGGTGGCCCCCAGCTAAATGATGGAGAGTTGGTAACCAAATGGACCCTTATAGAGCTTTAACTCTTGATAGTGTAAAATTAAACTATTCTAAATGGACGCTCTCAAGAGTTAAATTATTGTTAAACATCTGCATTACTTAATTTACAAGAAGTCTACACAATAAGAGAATGTAGATGTTATTTTGATCAACGTTTGCCTGTTATCTCTCCTAATGGTACCACATCAATACAACATGGAATTGTGGACAAAATATTATCCAACGACAACAAAATATTCTTTACTTTTGGGTCCGAGTCGAGGCTAAATCTCATCAAATGGTGGTCCATGGTGGCCGATTAAATAATAGACCTTGACATGAAAAGGGTTGAGAACCACTGGCATAAATGGTAAATGGTGCATTTATATAGCGCCTTTATCCAAGGCGCTTTACATAGATTGTGCATTACATTCACCCATTCACACACACATTCATACACCGATTGCGGCGGAAGCCATGCAAGGTACCAACCAGCACATCGGGAGCAATTTGGGGTTCAGTGTCTTGCCCAAGGACACTTCGACATGTAGACAGGAGGAGCCGGGATTCGAACCACCGACCCATGGATCATTGGACAACCTGCTCTACCTCTTGAGCCACAGTCACAGTCGCATAAGCAGTATATACGTCAAACTAAACACCATTACAGCCCGATATGTTGATCCCTGCAACAAAAGGGGGCGTGTCGAAACTTGGGTTCACCTCACTGTAAAGCACTCAATCAGAGGCATGCCCCGGGAGACAACACAGAAGGCTGTGAGTCAGCCGCCACGCACGGTCTCATTAAACACACACACACACACACACACACACACACACACACACACACACACACACACACGCACGCACGCACGCACACACACACACACACACACACACACGCACGCACTGTACTGTTTCTCAATAAAACCATCGACTATAGAAATTGGTCAACACAGCAGTAAAAACCACAGAGAGAGAGAGAGAGAGAGAGAGAGATGGGGAGGGGGGGGGCAATAAAATACCTAGAACAAGCCATGTCTGTCATTGTGAGCGGATCTCACCCCTTCCTGAAGGGTATCATTATGCATTTAATATCATCCACCCAGAGATGGAATAATGACCATGTTTGGAAAAAGTCCTTATTGAGCAGAAACTCAACCCAATCTTGAATAATCACTACGAAAGTGTTTTTTTTCTTCTTATGGAAACAAATGAAAATATGACAGCGAGAGAGAGAGAGAGAGAGAGAGAGAGAGAGAGGGAGGGAGGGAGGGAGGGGGGACAGAGAGAGAGAGGCAGAGACTGAGAGAGGCAGAGAGAGAGATAGAGAGAGAGATAGAGAGAGAGAGAGAGAGAGAGAGAGAGAGAGAGGCGCAGAGAGAGAGAGAGAGAGATAGAGAGAGCATCCTAGTCCCATACAGAGACAGATGGACTCTAGGATAGGATCAGGCTGAGAGGAGATGGTGGGTATGTATATAATGAGACTTACAGCTCGGTACAGAGTGGCCACCTCATTGTTGTCTCTGCTGAGCTGGCCGTTCTGCTGCTCCAGCTCTCCGACCCTGGACAGCAGGCGCTCATTCTGCTCTACGGCTCTCCTCAGCTCCTCTCTCTCCCTCATCCCTGCAGCCTCCTGTGTCTGAGTGTGTCTGAGTGTGCAGCAGCTGCTGCTGCTGCTGCTGCTGCTGTGACAGAGACGCAACCTGAGGCAACACACACCGACACACACACGCACGCACACACACGGACGCACTCACTCACACACACACAAAGCCTGATATTTCAGCCTGGCTGGGTGGCTGTCTGGCTGGCTGTCTGACTCTCACTTATGTCTGGAGTCTGAACAGCCCCCCCCCCCCCCCCGTCTCATTTTCCGCATACACACACACACACAAAAGTGCATACGCACACACGCACGCACGCACGCACGCACGCACGCACACTACTCTGCAGCTTCCATCGTTCAACTAGTGTATGGCCTCAAACACATTATGCACATACCTGCGCATAAATGTGGCAGTACTGTATATGCACCGTGCAACACACACGATGCATTGCACGCACACACACTCACACAACTCCCTCTTCCTCCAGATGGGGCCTCCCGCTGGCTCCCTTTCACTAAAACAATCTGAAATGTCCTCCTCATGCCGATGCAGCACCGCTGCCCAACGCCCTGCCGTGTCCAGAGCCATTTCCCCCTTCAGAGGTGGACGGAGGTGTGTGCGTGCGATACCGTATGAAAGGCATTAAGACAATGTAAACAGGGCCTTATAGCTCCGGGAGTTTAGAAAGACTCACATGAACATTAATCAAAACAGAACAGCTTCAGACCTATTGAAGTCTTTCTCCACAAAAAACACTCCACCACTTGTTGCAATCGTTTCCAGATTGCGGCATGTTGCATCTTTCCCAGGAGCCAGTACAGGTGTAAAAGACAGCTATAAGCAATTCATATATAATAATACGTCAATGGGTATCAGTGCCAGATTAGATTATAGGAGGCAAAAGGTATTTCTTCTAGTTATTTTAAAGAACCTATACAATGGGTATGATATAGACAAAATAATTGACAAAATATTGTCCATTATCTTTATCCGTTGCTTCTTTTTATCCACCTATTTCACTTAGCCGGTGACTTAGGTTTTTATACTGTATTGGCAGGATCTGCTTCATTCATGTATGTTTTAGGTGCTAAAAGTGTGATTTTGAGACCTGCTTTGAAAGTTTTGGAATCGCTATTTTACAGTTCCTCGATCACAGAGCAGCAAAGTAACAGGTAAAGATGATTGACAATATTTTGATTGATATCATGGCCAGGTAGCTACAGTAAACAACCCACAGGGGCACGTAGGCGCAGTCGGTAGCGCTGTCGCCTCACAGCTAGAAGGTCCTTGGGTTCGCCTCCCGCTGGGGGCACTGGGGGCATGTTCTCCCCTCCACGTCATCAGTGCCGATACCCTAGGTGGGGTTGGCGAAAGGGCCTTTCTGTGAGGAGTTTCTCCCCGTATCCCTATAGGGTAGGTATCCTCAGAAAAAACATGCAGTAATCCTGATCTCTAAACTGCCTCCCCCTGGCCAGCTGGGGTGCCTGATGGAGGGGAAAGGAACTGGTTGGAATAACGTGTTCCTTCCACGCGCTACTTCCAAGAAGGTGAGAAGAAGTGGCTTGGACTCCTCATGCATAGAAGGAAGCATGAGGTCAGTCCGTTGCTCTTCCCAGGTTTGCAGAGGGAGTATAGCGCCCAGTATTAGAATAGATAATTGACACTGGGTGAAAAAAATAATGGGTTACAAAAAAAAAACAGTTCTACCAAAGCTCATCATCACTTTAACCAGTTTCAACCCCTCCCTATTTTAGGCATGTCATTATAGGCAAACAAATTGTAAATTATTATAATTAGACAAAAATGTAAAAAGAACCACCGCTCATCTGCTGAAAAGACTTAAGAGAGGTGCTGGAGTCACAAAGGGGTAATGAAAAAAATAAAGGGAAGCTCCGCACACTCAGATATGTGCACATTCCGCACAATCAAAGTATTTATTTTGCAAGCTTTCGGTCTACTGACCTTCTTCAGTCATGCCTGAAGAAGGTCAGTAGACCGAAAGCTTGCAAAATAAATTATAATAATTTAAAAAACAAATAAGCTCAAGTACGTGTTATGAGCTTATATATTGGTACAGTAGGACTTTAAATCTAGACAGTCACAGAGACATGTACTGTATTTGGTTGTCGGTCCATATACGATCCTCCTTGAAAGAATCCCTGAAAATCTTTCTCGTCGCCATCTGAATCATTGCACTACTGCTCCCAACCACACCCATCTGGTACTGCTAGGCAGATAAAACAAACACTCACGCGAGTGTTTGACCCAGGTCAGACAAGTACCTGGTACAAAAGACCCGGGATCAAGTTGGAGTTCCAGCAGCTGTGGTGTAGTTCAGTCAGGGATAGACAGTGACCTGGGACTGTTCTGGTATGTACATGTTATTGTGGGCAGTGGTGGAAAAAGTACCCACATTTTTTACTACCACTTTTTTAGCGAAAGGCTGATGCTTTCCTCCGAGGTGCAAAGCCTGTATGGTTAAATAAATGTATATTGTAGTAAAAGTACAAGGATCCGAGATGTAATTAGTTACTTTCCACCACTCATGGGTGGGTAGAAAACGGTTGTCTGCCTCCCTGACCAGACCAGATCAGAGGCAGACGTACTCACTTGCTAAAGAGGCTTCTGTCGAGAGGTGGGCCCCCCAACAGCCCTCCGTGAGCATGTGGTAATGTTCTGAATCTGATCAGAACGCCCCACACATACTGCAACTAACCTGGGAGATTTACGGTGGAATTCAGTGCAACCTGAGATCGTTATCTGGGCTTTTGTTTTCCTCTGTGGAGGATTGTGTTGTACAATCCATGTGGTTGATGTGAATCATTTGAGTTCATTAGGTTGCACTTATGTAAAAGAACTTAAAGGACCACTTCACCACTTTTCAACATCTCTTCATATAATTGGTCCTCACTAATGTTCATGATAAAACACCACCATTCTTTCCTACTCAGTCTGTGTCTCATAGGAGGGCTTTGGGCAGTTCGGACACCCGTCCACCATTGACATCATCATTAGGCAGATTTGTTTTTAAACAAGATTTGTTTTAAAATATATTTAGATTTTTATTATCCTGAGAACGATGGCTTCAACTTTTGCATTGCAACTTTTCAGGAAAAGAAAGCCTGCCGTTTCTATTAGCTTGGATTCACCATCGATGATGTCACTGGTGGACGGGTTTCTGAACTGCCCACAGCCTTCCTATGAGACACAGACTGAGTAGAAAAAAATGGTGGTATTTTATCATGAACATTAGTTAGGACCAATTATAGGAAGAGAAGTTGAAAAGTGGTGAAGTGGTCAAGTAGCAAATCATGTGTTCAAATGCCATCTCTCTGGGAGGT
Organism: Electrona antarctica; assembly: GCF_951216825.1. Lineage (NCBI taxonomy): Eukaryota > Metazoa > Chordata > Actinopteri > Myctophiformes > Myctophidae > Electrona > Electrona antarctica. The sequence goes on along the minus strand of NC_136805.1, from coordinate 8,626,159 downwards.
AATAATGCTATACCTTTTATGATCATTGCTCCGGCTGAACGTGTACTCAACTGTTTCATAAGAAAGATGATGTGTTTTGTGACATTAGCGATTTAAAATGTAGGCATTTAGCAGATGTTAATATCCATAGCAACTTCCGAGAGTGACATGAGAGAAAATAGCACAAACCCTCGTCAACAAAATTATGACAGGGCCACATGCACATAAGCACAGTGGGACTAAACAACATACTATCGAAAATCTTAGCATTCGTGGTCAAGCAAAAACAAATCTACATAATGCCATTTGCAGCTCAGAGCAACAGCTGTGTGAGCAAGGTCATGAGAGCCTCTGGGATGAGACATCCTTCCTCCATGCAAGATATTTACTTTGTCCATAGCCTTGACCTAAATGCATTGTCCAAGACTGCTAATGTACCTTGCAGAGAGCAAATGCCTACAGTATATTGTACGCATTATTGTGTATGCCAGAATCAATCAATCTCCCTTCATTTTCTCTCCACACCTAGTGCAGTAACAAGATTCTACAAGTAATTTTGGCCTGGCTACCAAAGCATAAATTTGTATTTCCCTTGCCTGGAAAAACAGATGTGAGCTAATTTTCCACAGCTAGCTCCGAAGAAGACAGGGTTTGAACGAGAAAACCGAGTTTACAGTGACAGACGCACATGCACACGCACAATAAACTGTCTCTCTCTCCATCTCTCTCTCGCCAACACACAAACACGCACATTGCACACAGGCAAAGACAACAACAAAAACCTGTCGTTGCTTGAGCCCTATAGCTGGCATCCGTGCCATTGTGAAATTAGCTGTCATTAGCTCAACTTGTTTTTAAACCAAACGCCAACAGTGACTTTACTTCTCAAATTAGCTGTCATTAGCTCAACTGTTTTTAAACCGAACGCCAACAGTGAAATTTACTTCTCAAAACTGACACACAGTTTGTCAGCTGGAAATTAGCAGGGAAATCTTTTAAACATCGGCCTATAATTGCCACCTTTAGGATTTAACTTGCATCCATGAGGACAGACAGGCAGCTCACACAACGCATCACATCCGACACACCATCGCAGAAAGTCTCGTAAATCATCGCTGCCACTTCTGAATTTCCTTTGGGAATTGTCCGTTAAAAAAACACAAATATATTGCCTGTCAGTGGAGGATTTATTGCACACTTAACATCTTTCTGCACGTCGAACACCTCAGCTGTGCCAAACAGAGGGAGAAGATAAAGCGTGACACATGAATCAATAGTTCATCTTTAGTAGGATGATCACAGGGCTCTGCCACCTAAGGCAGAGGGTATTGTTGAGACATTTACGAGAGCACCAGCTAAAACCCATGATAAACTCTTCTCTTTGTTAAAGTGCGATCCCTCCGTGCACTATGAACAGTCACTATGGTGTAGAGCACCAGCTAAAACCCATGATAAACTCTTCTCTTTGTTAAAGTGCGATCCCTCTGTGCACTATGAACAGTCACTATGGTGTAGAGCACCAGCTAAAACCCATGATAAACTCTTCTCTTTGTTAAAGTGCGATCCCTCTGTGCACTATGAACAGTCACTATGGTGTAGACTCTAGAGCACCAGCTAAAACCCATGATAAACTCTTCTCTTTGTTAAAGTGCGATCCCTCCGTGCACTATGAACAGTCACTATGGTGTAGAGCACCAGCTAAAACCCATGATAAACTCTTCTCTTTGTTAAAGTCTGATCCCTCTGTGCACTATGAACAGTCACTATGGTGTAGACTCTAGAGCACCAGCTAAAACCCATGATAAACTCTTCTCTTTGTTAAAGTGCGATCCCTCCGTGCACTATGAACAGTCACTATGGTGTAGACTCTAGAGCACCAGCTAAAACCCATGATAAACTCTTCTCTTTGTTAAAGTGCGATCCCTCTGTGCACTATGAACAGTCACTATGGTGTAGACTCTAGAGCACCAGCTAAAACCCATGATAAACTCTTCTCTTTGTTAAAGTCTGATCCCTCTGTGCACTATGAACAGTCACTATGGTGTAGACTCTAGAGCACCAGCTAAAACCCATGATAAACTCTTCTCTTTGTTAAAGTGCGATCCCTCCGTGCACTATGAACAGTCACTATGGTGTAGACTCTAGAGCACCAGCTAAAACCCATGATAAACTCTTCTCTTTGTTAAAGTGTGATCCCTCCGTGCTCTATGAACAGTCACTATGGTGTAGACTCTAGAGCACCAGCCAAAACCCATGATAAACTCTTCTCTTTGTTAAAGTGCGATCCCTCCGTGCACTATGAACAGTCACTATGGTGTAGAGCACCAGCTAAAACCCATGATAAACTCTTCTCTTTGTTAAAGTGCGATCCCTCTGTGCACTATGAACAGTCACTATGGTGTAGACTCTAGAGCACCAGCTAAAACCCATGATAAACTCTTCTCTTTGTTAAAGTGCGATCCCTCCGTGCACTATGAACAGTCACTATGGTGTAGACTCTAGAGCACCAGCTAAAACCCATGATAAACTCTTCTCTTTGTTAAAGTGCGATCCCTCCGTGCACTATGAACAGTCACTACGGCGTTGCGAAGTGGTCGTGTTTTGACTTGAAGTAAAGGGCGATTGGTTTGTCCAATGTTCTTGAGTGGTGCAACCACTCCAAGGAACAGCAATGTCCGTGTTAACCTATGTATGTGACTATGTGACTAGGAGTACCAGTAGGGGCAAAAGTGGCGCTGTTGTGCCAGAAACAGAGAGAGAGAGATAGTGCTGCACTGTTGCCTGCTAATGAGAGACAGAGAGAGAGAGAGGGGGAGAGATATTTTATGTGTTTCGCCTGAATGACGAAAATATAGGAGGACGGCAGGTTGAAAGTGCAGGTTAACTGACACACACACACACACACACACACACACACACACACACACACACACACACACACACACACACACACACACACACACACACACACACACACACACACACACACACACACACACACACACACACACACACACACACACACAGGGGTTCGTGACTGTGACACGATTTATGCCCTTTTCCACTGTGAACGGAACTCTCCAACTTTCCATCTCATTTGCAGCTCTGTAAATGCCGGTCGCTCTTCCAGTCCAAGGCATCGCACCCTTTTCATAATTCTACAATACGGCGGGTGTATAGTTTCCAAAAAAAACACTCCACATCCTTTTAGATTTCTCCACAATGTGTAAAGGTGGTATATGATTCCCATGATCGTCATCCTACTCAGATGTATTATTTTAACAGCTGTATGCCATCTCTACTCCCATTTACACCTAGAGTTAGAGAATGGAATGCCAGATTGGAATGCCATCGACTATATTTCCTCAAGTCCTTGAGCATTTCAGCACTGTAGTGTATATTATCATGGCCATTATTCGCACCACGCAGATAATGTCGAGCCAAACTAACTTCATAGTAGGGCCGGGCGATACGACTTCAGTATCACCATTATTTCAATTTGCAATATTACGATTAATAAATGATTATTTATTTTTTTAAATAGGGAAAATAGCAGATCTACAAGATCACAATACATTGTAACATGTTGTGAGCTTGTAGATCTGCTATTTTCACTAATTTCTTTTGCACGCCACCATTGTGCAACAAAGTATAATATAGGTTTAAGTGATTCATCAGACAAGTTACGTCGATCATAAAATAATCTATACAGATTTTCCCTGTCTATTTGTTATAAAAACATGCTTCTGTCATTGGTTCTAAATATCTATTTCGATATTATTTTGGTTAATTGCCCAGCACCAGTGGTGGAAAAAGTACTCAATTTGTTTTACTTAAAGGACCACTTCACCACTTTTCAACATCTCTTCATATAATTGGTCCTTACTAATGTTCATGATAAAACACCACCATTTTGTCCTACTCAGTCTGTGTCTCATAGGAGGGCTTTGGGCAGTTCGGACACCCGTCCACCAGTGACATCATCATTAGGCAGATTTTTTTTTAAACAAGATTTGTTTTAAAATATATTTAGATTTTTATTATCGTGAGAATGATGGCTTCAACTTTTGCATTGCAACTTTTCAGGAAAAGAAAGCCTGCAGTTTCTATTAGCTTGGATTCACCATTGATGATGTCACTGGTGGACGGGTTTCTGAACTGCCCACAGCCTTCCTATGAGACACAGACTGAGTAGGAAATAATGGTGGTGTTTTATCATGAACATTAGCGAGGACCAATTATATGAAGAGATGTTGAAAAGTGGTGAAGTGGTCCTTTAAGTAAAAGTACCAATACTGCAATATAGAAGTACTCCGTTACAAGTAAAAGTACGAAAAGTAAAAGTACTTATGCGGAATGTCCCATTGAAACTTTTTAAATCCAGACGCCTTGTGAGCTATTTATTATACACAGGCAAAGTCCAGCTGGTTTCGACTTAGGCGTACATGTACAGTACTGTAATGCAGTAAAATGCTTCCAGGTGAGTGGACTGAAGGCTGTGTAGTGGCCCAAAGCCTGGCCTCTGGCTGAACTCTGTGCCTGGGTCACGGAGGAATGCACAGCAGTCCTTTGATCAACAGAGCACCTCCAAATTAACTTACAGCACACCCCTCTGATGTGCAAGACGGGCAGCTGGCTCTGCTATTATAATACTATATACATCATGTAAAAAATGACATGATTTTTCTAAGATAATAAGACACTCGGTCTATGTTGAGCAGAAGCGATCACTGATGGTGTTTTATGAAATGTGATGTGGTTCTGGCCTTTTCCCAAAAGCACTGGTTCAAATGCCTATATACAATTGAATAGTTAAAGTATAGTCCGACACGGATACAATCATCACAAAACATCATCAAAAGCAAATTTTGGATTGTGGATTGTGCAGTCCGGGTAGGGAATGAGGCATTACCCCAGGTGAAGGAGTTCAAGTATCTCGGGGTCTTGTTCACGAGTGAGGGGAGGTCGGAGAAGGAGATCAGCCGGAGAATCGGAGCGGCAGGGGCGGTATTGCAGTCGCTGTACCGCACTGTTGTGACGAAAAGAGAGTTGAGCCAGAAGGCAAAGCTCTCTGTCTACCGAGAAATCTTCGTTCCTACTCTCACCTATGGTCATGAAGTGTGGGTCATGACCGAAAGAATAAGGTCGCGAATACAAGCGGCCGAAATGAGTTTTCTTCGACGGGTGGCTGGCATCTCCCTTAGAGATAGGGTGAGAAGTTCAGTCACACGAGAGAGACTCAGCCTGGAAAGGAGTCAGCTGAGGTGGTTCGGGCATCTGGTTAGGATGCCTCTCGGGCGTCTCCCTAGGGAGGTCCTCGACACACGTCCCACTGGGAGGAGACCCCGGGGCAGACCAAGGCGCAGTTGGAGGAAATACATCGACTCACTGGCCTTGGAACGTCTCGGAATCCCCCAGGAGGAAGTCACTAATGTTGCTCTGGAGAGGGAAGTCTGGAGTACTCTGGTGGAGCTGTTTCCCCCGTGACCCGACTACAGATAAGCGGTTGAAGATGGATGGATGGATCCTACCCTCTCCAATCTGGAAACCCATTGGCAAAAAAGGAAAAACAGCACCCTCTGCTGTTTGTTTCCTTTGAATTTGCCTCTGGGGGCGTGGCCCAAGGCCCCAGTGAGGCTCTCCAGCGTTGAAACACTCTGCCCTAGTGGTTGGAGCGTGAACTGCAGGCGGACCCGTGGATTGATGACCGGGACACCCCGTGCAGCTGGGCATTAACATTGAGCGCTCGGTTGCACTTCCGCATTTGACCACCAAATTTTGGTGGTCAAATGCGGAAGCAGAGGTTTCTTCCGGGTGCTTCAAAACGCCACTGAGCAGCAGGGCTATCGCTCCGGTTCAGTCTCTATCCTTTTATTACTCTATGGGCAGGCCTCAATAGAATGTGTATAACAGGATGTTGGCCCTTTTGGCCTGCCCTCAGCCCTCCACTTCCTGTGGTGCGCCTGTGTTTTCATTCCCACTATCAACAACAACGTATACATGTTCTGAATCTGAGTGCAGCTCAGAATCTGTTCTTGAGAGATTACCCTGTCTCTAACTACTAGTCAAATTTGAAAGGACCTCACCCAGCCATAATATTAGCGCGAAGATTAAATTACTAAGATTGAAATCTTCCTTCCAATTTCGGCCCCATTCAGTTTTTATTACAAGACAAGAGGCATGTGCCTGTGTTGTGTCATTCTTACATGGAAACTCTGATGACCCACATGCAATAAGTATGCTCAAAGAGATCACACAGCTTTTCATGTCTTTGTTGCAGGACACACCTGTGGAACCAATGCCAGGAGAAGGATCGTGTGTGCGTGAGTGCATGAGAGAGAGAGAGATCTCCCCTACTGATCTCCCCAACTCATAAGAGCCACCATGGTTTACAGTGGAGAGAAGCAGCGTGTGATGCCGCACATGCACAGCCGTGCATCATAGATCGAAAGATAAGGCCTTGAGATGCGCTCAAACACAAACCAAGCATGCAATCTGCACACAGCAACAGCAGCTCTCCTCTCTGAATGTCTATTGTTATCATAGACACCCGACCCACGCAACAAATTGAGACCATAACTAGTCATCATCAATAACGGGATTTATTCCCTGTAGCTCGATCAGTTGCAAATATGTGGGTGGAATTTACTGTTACAAGGTCTTCATGCGTTCTTGTGGGCGTTCTTGTGAGCTGTCCCGATGTGCATTCTTCTGCAAACAGTTTAGCGCTGTCTGTTGCCGAGCCAATAAACCTGCCTTGCAAACTGTCAGCACGCGTGGAGTTGTATTAAACCAGAAGGAATGAAATCTGGAACAACATAAAAACAACCATACGTCCATAGTACTATATACAGCAAACACTTGCCTGCCCTGCACACACACCATACTAGTACATGGGCAAAGAAAACAAGCATAAACCAATAAGTGTACGGTCGCATGCACGCGCACACACATGCACACAATGACTCCCCCTGCCGGATGACGAGAGACCTGCCTCCCCTGTCAGTGGGGAGGGCCTGCAGTGAGGAGGGGCCCTGGGGGGGTCATCAGTAGTGTTACAGCTGTATGCTGGAGCGCGTCCACATTCAATGAAAAGATAGAGAGGGACAGGCAGAGACTACTGAGGAGCCGTACGCAGCAACAGAGTGGAGAAATGCAACAGAGATAAGATATGCTAAAAGAAAACGCAGAGAGAAAGTCAGCTGGAAGGCGTCCCACCCTCCCCCCAAAAGAGGGACAGGACAGACAGAGAGGCAAAAGGAGAAGTGAATGCCAGAGGAACATTCCTTACGTGTGCCAGGGTCCTGCTGTGGAAGCCGTTGGTGGGTCTGTACTGGTGGAAGTCTGTCTGAATCACACACACCCTCTTCTCCATCCTCACAGCACGCTCAGGGAGCTGTGGCCCATTGCTGTCTTCACCCACTGGGCTCTGGGGAGGAAGTGTGTATACTACTACTATGCTGAGGCTCTGGGTAGTGTGTGTGTGTGTGTGTGTGTGTGTGTGTGTGTGTGTGTGTGTGTGTGTGTGTGTGTGTGTGTGTGTGTAAAGTTTGTGTAAAGTGTGTGTAAAGTGTGTTACTCTTGCTACCTGACCCTGAGAGAAGCTGTGATGTGAGGAGAGAGGTAGGGAGGGACGGAGAGAGAGAGAGAGGGAGAGAAGAGGAGGGAACAGACAAAAAACAAAACACAAACTGGCTGCAACACACACACACTCTAGCAACACCCCCCTCCCCCCCCCCCCCCCCCCCCCTGCCTAAAGCTACACCACCCACTGACAGCAGTGGAGAGACAGACTGGGAGCCTCCAGCACAGCTATCTGCAGAGCCAGGAACCCCCATGCTACTAGAATGAAATATTTAAATGATAACCAAGAACACAAGAACAAGAACAAGAACATGATAACCTAATCATGTTCTTGTTGTTTTTTTGTTTTGTTTTGTTCTTGTTTTATATACTGCAACTATGTCTTCTGGATGTTCTATATTTCTTGTACAATGTTTCATTTACATAGGTAGAGGCCTCGTATAAGCCCCTTGGGTTTTTTTGCCTCAGCCTAGCACTTTACCCCTCTTATATTTATATGCTCACTGTGTTGTTTTTTATATTGTGCTGAATAAATAAATACAAAATACAAATACAAATCACCCGGGAGAACGTGCGCACGTACGCACGCAATATATTGAATATACGTATCTGCTAAGAGAGCATGCAAAGTATATGCTTTTGTTAAAACAAATGTTAATAGGTCTGCATTCTGATCTCAATCATCACTTGTGTTTGCTCAGTAAGATGGGGTTTAGCCATCTCTACAACTCTTTAATACACAGAAAATACATATTCAGGTTGGGATACCAATTTTAGAGATAACTCATACAGGATAAACAAGTGAAATTGGAAGTGAGCAGACCGAATTGGAACTGTAACACTATAAAATTGGCAACCCAGTGAACCCACCTGAAAATATATTTTCTGTATATTGAGTTGAAGAGGCTGCAGTAGGGGTGAAAGCCCAAGATACATTTCCATTGTGGACAATTAAGTTTACCTTGACCTTGAGACGGGGAGACCCGGTTACTGAACAAACAGTAAGCAAAAACACCACTTGCACTAACTTTAATCCCTTTCAATTCAAAATAGCTGTTATTGGCCAATCTAATCATTTTCTATAGACCTGTTTCACAGCGCATATTTTTACACTGTTAATTGCAGCTGAAGGAAATGTTTTATCACTCTCTGAGAGTGATAAAACATTGTTTTATGTGGTTCTGTGTGCCAGCCTGATGTGAACTGTACAGGAGACATCCATGCTGGCACACAGTAAATGAAACACAGCCAGAATTAATACCATTACCTTCAGTCGACCCATCTACGTATATTACACTACAAGTATGATTGAATGGCTTTTGCCTTTTTTATAGAGGGACAGACAGTAGGCTGACAGGAAATGGGGAGAGAGATGGGGGAGTGACATGCAGTAAAGGCCGTCGGGATCGGGAGTCGAACCCGCGGCACACTGCCAAACTGGATTACCAGCCAAGGTGCCTGGACCGCTGAGCCACAGCCCAGGCCATGAATAACAGTATTATCAATGAAATAGGTAGAGATTACATTGGGTAGATTGAAGCACTTTTTCTGCAAAACTTTGACTTAAGACTCCAGATTCTGTGCCTTCCCACCGTACCTTTTATATCGCAATCTGTCTGTCCGTCTGTCTGTCTGTCTGTCTGTCTGTCTGTCTGTCTGCCTGGTTTGTAGACACACTGTCAGTCATGTTGATACTAAAGGTACGGTGAGAGATAGTGCAGGTTGGCTGCTGGGAAATCACGCGTGAAATGATATGTTTACCTTACAATTGGAAAAAATGACAGGGGGAAAGATTCACTTGTTTCATCTTGGAGAATGGAGGAGGCAGGTACAGCAATTGAACTTTTTAAACCAACCTGGCAGTGGAAAAATACAAATAAATTAACAGCTTATTATCTGACAGCCGATGACAGTTAGTTTTGGGGGGATTTTCTTTTTCTTCCCAAATCACCCGAGTTGAGTGGATGTGTGAGGTTGAAGAATGTGACCTTACAGTCAGGGAAAGCATACAATTCTGTCTGTCAATGTCAATATACATTTCACCCAAACAGTAAGCAGACTTCACCTAAAAGCACACATTTTTCTACAACTGCAAATCACATTTCTAGGGAAATTCTATTAGAAGGTATTTCTAATCTAGCAAATTAATACAAATCTAATGAATTTGTGTGATTGAATCAGACGGTTTACTTTACAGAACACCTGTGTACTCTGTGTGATCTCTGATGAAACAAGTGGTCCTTTCTGTTGCAAAATTACAAGTGTGTGTTGACGTACAAGTACTACTGGAAAAGGGTGGGTGAAGTCAAAGACATGCACAGAGCAATTTCGTGCTGATCTTTTCCCAACGGCCTTATCAATCAATTGCGTCTCCGCCTCAGTCGAGCACTTGTTCCCATGAGAGGTGGTCCGCGCTGAACCCTTTAGGGGTTCTCGTGTGCGGCTTTATCATTGGCAAGGTTTTACTTTGGCGCCCTGCCATGTCTCGATGAATCGCAGCTATTGTCAGCGGGCCAATACGCAAAGTAGGTGATAAAGCGCGTGCGTGCCATACATGGCCATTGAGACTCATGTCACTAAAGGCGGTGGTGACAACGAGAAACACACATAACACTGAGAAAACAACCCCACACCCTGCACCACTTTGTTCAGCCACAGGCACACGCAAACCACTAATCGTCAGGACAAATAACACTATTGTAGTAGTGTACGTTCTTGTTTGAAAGGCACACAATCTGCAATCAGGACAATTAGGGGAAGGTAATCCAACCTATTTGTCTGGCTTAGAACTACAGTACACAGCAGTGTTACTATACCTCTGACTGTGAAGGTTTTTTTTGTATTGCTCCAGGAGTAAAAAGAACAATAAAGCCAAGTTGATTCAGTAATATTAATTTCTTTCACTCGTAGGAAAATGCTTTTTGAAATCTTTTTTATGAAGTAGCAGCATAATAACTGTTTTTACCTGGTAAATGCTGTGATCTCACCACCTACCATTAGGATCTAATTATACTGTGCATTTACCCGCCACTGTGTGATGTTCTGCATTCAATCTGCTCTAGGATCAGCAAAGGCCAATTCATTAACCTGAGAGGAGAACAGTCATTCTGATCTTAGATCAGGGTTATTTTTGAGGGGCACATAAACAGTTTCTCCGTCTTGCTCCGGCATGTCCTTTGAATCTTTACAGGGTGTCTGTGCATGACACATGTTTAGGGAATTTGATTAATTAAAGGTTTGAGCCTGCATAACATTATGCCTCCTTCAAAACTGCCAGCTGATTCTTGACATAAAGATTACCACTCTGGTAAAAGGCCCCCTTATGTTGATGAATGCATTTCCTCAGCATTCATTCATATTGTGGTTAGGGATGTCCCGATACACTTTTTTCGCTTCCGATCCGATCCCGATACCTCAATTCCTGTGTTAGCCGATACCGATGCCGAATACCGATAGCAGTGTCGTGATCTCATGTTGTGTTATATAACTCGTGTTGTGTTTATAGCAGACTCCTCACTCAAATGTGCACTTGCAGTTTGGGCAACTCCAAAGAAAACTCCACATGTCCCAACATTTGATTTACCTGCCATAGTGTCGACCCCTTACCCTTGTGTCGGATCGGTGGTTAGACCGGTATTCACAGATACCGATATGACCCGATATGACAAATAAGGGCCGATCCGATACTTTTCCCGATAGAGTATCGGGACATCTCTAGTTGTGGTGTATAAGTTCACAAGAACTTTAGAGGGATCAGAACAACCCATCAACTATGTAGTGTATGTGAGAGAAACAAAGCAAAGTTTTTAGCACAAGGAAAGATATGCAAAGAAAAGTGCGCTCCTGAGCGCAGGTCCCAGTCAGGCCGGTTTGCCTACCCACTACTAAACGTTTTACTGTACGACCTACGGTTCAAGAGTTATAGGCCAAAACGAAGAAGCAGGCCGGTATAGTGATTTGAAAAAATGTCATTGGCCTAGTACTCGTCCAACAGTGCCAAAGTTACCCGCGGGCGCACGCATGCACAGTGCACGCACACACACACACACACACACATACACACTACATACACACTAACACACACACTACAATTTGTCAGTGCGGCATTTAGGGAGGCCAAAACTTCTTTCCTCTTTACAACAAGGATACACTTTGCAAGATTTACATGCTTGCCATTGCTTGCCCTGACCTCTACAATCGGGACGGTGATACATCTGTTCACATTGTTATTCTATGTCTAGAAGATGGAATACCCAGCTACTACTACAGCTTTCTAACAACTTTGCATAGCAATGAGAAATAACTCCATTAATCAAATAGGGCTGTTTCTGTTGTAACTAAGGTGTCTGGAATATGTAGTATAAGTATGTATATACTGGGTTATACAAGGAGCCAAGGAGAGTTACCCCTATTCAAAACCCTCAGGGAAAAGAGTAGCACAACCCATGCTGTATAACATCCAACAGAAGAAAGTTTAACTTGAATGGTGGTGGTAAATCATAGACAATTTCACAAACTCAACCTACAATACAGAAGTACCTAAAATCCGAGGCTATCCTGGAAAAGTCAACTCTCGCCCTCTAGTGGTTCAATGCTTCCCTGACTGCTGCTAGAGTAAAAAAAAAAAAAAACATATTCAGCAACACATTTTCTTTTTATTGTAGCAAACTATTAAAGACTTCACAGAGAAAGAAATTTGGTTGTGTTGCAACAAGTCGATGAAAAACATGTACAATCAATGTAGCGAGTCTGGCCGAGCCATGTGGCCCATAGGGCAGGAGCTCATCTACAGTTTCTGTAGTGCGAGGCAGCTTGATGTACAACTAAGTACACCCCCTGGACATGACGCTAGTATGTTGCAGGGACTTTCCCCAAATCCAACAGTATAACAATACTAATGATTTAAAAATACTACCAATAATAACTGTGTGCAACAAAATAAGCTGAATCCTAGCATCTAAATCGTCATGTGTTAATGAGTTTTCATGGCTCAACATAGACGTTGTGTGTCCCCCTGCTGAGGCCAGAGTTTATTGTACATACAGTATGGATTCCACTAGTACATGGAGCGCAAACAGTGAACTTGACACAACAGTATTTTAATACTTTGGCTCCTGAAACATTGATTGATTGATTGAAATATTTATTAACAGTTTGCAGAATTACAGTACATTTCAAGCACAAACTCAATACAAAGACTGTTAACTGTGAGTGGACGACCCAATTAAGCATTACACTTGTTTACAAGAGGGTCCACCATGTTCAATTCATCACATACATGTGTGTACATGTGATACACAGTTTAATACAATTTCAACATAATGGCACTTGAGGAATATTAAGCTGCATTTTGTGTGCGTGTGCGTGTGCGCGCGTGCGTGCATGCGCGCGTGTGCGCCTGGGATTCTAACCATGGAAAGCCAACATCTTAACCACTAGACTAATAATCCAGGGGAGATATTAGACTTTTTTTTTAATATATATAAATTTTTGGGGCTTTTTTTTTTTTTTTTTTTAACTTGTATTGATAGATACTGTATACAGTATCTTGACAGGAAACAAGGATAGAGACGGGGGGGAAAGACACACAGCAAAGTTTGTTGGGATCGGAACTCGATCCAGACGATCCAGCATGACACATTGTCATGCCTGGACCGCTAGGCCGGCCCAGGCCAAAGATATTAGACTTTAGGTCATCATCAGGTTGAAGCCGTGAGCCACTCTGCTATATATATATATAAATATGTAAAATGTTAAGGATTCGTCTTCGCTGTTGTGGTGGGACTAGGGAGGGATGGTTGGCTGGTGTTGATTGTTTGGTAGGGGATTTGCTTCGCACAATGCAGCATTAATATAAACATTACACATTTGGAGACATCCGTAGAAAAGGTCACAGGACTACTCTCCTCGATATACAACAATGTTTTTGTCTGTCTCGTGTATCTTAACTTCAAAGAGTAGTGGGAGGACCTTCACCATGTTGTCCCATATGTAAACAGCCACGTTCTCGGTTGTGCTGAAGATCGGAAAATAAAAGCAAGAAGTAAAAGGAATAAAATGATGAATATATCACACAGAAACTTCAATCTCTGGCAACTTCATTTACAGTACGTGCAAGAGTGTAGCTGGACACGTACCTGACAACATTTCCAAAATATGGAACATCCTTATCAAGGTTTTTATGATCGAGTGGAATCATGATGACGTCCTGCAGAGCAAATGCGAAAAATAATTAATGTATGGCGAGGCTAAATTCCAAGTAATATGTATAGTATTGTATATGAGTGAAGCTTACTTCAATGCACTGCTTCAGATCCGTTAGGTTCATCACCATTCCAGTGACACGATCAATCTAGTGATAGACACAAAGTGATGGACTGGGATAAAAAAAAATGGCCTTTGCATTTGCAACAGCCAACAGACCATCCCTATGTTCAGGCGGCGGTGGCTCAGGGGTAGAGTGGCTGGATGGTAACGGCAAGGTTGCCAGTTCGAACCCCAGAGTTAGTGTCGAAGTAACTCTGGTCCATAGCCTTCTACTGCTTCTACGATTCTGCCCTGCAGTATAAGGCTATGGGACGTTTTAAATCTCAAATCGAAATCAGACCAGCCTCTCCTCTTTAGTGGAAATCTCACGAACGTTTGACCTACTCACCAATACAAAGATGGGTTGTGTCAATAGAAAGCCTACTTTCCTTAGTGGACGCACTCTGAGCCCCCACCACACATATAAACGGTACTTTTTGGCCAAAAAGGGATTTTGTTTCCACCGGAAAAAAAATACTTTTAGTTACTCCAATGCGCCCTCTACCGATATTGCCCAGAGAACTGCCTCATAGAGAATATTTTTCCTCCGGTGAAAAAAAATCCCTTTCTGGCCAAAAAGTACTGTGTATACGTGTGGTGGGGGGCTCAGAGTGCGTCCACTAAGGAAAGTAGGCTTTCTAATGACACAACCCGCCTTTGTTTTGGTGAGTAGCAAAAACGTTCTTTTAAAATACGCTAAAGAGGAGAGGCTGGTCTGATTTCGATTTGAGATTTAAAACTGAAAGTCCCATAGCCTTATACTGCAGGGCAGAATCGTAGAAGCAGTAGAAGGCTATGGACCAGAGCTAGTGTCGAAGTGTCCATGAGCAAGACACTGAATAGTGTCGAAGTGTCTTTGAGCAAGACACTGAACCCCTAATTGCTCCTGATGTGCTGGTTGGTGCCTTGCATGGTTTCCACCGCCATCGGTGTACAGTATGAATGTGTGCGTGTGAATGGCTGAATGTAATGCACAATCTATGTAAAGCGCCTTGGATAAAGGCACTATATAAATGCTACCATTCATGTTCAAACCCAAGACCAAAGCTTGAGATAAAACCATTCAAACCTAGAATGCAGAAATTCACAACACAGAATACACACTCAAATGTGATGCTGACGATTCTGAGAGTGACGGCTGCTATGTCATGATACACTCCATTAAAGGCACATTCAGCAAATACATACTATAGGCTCTACATTAAGACACAGTACATAATAGCCTACACAATAATAATAATGATATCTCACAAATTAATGTGATGTCTGCCTTGTTTGTTCAATTATGCACTCCTGTACACGTTGTTGAAAACAATCACAGTCACAATTACTGAGAAGCAAAATAATTTCCAGAATGTTTCCATGATCAACATGTGTCAGCTAATGAGTATGAATTATCATATTTTACCCTGTATAACTGAGTTAGACTATCAAATTGACAATGTTGTTTGCACACATTGGATTGTCTGCTTGACTTACCATTACCAATAATATTATGCTTTCGCAGTGAGTTTTGTTTTTTTCCATGCTCGTTTAGCCTCTGATGTACAGAATGTGCTTCCATTCGTACATCCGTCCATGAATGGATTTGTCTATTTTATTGAAATAAGAAAATGCCAGGCACACTCCACAAAATAAAGAATGATTCTCGGCATGATAGCTGACCCATTCACATTGTGAGCCATGTTTGCAGCAAAATGCCCTCTTGACTGGTCAGCCAATTTATGTGGGTTAAGTTGAAAAACTATTCCAGTATGTTATGTTGGAATTGTGGGTGCCTGTTTTAGGCTGGATAAATAAAATAATGTACTGAATTAAAATCATCAAAGACTAAATGATAAGTAGTTTTATTATGTTTTTTTTATTTATCAATGAGTGGCACATACATAGTAGGGTGATGCATTATTCATCTGTTCTGGCATTTGCCCAATTTCCAGATGACCAATCTGTCACTGCAGACCAGTGTTGTTTTTGGCAGCTAATTTTGATTTTAGTTTTAGTCATAGTCTCTCGAATAGTTTTAATTTAGTTTTAGTCTCATTTTAGTCACCCGGAATGTTTTAGTGTTAGTCTAGTTTTAGTCGACTAAATGTCATAAGATTTTAGTCGACTAAATCTACAGTTGATTTAGTCGAACAAAATGTATTTGGGTGGGGAGTCGGGGACTCGTAATGACTGTTTTTTTCACTTGCTGAAAATAGCCGATCTACAAGCCCACAACGCGTCACGTTTTGCGACACGTTATTTTCTAATTACTAATTGTAAAATTACTCTCTTGTCTACTATTCCCTAGTCTAGTTTTTATTTGTTGACGAAATTGTCAGTATATTTAGTCTTAGTTTTAGTCATCATAGCTTAGTTTTTATTTAGTTTCCATTTAGTTTTCGTCAGTGGAAAAGGGTAGTCGACGAACATTTTTCGTCTTAGTTTTAGTCGACGAAATCAACACTGCTGCAGACACAGTATAAAAGGCTGAGGAAATATGCAGTAGCTTTAGCTTCTGGACGTTAGTGTGACAGTCTAATAAAGCCATGTGACTTCTGGCTTCTGACTGAACTGAATTATTCACATTGAAATTACTTGTTCTGGAACGTTGCGGTGAAGCACGTGAGAGCAGAGTGAATGAATGAAACTTACTTTCCCCCGGACTGTCACCTCCACTGTTGACAGAGAGCATAGGAGAGAGCATGGAATTAATAAGACAAAAAAAAAACATAATTTCTATTTCAGTCTCTCTTTTTCCAAGTGCATTTGAAGCATGCGTTGTAAACTGATTCTTACTATCTATGACACCATGCAGTCGATCGTCAAGTGAAGTGTTTTCGCCCCTGTGAGCGAATGAGTGACTGAGTGAGTGCCTGCCTGACTGGACTGATCTGCATAAAAAAAGTAATGACTCATATCTGTTTGACGTGTTCGTACAATATACCGTTTGTCTGTAATTGGCTTCATATCATAACATAGCCTATGAATGCAACATCAAATCAACCCTAAGTGCCAATGACATTTAAGGGGCTTCTATATAGAACCAGCACACCATTCAAAGTAGCAGGGCGCCCCCGGCCCGTCCATTGAGTTCAATGTAGAAGTGGCGCCCTGTTCTAGACTATTCTTTTCCTCAAGCTCAATAGAATGCACCTCCAAAAAAAAGCCTTCACTTCTGTGCCTAGGCTGCCTGTGCCTGCTAACCTGCCACCATCTGGTGGTCAGGTTAGCTGCCTGCCACATTTCCAAAAAGATGCACCTTATGTGAAGGAACCATGTAATAATGGACTTATAGAGCGTCGCAGTCCCGCCCCTTACCATGGACCAGGAAATGATTCTCCGTTCATTTTCCTCATAGACATTTCAGAAAGTATTTATTTAAAGACGTTTACGCCGCGGACAAAGCCAACTCGAGTCGTGACAAATCATGACAACAAACACAATTTTTGGGGCCGAAAAAATAATTAGAAAGAAGAAAAAAACGGCAGGTTACAACACTTTTTTTGTTGTTTTTCTTCTTTGTAATTATTTGTTTGGTCCAAAATATTGTTTGTGTTGTCATGAGTTGTCACGACTCGAGTTGGCTATGTCCGTGGCGTAACCGTCTTTAAATAAATACTTTATGAAATGTCTATGGGAAAAATGCATTGGGTTTAATTTCCTGGTCCATGGTAGGGGCGGGACTGCAACGCTCTATTGTCATACGGTATGTGGGTTGTTTGCAATTCAAATAAGCAAATTGAAACTAAACTAAGACATTTTATTTAGCCCACAGCTTCCTTTGTTCCTGATGTCTGCAATCCAGTATTTACACAACACAGGTAGGCCTAGGCAACCCAGCCTGGCGGAGATAAAAGCACCCCTTTTCTAGTGATGGATAAGGATTACTGTAATTAACAAACCTTTGTAGTTGTGTCCATGGCCATTGGGATTGTTGCATTTTCCGAAGATGATTTTGTTGTCCTCATCACTCAGGTTTGTGCTACGGAAGAAACACATAACTTGTTGATTGATTGATTGATTGATTACTTTAGCACAGGAAAGTACAGTTCCATACAAGGTCTGCTAGGAGGATTTAAACCCAATAAAGCATATGGCTTGATTCCACTGGGATCCTTTACTCAATTCGTGAAAACATTTAATGGCGGTTAGAAGTAAAAAAGAAAAAATATGTACAGTAAACAGTTGGGGGGTGGGGGGGTGTAGGTGAATGAATTGTTGCCACCTAAAACTAAAGGGATTGACTGACTATAGGCTAGCTGCTGGCTCTGGCTGCAATAATAATCACGTTTTAGGTGTTCATGAAGACAACATATAAAATGTATGCATCCATTCTTTATGGTCAATAGGCCTTCTTTTTTCAAATTTACAAGAATCAAGAATGAACAAGAAACCATAGTGCCAAGTGGAAACAATTACCAGGAGTACCACCGTGCAGCGCTCCCTCCCAGCCTCTTAAGATAACTACAACTCCCATGGGCCTCTGCGGCCGATTCGTTCACGGACGTCATATTTTGCTCAGTATTTACCATAGAGTTGTAATATACACAAAAGGAAAGACACGCTCTGACTGGCAACAAACCAACATACATAAAACCACCTTTAAAGCCATTCCCGTTTCCATTAGGCTAAACAACCCCGCGTGCAGCATCCATCTATCTATCCAGCTTCATCACGTTAAATAAAAGCACAGACTAGGATGCGCGGCACTCTCCAACCCTGTAGTTTCATTGAAGACGGTAGTAGGCTGTAACAACCTGTGCAGTCGGTGACAAGCGCTGAAACTCTGAACTCGGGTAATGTATCCAATGCGCTCCGCGACATGTGTGCCAGTGCTGCTGCTGGGACCGGCCATGAGGACACGTGTTGGGATCTGTAAAGGAACAACAAGGCGACGAACAGAGAACGAAGGGAACTGAGGGAAGGATAATCTTCTGTTCCGCTGCTAAACAGACCCTTCCCCGTTCTGTAGGCCTACGCTACAACAAGTCATGCCATTGGTCCACATCTGGGCGTAAATAAAGCACACAATTTCCACGTGCCACTGCTGCATAGATTTCTTTTCTCTTTAATAAAGCTGGCAGTGTAGTCAGAGCCTGTCCTACTTTAGGCTGTAGTGTAGACCCTTTACATGGGTATTACACCATTACAAAAAACATTAATAAATAGGCCTAACACTTTTTTTTTCTTTTTTACTTTGAGTCAATCACATGTACAATTCGTTGTTACAAATACATTTTATTTTCACATTTTGTTTCTCACATGTTTCATGTCACTGTTGTTAGCTGACTTTGACCCTTTTTTTCTCCAAACATTGGGCAAGTGCTATTTATGAATAGTTTTAATATGCTTTATATAACAACAAAATATATCCAGCTGTCTATCAGCTGTTTAATCATTAATTAATTAGATGTATATTAAACCGAATATCAACTGCAACCATGCACCCAATCCTCTTCAATGCCAGTTGAGAAGGTGATCCAAAATCTAAAATAATACTACAATAACCAATAAAACAGTGAAACAAGTACGTGATGTCATGTTTTGTGTTAAATTGACCTTCCAAACAGTTCATCTCCAATCTACCTGTTTCCAGTCAATGTATAGCTTTAGCATTATTTCATATGCATGGTAAAGAACATAATATAATAGCAGCCTCAACGTTAAATGTTAACTCAAAACAAAATATTTATTCTCAGACAGAGCGGTCAAAAAATAAATATCATCCAATTTGGCTGTCATGCAATTAACAGCCTAACAGGAGCCCCCTATTGGCAGTGAAGTAGGAGCGTTTTATTGGATACTGTCACAAATTGCCTATATTGGTACATCAGGGTGATGCAATATTTCAGAAAGCTTGGGGTGCTCAGGCACATTGCTTGCCACCTGGACATTGGCATCAACTTTGAAAATCCATTTTAGCTTTTATTTGATGCTGTATGGTATGTGGTAATGTCTGTTCATACTAAGACTACCTCCAAGCTACAATAACAAGTTATTGTTAATGGAACTATTGTACAATATTGCTGAAATGTAGTAATATTGTATAGATTTGTCATGATAGATTTGTTTCGCTTAAAGGACCACTTCACCACTTTTCAACATCTCTTCATATAATTGGTCCTCACTAATGTTCATGATAAAACACCACCATTTTTTTCCTACTCAGTCTGTGTCTCATAGGAGGGCTTTGGGCAGTTCGGACACCCGTCCACCAGTGACAATCATTAGGCAGATTTTTTTTAAACAAGATTTGTTTTAAAATATATTTAGATTTTTATTATCGTGAGAACGATGGCTTCAACTTTTGCATTGCAACTTTTCAGGAAAAGAAAGCCTGCCGTTTCTATTAGCTTGGATTCACCATCGATGATGTCACTGGTGGACGGGTTTCTGAACTGCCCACAGCCTTCCTATGAGACACAGACTGAGTAGAAAAAAATTGTGGTATTTTATCATGAACATTAGTTAGGACCAATTATAGGAAGATAAGTTGAAAAGTGGTGAAGTGGTCCTTTAACAATACTGACATACAGTAGACAGTGTGGCTCCTGGCATGTGTGCAAGGCCCTCGGGTCAGGGACCTCTTGAGCCTTGGGCTTCTGAACATATCTCTCCAGATCAGACTGAGGGCTGACTGGTAGATTGATGAATCCCAGGGATGGTCGCTCTCTCTCTCTCTCTCTCTCTCTCTCTCTCTCTCTCTCTCTCTCTCTCTCTCTCTCTCTCTCTCTCTCTCAAGTGATAACGAAGGGAGTGTATGAGATCTCACATGCGATCTGGAAGCAGATGTTAAACAGTTAAAAAAACCCCGAAGGTTATATAATAACCATGGTTATTTAACCATAACATCTGCGACAGATGGAAGGTGGCGTTTCTCGCATGCTTTTGCAGAAGAAAAGGGTTACCTGGGCCCTTTTTGAAACTAGCTCCTCGCCACTTGCCCTACACACTTCCACTTGGTTTGAGCATAGATATATAAATAATAGAGATGGCACTGGGATTCCCATCCCATCCAATGTCATGCTTTTATCACAAACTGAACGATTCATTTATATAGTGGAGCTAAGCTGCTGTACTAACACTCCACAGACACAATTCTCCTCCGACTTACAACTAGCCAATTGCTCTAATTATGCAACAGACCGTACCAATTTAATCAGAGGGATTCAGATAAGATTGTGAAGCACCCTGCTGTAGTTGTTAAGCCTTGCATTACTGCAATTACAATTACTCAATAACTTCTGAATCTAGAAACATGGTAGGCTATGTTATTAGGGTGTACATGGATGGTGGATATAAATCTAAAAAGTTGTAGCCTACTGTTCATACAGTATTGCTTGTGTGTGCATGTGCTTGAAATGTATAGCTTACATGTGTTTGTGTGCTTAACCAGGCCTCTCAGAAGCCAATCTAGTATGTGTGTTTAATTCAATCCTCCCTCTAATCCCAGAACGAGGTCTTTGTAATCTACTGTAGGTTTAAATACAGTCCAACTACCACTGTGAAAACTCATTATCAATAAAGGAACGGGTACAGAACAGCTACAAGACCGTGTTGTGTTGCATTATTCGTGAAGAGAAACAGTTTGGAGAAAAGATAGATACTGTAATAGAAAAGGGGGTGAACTGAAGACGTGAAAGCAAGGAAAGAGGACGATGGGCAACAGTCGAAGCGGAGCTCTGTCGAAGGACCTGTTGGAAGATCTCAAGCTCAACACTAAGTACAATGAGAAGCAGCTTTCTACATGGTAAATGCCAACAACAACAACCACTGGGAAAGCCATGCTATGACCAGAAGACTCGATTATCAAGTGACATGTGATTGACTGTCTGTGTGAAATTGTTATGTATATCCACGGCAATATGTCATGGGCAAAACTTTGAGAGTGTTTGAAATATCTGACTGTCACTTCCTCCATACTGTATCATAGGTATCAGACATTTCTGAAGGAGTGTCCCAGTGGACGAATCAGCAGGCAGCAGTTCGAAGCTATCTACGCCAGCTTCTTCCCCGATGCTGACCCCAAGTCCTATGCTTGCCATGTCTTCAGGAGCTTTGACACAGATAGGTATACCTATACCAGGGGTGGGCAACTTTGATGATGGAGAGGGCCACTATATTTCCACACTAACTCCAGATTGCCACATTGCATATTACTGTCGTAGCAAAAATAGCCGATCTACAAGCTCAAAAGCTTGTAGATCAGCTATTTTTGCTATATTTGAATTAAAAACCGGAATATTTCTTTGCTATTTTTGAATTGGAATCCTGAAAAGTAACCTTTTTATTGAATTTCAAATGCATTTAGTTATAGTTATGTTAACTTTATGAACTGTTGACATTGGACACAAAAAGACAATAACATTTTAATACTAGTCATTAAGTACTAGTCATTTAATACTAGTCTTGAAGTAATTAAAGCGGGTTTGGAATTGCCACAGCTGAAATCAATACCATTTCAATCATTACTGATAGTACTACTAGTCTACTACTATCAGTTTGCTGGTATTAACATGCGGGCCGCATTAAGTGAAGGCCGCATGTGGGCCCTGGGCCGCCAGCTTTGCTTACCCCTGACCTATACTGTAACCGATTGTTAACAGCCCCCAAGGGAGGGGTATTGTTTTCATCAGATTAGTCTCTTCTGTTATTTAAAGGAGCATATTGTCCGCACCGTGTACAGGGATTTTGAGATATCATGATAAAGATCTAGAATGGAATGAATGACACTGCCTACCTTTCAGGAAAAGGTGCATGGAACAGTGGTCCCTAAACGACCTGATTCAATTTTGGGGTTCAAATTCAATGGTTCCACAAAAGCATTAAATCACATTTATATTCAGGCTACCACTACAACATGAAACGGCTGAAGTTAAAGATAAACATGTTTACTATAATTGACAAATAATAAGTCACATATGGTCTTTCATTTGGCAACATGCCTTTTGTCCTTGATCGAACGTGCAAATGGTCAAATACAAGGTCAGATTTTGTTTCAAAATGGATCAATACCCAAATCAAAAACACATCTCTCTGCCAGGAGGGTTTGTTGTTGTGTCTGGCACCACTTGTTTTTCAGTACCGTTTCAGTATTTAAGTGTTCTCTAGAACTCCTGTTTTCATTTTTGTACAAAATACTGTACCCATATTATTTACATGTACACGTTTTAAATGTGAGGCTATAATTATGTTTGAGAACCCCATTGCTACATGATGTATTTATTGTACATTGACTTGACCTCCTGTCTGAATTGAAACAGTGATGGCACACTGGACTTTAAAGAATACATCGTGGCACTGCACCTGACCTCCTCAGGGAAGACCATTGAGAAGCTGGAGTGGGCCTTTAACCTGTACGATGTGGACCGCAACGGAACCATCACCAAGAACGAGATCCAGGAAATAGTCAAGGTGAGGGGCGGAGGAGCTATAGAAATGTGGAGAAACAGAAACTTCTGTAAGGCAGAAACACATGAATACGGTACTTTATACTCGATCTGATATTAACCCATGTCTGTGTTTCTTTTAGTCCATATTCTACATGATCTCCAAAGAGGATCAGAAGAACCTTCCTCAAGATGAGAACACACCAGAGAAGAGGGCCGACAAAATCTGGGACTTCTTTGGCAAGAAAGAGCAAGGTAGTTACTTTAGATGCAGATAGATATGTTTGTAAATCTCTTCTTTACCTCAGGGAGGGATTTTGTAGGTTAGTTCTGTGGTTTGCGGTTATCTTATCTATTGCATAATGTCTTCACAGACAAGATCACAGAGGGGGAGTTTATCCAGGGAGTGATGGACAACAAGAACATCCTTCGACTCATCCAGTTTGACGAGCCGCAGAAAGTCCAGGAAAGGCTCAAGGAGAAAAAGCAATGATTCATTTACCCAGAACATTTTATTTATATTATTAATGTTATAGTACAGTAGCTTTGGTTGATTTCTTATTTTTGGTGGTAACCTGGTGTCCATATTTTGGGCATCTTATTTTAGGTGGGGGGAAAATATATTTCAGAAAATGTTTAAAAACTTTCACACAATTGTTAAAAGTTTCCCCCCAAAGAATAGCTGATCTAGAAGCTCACAATGGCTTGCATTGCGATGCGTTGTGAGCTTGTAGAACGGCTGTTTTAGCTATTCATAGTACGACTACGAATAGGAAGCCGGCGCGTTGAATGAGAACAACATGGTCATATAAGGCAGTGGATTCAACTGTAACTGACTTAAATTGAAATGATTCAACAGATTCATATGCTTCATAACAAATGGTAATGTACAAGCCAGCAAAATCTGCAATACATATACAGTAGCATTCACATTCTACTGTTGACTATATTCATCATTCACATTTTAGACAACAAATACACTGTATTTATATTAATTATTTATACTTCAATCTATATGTTATACCACATAGATCTTCATAGTTTGTACACTTAATCTATACTTTTACATCCTTTGTGTTGCTATAGCGTACTACTGTGAGGTGTACTGTACATTTCAATACACATGAAGTGAATACACCAACAGCAATGAATAATTTCAAATGAAACATTAGAACAGCGCTGTCCTTTGGTTTGCAATTCTTCTCTGCATTACTAAGCATTACTGCATTACTTCAATGTGTAGGTTTTAGTCAATAAGAGTTTTTGAAAAACGGAAGGCGGACTAGACAAATCCTCCTGAGTGTTCATTTAATCCGGTATTGAATTAAATCTGCAATCCCTAAGATTGATGTCCTACCCAAATCCTCTGTACCAAGACGGAAAGCCTGTTTGGGCAGGAGAGACTTTTAGAGGCGCAGCCGCAGGTAGAGCGCCTCCAACCACCAGTTTGTTTTGGCTTATACTGTATGTACCATACTTGTACCATCCAGACTGGTCCAAAGAACATTTTATTCATGAAAGATAGTAGTGGATTGACAGCATTAAGACTCCATTCTGAGAGCGTCAGAATTCGCTCTCCTCAAGGATCTCTTCCAAGGTCTCTCCCATCGTAATCTCTCCATCGCTGCTGGACAGGCTCTTCCTGGTGAGGAACTCGAGTCCCGTTGGGTTGCCGCGACCCCCCGCTCTCTGACCTTTGCACTCTCCGACTCCGAGCCAGGTCGGTCCCCCGTGCACGGCCACCTGGAGCAGGTGCGGGTGTGTCGGCGAAGGCCCGCCCTCGTCGTAGGACTCGCTCTGCTGCGAGCCGTGCGGCCGCCGGCCGCGGGTACACTTCCACAGGTGCTTGATGGGCGTGCCCCGGAAGCAGCTCCAGCTGACCTGGAAGTGGTTGGTGAACAGGAAGAGCTGCCAGCGCTTCTTCAGCTCCGCTTGCACCTAAAATATATACATGGAGGGTCCAATAATAAGTCACAATTTATATAGGGCAGTATTATGTGTGTCTTAAGTACCAGGTCTTATGACTTAACTTAAGACCTGGAGCAGTGGTCAATGCTGTTTGGCCACTCAGAATAGCCAAACAGCATTGACCACGCCTCCAGGTCTTAAGTTAAGTCATAAGACCTGGTACTTAAGACACGCATAATACTGCCCTTTAGTTTTACGGTTCAAGAAACATTGATGGCTATCATACAGTCGTATATAATAACAAAAGAGATTCAGACACCTCTCCATTGGAAAAACAGTACAACACAGCAACCAGGAAACCCTGTAAAAAAAAAAAAACAATGCGGCGAAGGTTAATGGCATATTCAAATTATCATTGTATCTTATCTGTGCCACACGTTGCACAGTACAATGTATACGTGTTCATGTATCCATTTGTAATGCCGAGAGGGTACAATTGTAACCCAGTGAGTGAACGCTTACGGGTTGGTCCATTGATTGGGTTACATTTGTACCCTCTTAAAGGGTGGGCAGGGTTAGGAATCAGTTTATAGGTAAACACTCTTAACCTGGAAGGAACTGAGCGTGAGGTTAATGAAGTTCCTGGCATAGCGGCCGCTGCCCTCCAGACATTCATCGACCAGCACGGTGAAGACCACCTCATGGACCCCCAGCAGAGGAATCAGCACCAGCGTGGCTCTGGCCAGGCTAACGGGGTTACAGGCATTAAGCAGTGTTTGGAAAAAAGTACTCACATATTTTACTTAAGCAAAAGTATCAATACTGCAATGTAGAAATACTCTGTTACAACTAAGTGATAGTCCGGAATTCAAAATGTACAAAAGTATTGGCATCAAAATGTATTTAAAGTACTAAAAGTAAAAGTACTCATTATGCAGAATGTCCCATATTTCAAGTTTTGGAAATAGCAGATCTTCAGGCTCACAATGCGTCGCATCGCGACACATTGTGAGCTTGTACATCGGCTATTTTCAAATGGCCAAAATGTATATAGGGCTAAAGTGGTTACTGTATGTTTTGCAATAATAATCAAAATCTATACAAAGTAACTAGTAGTAACTAAAGTTTTAAAATAATTGGAGTGGAGTCCGAGTACAATAGTAAAAGTACTGGAAATTGGAAATACTCAAATAAAGTACTTAAAAACATAAAAATTGTACATTACTTAAGCAATGCATGCGTGCGTTACAACAGTTAATCGTAACCACTTAAACCCTCCAACAGCCCTCAAGGTCAAAGGTCAAGGTCAAAGGTCATTCGAAGTTGGAATCACTTGAAACCTCAAAGTAGAATTGTACACACCTGTATCTGTAGTCTGTGAATTTGACCTGATCTGCTTTCAGCTTGGAGAGCAGCAGCATCAGAATCTTTATGAATATACAGAAAATAACCTGCAACACAAAATCAAAGACTCTGTAGTGAAAACACAGCTTATGACTGCTAAGAAAAATGTGTATGAACTAATAAAGAGTATAATACATATTTGTGTGTCTATTTACTGTAATATTTCACATCTCTTTTTTTCACTATTGTGAGCCTACTACTTGTATGACAAAGTATAGACAGTAGTATATGGCTTAAGGACAGGAATCAGTAATTGGCCATGTTGTTTGCAGCTCACATGATCTCACGAGAAGCCATCAAAGGCATCCATTAGTAAGCATGAGATTGCAGCATGTACTGTAACCGACAGTCAGATGAGTGCAGTTCATGTGAGCTGCTCATGTGTACATCATAGTCTCATCTAACCGACAGTCAGATGAGTGCAGTTCATGTGAGCTACCCATGTGTACATCATAGTCCTACTCATGTGTACATCATAGTCCTACTCATGTGTACATCATAGTCCTACTCATGTGTACATCATAGTCCTACTCATGTGTACATCATAGTCCGGCAGCCCACAGGCTTCTTTTGCTTAACCCATTTTGACCTGAGATCAGATTCTAAAAATGTCTTCTACATCCTGACAGTTTTCTGAAAAAGCTATGTTTCTATGTCAGTGGTTCTTCGGTTTTTCAAAAATTTAGCTATTTTTCAATAGCTAAAGCATAACATAATACTAACACCAAAAGGGGTTCCCGCCCAAAATGGGTTCAAGTGGGAAATTTGGTATATAGTATTTTTTATTGGCCTAAAATATTGTCTATATACATACATTCATGAATCCACTTGCTGACCGGCTGTTAGTATCAGGCAATCTTTTTTTATAGGGGTTTCTTGTGACCCTACAATTAACATCCCATAATGGAAGGCAAAAATGTCAAATTTTCCTTTTGCTTTAAGTAGCATGTGACATGTCAAACTAGGCGGTTTTTCATGATTCTGAATCCATTCCAAGCATTAGTTTTGCACAAAATACACTCCTTGGGCTAAAAGCAGCCATAGCCATTAGCCACTTGCCCAAATGTTCCCAAAATGTGCTGACCTCATCACATTAATGTCATGATGGTTGGGTCACAAGAAACCCCTATAAAAGAAATTGCCCAATACTTTCAGCCGGTCAGCAAGTGGATTCATGAATGTATGTACCGTATATAGACAATACTTTAGGCCAATAAAAAAGATTATATACCAAATTTCCCACCCGTCCACCTCGACTGCCGGACTATCAGGAAGGATGGAAATAACAATAATGCAGTGTGGAGTTTTGGTCTGAAATACTTACAAGTACCGCTAAATTAGTCGGGCCCCTTATTATCCACCAGACCCATTTATTCAGAATGTCCCAGCACCTTACAATTGGAATGGATAATAATCATTAATCAAATGAGAAATTCAACGTGATTCACGCAATGAAGAATGTCATCATGTGGGAGGTAATCGCAGAAACTCACCCTTTGTTTTCATATACAATTTTTACCACTGTCCATGGTGTCATAAACAACAAGGGTGTTCCTGAAAGTATGTGCGCACACACACACACACACACACACACACACACACACACACACACACACACACACACACACACACACACACACACACACACACACACACACACACACACACAGTCAAATCCATAGCATTTAACTTTATGAAGTGTGTGAAAGTGTAGTTACCCGTACAAGTCACGCACACACACACGCACGCGCACACACACACACACACACACACACACACACACACACACACACACACACACACACACACACACACACACACACACACACACACACACACACACACACACACACACACACACACACACACACACACAGGTCTCTTACCCCATCCTAGGACTATATATCTCTTCAGCAGGCATCTCTTGGTGTGAAAGGCTGTGAAGAGGAGAGTGTGGAGGAAAATGGCCTCCACCAGCAACCAGAAGTAATTACAGGCCACAAAGTACTCCATGGACACCCTGAAGATCTTGCACAACAGTGCTATCTGTTTGGGGACACATTTGGAATGCTGAAAATATTATAGTGTACAGTATATGGTGTGGTGACTCAACTGAAATGGATTGACAGACACTGAAATGGTGCAACACTACTAGGTACTGTAGGGTAGGGTAAGTGATTTCCTTTGGTTAAAATAAGTGTTAAAAAGCTCTATATTGTGACGTAGTACGTATTGCTAGAGTGTTCGTTCAGTAACAGGAGTCTCCATGTCTCTCCAGCTTTTGGTGGAGAGACATGGTGGAATTATAAGTGATGACACAAAGAAATTAAAGAGATGGAGAGACAGGGAGACCCATGTTACTGAACAAACACTATTGCAATGATTACTATCAGAATATAGTGATTTGACCTTTTAACAAAATACCTTTAGTTTGAACCAAAAAATATCCCTTACCTTACCTTTAACTGGTCGAATTCTATAAAGGAAATTAATCATATTGATTGAGATGATGTTCTCCTCTTCTATTAAAACGAGTTAAAGGAGAATTCCATGCTAGAAGGCTTTCTTACCTTTATTTGTAGTTGTTAAGTCCCCAAAAAAGAGGTCCAGGTGTTATTTTGTGCAAAAGTGCATTATTGGCTATTTCCCCTAATATAAGCCCTCAATGGGGGTTAGGTTTTTGTGCTAATTCGCTTATTTCCATCGAAAAAAGTAGTAAAGTGTGCCACTCGGGATACTATTTACATTATGAAGAGAGGATATATACAAAAAATATAGATTTTTGAGCGATGGAAATAAGCGAATTAGCATAACACCCCATAGCCCCATTCAATTCAATACAATTCAATGCAATCCATTCAGGGCTTATGGTAGAGGAAATAGCCAATAATGCGCTTTTGCACAAAATAACACCTTGACCTCTTGGGGACGTAACAACTACAAATAAAGGTAATAAAGCCTTCTATCATGGAATTCTCCTTTAAGTTATAAGTTATGATTATACCCCAGAGTTGGAGTAGGAATTCCACCCGGGGTCATCTTTGAACTTCCTGGCGTACATGACGTGCGTTATGATTTCCTTTGCGATGACCGCCGTGGCTCTCAGCATGAAGGACACAAACAGATTCATGTGGATGTAGTTCCTGGTACAGTGGAGCTTTCTGGGAAGCAGAGGGAGAGACAGATCGACAGATGATAAACGATAAACAGGAAGCTTATTGATCCGTGGCGTGAACCCATAGTTACGACTGGCAGTGGTGGAAAAAGTACTCACACATTTTACTTAAGTAAAAGTATCAATACTGCAATGTAGTAATGTCTGTTACAAGTATGGGGCGACTCAGGGGCGACTCACACAGTCGCAACAGATTGATGTATGCTTGTTGTATGAGATGTATAGCTGATGCAAGCTCGCAATGCATTTCCAATGGGAGTCACATAGTCACACATACAACACAACATTTGTGTTGTATGAGGGGGAGGGGGGCAGTCGAAACACAGCCGAAAGCCATGCAACAGCTTGTAGTCCAAAATGTTGTATCAAACTGTGGCAGTTCAACCTGCCACTGGGATTGACTGGTTAACATGTTGTATTGTTGTATGTATTATTTATGATTGCAGAGTGATATGTTATTTTGACTAGATATATATATTGTGTGATGCTTGATCAAAGTAGTTAATTGACTGTTTACTCCATTGAAGGGAGAAACTACTAGCTGTGGGGTGTGGGGAACATGCCAACAGTGGGAGGGTTTTGTTTAGAGAACTCTTGACTTTGATTATATTATGGGAATCATTTATAGTGTAGTATGAGACACTTTAAAATGTGTTATGCTTATGAATGATTTGTGATGTCTCTGGACATTGATGCACTGGTTCGATTGTGGAATCAATCCGGGGTTGGTTTGGTCTAAATGGGAGGGGCCTAGCCTTTATAAGGAGCACCTGCCACTGCCCAGCGATCAACGTAGGATTGTAGGGAGCAGAGCAGACCTTGAAAGAGCCAACCTGGCCAGTGGGCTGTAAATACCTATTTTGTGTTTGGTTTCTTTGAATGATCATTTAATGTGACTCTGCAAAGGTGAATTAAAAACTGTTTTGATTTTGCTGAAGGATTTGCCATGAGTGCCTTTTTTGGAGTATTTTGAGAGCTGGTTCAGTGCCAATTTTGGCCTACACTACCTTCACTCAGACCAGAGTGTGACACAAACCATGTGACTTCCATTGGAAATGCGGCCATGACACTTACATCTTGCTTACATCTAGCATGCATCAATGTTGTATGCTAGATCGAAAGGTGTGAGTCGCCCCTAAAAGTCCAGAATAAAAAATATACTTGAGTAAAAGTACAAAAGTGAAGAAGCTGAAGTGGCTTCTGTATGTTTTGTAATAATAATCTAAATCTACAAAGTAATTATAACTAAGTTTTCAAATAAATGTAGTGGAGTTAAAAGTACAATATTTGCCTCTGAGATGTAGTGGAGTAGACGTAAAAATATTGGAAATTGGAAATAGTAACATTGTACTTAAGTACCGTACTTAAGTAAATGTACTTATTACTTTCCACCACTGTCAAAACGATAAACAGGAAGCGATTGATCGTGAACGCTGCTACAACGGACATGGCAGGAGAATGGATCGCTGAGGGCATACATCTTGGCTCACAGGAATGAAAAATGATCACATTACATGGATCTGCACAGAAACAAACGCTTCTGGGTTATTTATACTGATCGACTGCCAAGCCCTATAGTCTCCTCATTATGCATGTGTAGTGGTAGCCTCGGTGACACTGAGAACCCATGCGTGCATATCATCAGTCAAACACAGAGATAATGCTGGTAAATCTGTGTCCTCTGCTTTATTGATTGTATATGTCAAAATGACTGATAGAGGGGACGTGATGGCACAAAGAGAGCACAAACAAACCAAATTAAATAGCTTCCATTAAACAATAACCAAATTCCCAGCTGACTGGAGTTGGCTCAATGCTATTTGGTGTTTGTTTTCAGAAGCCTCTCTCAAAACATTGCAAGGAATTGTCTTTAACTACTTTAAGCCAGGCATCGCTATTGGTGGCATGTCATTGGAGGCGAAAATGGTCAAATATCTTGAGAAATTTGCTGTGGCGCCGATATATATAAGCCCCGGGTTCGATGCCCGGCAAGATAAAGCCACCACAGTGACAGACAGCCAATGTTGTGTCGTGTTTTCAGTGACCACACACCTTTTCCTTCCGTAAGGTCACTGACCTGAGCATGGCCATCAGGAGAGTAGCCAACGTGAGGGAGGAGAGAGACAGCGAGTAGCCAATGATTGAGATGACCCTGAGGGCGGTCTGGCGGAGCATCATGTCCTCCTGACCCGCGCACGCACGCACGCACGCACATACACACACACACACACACACACACACACACACACACACACACACACACACACACACACACACACACACACACACACACACACACACACACACACACACACACACACACACAGATATACTGTAGTAACAGACAGTTCCAAAGATTTTCCATGCCTTGAAGAAGAAGTGACAGTAAAATCTTCAGAGACAATTTGTGTTGCTCAATAGTTATACTAACAAAATCACTACTATTGAGATGGCCATGGTGCTGAAAAATATACTATATATAATAAAGAAGAATGTGGTTCTGCAAACGGGGATCAAAGTTTCTTTGATATAAAATGCCAAGCTGACGGTCAGACGGCATTTTTTATTCAACAATCTTGCATCAATCCAAGTGTGCACGTACCTCATTCTCTCAGAGTTCCAATTTGGGCGGGAACCCCTTTTGGTGTTATACTTTAGCTATTGAAACATAGCAGATCTACAAGCTCATAGCGCGGTGCCGCGCTATGAACTTGTAGGTCTGCTATTTTTGAAAAATCGTGAAAATGTGCCTCAAATCTGAATATATATTATTACAGAGTGAACATTTTAACTCAAATCTTTGCTTGTGGGGAGGTCCCTGGAACAACATATTTTCAGATGATGGGCGGAGGCATATTACATATAATTTTTGGGGTCCTTGACATGAAATATTGAGCACCACTGATAGAAACATAAGGTTTTTCAGAAAACTGTCAGGATTTCAGAAGACATTTTTTAAATATCGACGTCAACACACAAGACTCTACTGGTTTCCAGTTCCTCCTCACCTTATCTCTAAAGAAATGGTGCACATCCTTCTCGTTACATTCTGAGTTCTCCCTCCAGGGCTCAGAGGAGTTCTCCTTCCTTCGCCATCTACCATCAAAGAGACATTCACGGTACGCACTCCTCGAGTCGTCTGCACCAGTGGCGTATCCAGGAATTACGTTTTGGGCAGACAAGATGTGTTAATTGTCGTCTCCCCGCACACAATTGTAGCACTAAAGGGTTTCAAAGAGATATACCTGCCAGACGAGTAGTATACAAAGGCTGAAAGGCATGCATTTACATTCCAATGGGTGATTGAGGGTCGCGCTCTACCGCAACGGCCAATCAGCTGTCCATTAATAGTTCTCAGGACTTGTTTTTGTCCTCTTTTTTTCTCATTGTATGGATTTTGGCCAGGCCAGAAATGGATTTGGACAGGCGGACGCCTGCCCTCGCCTTATTGTAGATACGCCTCTGGTCTGCACACAATGCACATGGTGGACAAAACAACGTCAAATGTACACAGTGTGTTTTTGCAAGTGCACCGAGGAGCAGCTGACTGACTAGCCTAGGACATGAAAATGGCAGTGGAAGTACTTTTATTTAAGTACTGTACTTAAGTAGAATTTTGAGGTATTTTACTTGAGTATTTCCAATTTCCAATACTTTTACTTCTACTTTTACAAAACATCTACAAAATTTGTACTTTTACTCCACTACAATTATTTGAAAACTTGAGTTACTAGTTACTTTGGAGATTTTAATTTTGATTAGAAAACATACATTAACCACTTACAACCCTATACATTTCGGCCATTTGAAAATAGTACTTTAAATACATTTTGATGCCGATACTTTTGTACTTTTACTCAAGTACATTTTCAATTCCGTACTTTTACTTGTAACAAAGTAGTTCTGAATTGCAGTATTGGTACTTTTACTTAAGTAAAACAATTGAGTACTTTTTCCACAACGTAAAATGTACACGTGTGTGTTTTTGCAAGTGCACAAGAGGCGCAGCTGACTGACTAGCCAATGACGTGAAAATGGATTTTGATGTGATAAGATAAACCAATCAATCAATACCTGACAATTGCAGAACACTGCTTTACATTTGAAAGGCATGACTATAACGACTTAACCCCTACGACCGAGGTCCCCCAGGGGTATGTACCATTTCAATGTGCACATTAATCAGGCTACTTTCATCTTAGAAACATTGCACGCATTAGAAGAGCCTATCTGTCTTTAGACGATGCAAAAACATTGGTCCACGCTTTTGTCTTCTCTCCACTCGATTATACTACAATGCCCTTTTTTTCTGGCCTGCCAAAGAAAACAACGGATAAACTTCAACTTGTTCAAAATGCGGCAACTAGAGAGAAGAGAACAGATGATTCCAGTGTTAGCCTCACTGCATTGGCTCCCGGTGGGTTTTAGGATTGATTTAAAAATGATTTTACTTGTTTATAAAGCTCTCAATGGTCTTACCTAGATATACCCTAAACACCCCCTCAGGTCCTCCACTGCTGGCCTGCTTGAATTACCTAAAAAATGTCTACAAAAAAAAAAAGTGAGGCAGCTTTCTGCTTCTGCTTGGCTGCGGTGTGTAGTACCAGCATTCAAATCCCTTCTGCTTCTGCTTGGCTGCGGTGTGTAGTACCAGCATTCAAATCCTTTCTGCTTCTGCTTGGCTGCGGTGTGTAGTACCAGCATTCAAATACGAGGGGGGTAAAAAATGTCTGGCCTTCTTTGGCCCCTGGTCGTGGAATGATCTACAGTCCAGACTAAAATTGGCTTTGAAAGTTCCCTTGAGAAGTTTCAAAAGGATCATCTTTGATGTACAGTCAAACATCTGCACATGTTTGGATATGTACTAGCCTATGTTCATGCCTATATATGGTGTATTTTGCCCTGCTACTAAAAAATAGGACTATTTATTCATAGGTACTTTGAGGTGTATTATGGATGTTGTATTTGCTGGTCCAAAATGTAACATTGACGATGTGGTATTGAAGTGTAGTTTTATTTCTGCCTCTTGGCCAGTTCCCACTTGTAAAAGAGACGCAGTCTCAATGTGTTTTTTACTGGTTAAATAAAGGTTAAATAAAAATAAAAATTGTACGGGCCTGGAATAAACTCCCACTACAGCTCAGTCACGCACCCTCTGTAGACATCTTTAAAGCTCAACTCAAGACCCACTTCTTCACCCTTGCTTTTAGTTGAGTTTTTAATATCTGTGCCTGTGAATTTCCTACTCTGTTCTGACTGATTTGCTGCCGTTTTATGTTTTTTATGTTTCCGTTTTATGTTCTTTGCCATTGTTTTATTGTTTTTACTGCTTGCTTGTGTTTTAAACCATTTTGGGCGGGAACCCCTTTTGGTTATAATTTAGCTATTTTTGAAAAATCGTTAAAATGTGGCGCAAATGTATATTTCAGAGCGAACATTTTTAACTAAAATATTTGCTTCTGGGGGGTCCCTGGAACTACATATTTTGAGATGGGGGTCCGTGGCCCAATAGAGATAATTCTGGGGGTCCTTGACATGAAAAAGGTTGAGCACCACGGAAATAGAAACATATGTTTTTCAGAAAAAATTTAGGATTTGGAAGCCTTTTTTTTAATCGACCTTTTTTTAATCGACCTATTCCGGGGACTCAACCCCGGAATATCCAGCCTAGGTGCCTGGGCCGGCCTAGCGGGTCAGGCACCGTCTTGTTCTGACTGGCATTCGAGTGAACATGAAATGTGCGAGGAACACAAGATCACCATTTCAAGTCAGTTGGTGAACTCAGCAGTGATAGCTTGCAGAGCTGGTCGTTTTATTTTAACCATAATCCAGAATGTGTGTTAACTTAAGTGTGTAGTGTAACTGTAATATTTACCATCATTGATCCATGGCAAATACGAGGGACAGGGAACCGAAACGTTTCCAGGTGGTGAATGGGGCCAACAAACAAAATGGTCAAACGTCCCATTACAATGGATTCCTGTAAAACAAGAATAGCAATTTACACGTGGACTGAGAGGGTGAACATGAAATCTTGGACAGAAATTATATATTTTTTTATAACGCACTGTACAGTATGCAACATAGATGACTATGTAGGCTACAGTAATTATCCTGTTACTCTGGGGGTCAAATTAACCCATTCAGAAGTTTCAAAAAATACAAGGCAAATATGTAACACACACATGCACACATGCACGCACGCACGCACACACACACACACATATATTCCCCCAATGTTCTCTTCACAGTATATATCTTGGATGCATTTCTTATTCCATCCATTCTAATCTTTACAGATACCAGTACTTTAAGGTAGCTCACCAGTTTTGGGGAGTGTGACTGTTTCCAGAGTGCTGGTGCAGTTCATCCGATATTCAGTCCTTTGGGCTATTATACCCTCAAGCTGGGAGCCGTGGGTTACCTTCCGTGAAAAACATTAAAAATTAAGGAAAAAGGGTGTTTTTGATTACACACTGCCTTAAATTCACTTTATTATCCATCAGCAGCTGAAAGCATACACCATGCAACTTGAATGCAGATTATTGAGTGGAATTCTATGGAATATGTAATACATGTATTTATCCACTTGGGGGAGGTATTTAGTCACACTACGGCTAACCTCGGATGCCAGGCTTGTGGAGAGGGCAGGCAACACTACTAGGCTAGTAGTCCGACAGTCGAGGTGGACGGGTGGGAAATTTGGTATATAGTCTGTTCATAGTCTTTTTATATAGTCTTCAAAAATGTCAAACTTTCCTTTTCCTTTAAGTAGCATGTAACATGTCAAACTAGGGGGTTTTCATGATTCTGAATACATTCCAAGCATTAGTTTTGCACAACAAACACTCCTTGGGCTAAAAACAGCCATAGCCACTTGCCCAAAATGTGCATCACATTTGTGCTGACCTCATCCCATTTGTCATGACGTCTATGGCCGTTTTTAGCCCAAGGAGTGTTTGTTGTGCAAAACTAATGATTGGAATGGATTCAGAATCATGAAAACCCCCTAGTTTGACAAGTCACATGCTACTTAAAGCATAAGGAAAGTTTGACATTTTTGACAATTTTGCCTGCCATAGGATGTCAATGGAAAACAAAATGCCCAATACTGACAGCCGGTCAGCAAATGGATTCATGAATGTATGTATATAGACAATAATTTAGGCCAATAAAAACGACTGCCGGCTGCCGGACTATAGGGCCAGTTCACGTCTCTAACAGGAGATATGTACAGCTAATGTTACTGCTAAATGCATAGATGTCTGATTCTCACACATTTGGATTCTCACACATTTGCCTATTAGTTGATATCAGTTAGCCTATTTCAACATTACTGACTGTTTCGTGGCCTCATAGCTGCCCATGTCACAATCTTTGCCATACATTCTGATGCTCTTTTCAGTTAATTAAACTCTCAATCTTGCTGTCATTCTTGAAACAAATAAAGCCTCCTTTTGATTTGAGAAGAAAACAGATCAGAGGCCGATGCCGATGATAACAGTGGGATGGGATTCATGGGAATGCCACCTTTGGATGACATAATAATTGTGTTCACACCCCAGCGAGATGCTGCATGATGCAACCTCTTTATGTCTGCCTGGTGGTGGCTCAGCCTAGCCTGGCTAATAAGCCAGACTAATATCACACAACACTGTCGCCGCCCGCAGGCCGTTTTTTTTTTGCCAACGGCTGATTCGGTCTGGCTTATTAGCCAGGCTAGGCTCAGCCACCTGTGTCACAACATCTTCAAATACTCGTGAGACGTTTCAATTCATTATGGTTCATCCTGTCATAAAACTGTCCAGAAAGGGGTCACAAAGATATCACAAAAAATCTCTCTCTCTCTCTGTGAATAATTATGTTCGGCAACTGAGCGTCAAAATGCTCACAATGCATGACGTTTGTAGACATGTTATTTTGGCTATTGTTTAAGATTTTTGAAAGCGATCACAATAATGGCCAAAATAGAGACACCATATATGTTGAGACCAAACCTCCACCTCCCGTGGTCGATGCCAGGGTTCTCTCACATTTTTCCAAACTTTCCCATATACCTTTTCCACAATATTCTACCCCATTTCCATGAAGCTATAAGCAGGCAAAGCATATTTTGTATGCACTCTACGATATCCCGAGGAGTTGCATGCTGAATTACACAGGAACCTCCGAGCTTCTACAGTACACTGTAGAGGCTCAGTACTGTATATAAACCTGTAGTGTCAACGGTACTGCACAGGTTTATATATATATACACCCCATCCCTCATGCAAATCCGGATGAACCCGTTTGAGTAGAGAGCCAGAGCTTTGCTCTGGCTTTCGTTGATCATCATTCATTGTGTATCCAGTCTGCCCATGGTCACCTCTCTGACAACAAGCGAAAGTAAACGTGTGATTCCAAATGTGGAGAGGAATGCACATTTTGCATCCTCACAACTACTATTTGGCCACTATGCCACTCTGAAGTGCTCACGTGGGTTAGCACAGGTCTGTACAAATGCGAGTCCATTGTTTTTTGTCACTTCGGCCGAGAGCATGTCGAATGATGCCACAATGGATTGGTCGAGTGTCGGTTGTAGTTGTCTTGCCGTGCTTGTACAGTAGAAGCATGGTAACATTATCTGGCTTCACATCAGTGAAATATGTGCATATAGGCTGGAAGTCTCTTTTAGCAACCTTCTTCTTGTCTTTATGTTGCCAATATCAAAAGTCTGGGTGCATAGCCTGCCCGGCATCCAGCACAGCTTGGGTCTACTTCTCTTCTGAGACAGTTACTATACTTGGTGTTCTTGAGCCATACAGTACAATATTCAACTTACACACTTTGCATTTAAGCAAACTGCTTGTGCTTGCAAACTTTTGAGTGTCATGTGGCAAAAATAACAAATCTTGTTATTACTGTGAAACGTTTTGTTAGCTTAGTTCTGTACTTATTCGTGCACCTGACATAGCCTACATATAAATCACGCAGCCTATGCAGTGTAGCACACCATTTTATTAGTAATACAAGTTATATATGTCATGTAATGCTATTTGGCAATGTTTTTTTTATGAACAAGTGCATGTTTTTTAGAATCAATAACCAAACATAATGTATATTCAAGCCTTTTCCAAAACTTTATGTTAATTGCAAACCCCTTTCCAGACCTGAAAAATAGTTTTTCCTATTTCCCAGGAACTATCATGACCCTGGGAAGTGGGAACCGTGCGTTTTTTGATGGACATGACCTTGACTTGACATGACTGTAGCACGCTCTTAGAAGTGTGTAGTGACTGTTGGCAGGGGTGTGACATAAATCAGTTGGAGAATTCTTGTCTGTTATCAGTTACCTCATCATGGAATGTCACATTAGTTTTGCTGTATGATCTTTTACAACTCAATCAAGTCAAATACTGGAGAAAGAATGTGTGACACCTCTGAGCGTTATGTCATCAATGTGTTTTGTGCATGAGAGTAAGAGTAATGCAAAGTGTGTGTAAACTGTGCGTGCGTGCACGCGCGTGCTCGTGTGAGTGTGTGCACATCCACGACATGTGCAAGCTGTTCGATTTACCTGGAAGCTGAAGAGAAAAACAGTCAGCGAGAGCAGGAGTGTGGCCTCGTGCCAGGCTGGCATTAGGTTTGCCATTGCGCTCTATTTACACACACATACACACACACACGCACACACACACACACACACACATGCGCCCTTTCAGCTGGTTTGTCACTTCATGCCACATCCCTGGACCAGCCTGCACTGCGTTCCTTCTCCCTCATCCTTTGCCTCCTTCTTCAGTTCACAGGGATCTCAACACATGGACACAGGCTTCTACGAGGAGCTTGTTAATGGTCTCCAGTCCGAATACAGTTAAGCGTTCAGATCTGATCGTCTCTGTGGTGGCCTGGGGAATGTCCAGGCTCCGGTATTGCTGTAGGAGACATTTCCTTTTGGGCGATCCCGCTAGATTGTGCAGCATGAGCCGTTCTCCGCTGGGTGGTGAGTGACGGTTGTCCAGGTATCCCAGACTGTTCTTGTTGGGGATCTGTTAAAAAAAACTGCGACAATCCTCTTGATTTCTTTCGTCCAAGCAATACTCCCATAAGGTACAGTAGTAGCCTATTGGTGTGTGATGTTGTAAATTTCCATGACTCGCCACCTGCAAAGCCAGGGATGGAGTTATCGGCCCCCCAATGACAGATGTGTTTCTCCGCCGCGTGTTGTTTGGTTGAAGTTGTCCTCGGCCACTTCACTGCCAGTCTGCCCGCGTGTTTGGTTTAGATCTATCAGGGCTGTGGAGTCACGTCTGTCCTCCCTATTGACCCGATGGCAACTGAAAAGCGCCTGTGGATCTTCACCAGCAGCTCCCCTCCTCTCCTCTCCCACCCAGTCCTCGCCTATAACCAATCAAGATAAGGCCCCTCTGAAACCGGCCACATACTCACTGGACTAACTTTGTTGTCTGGGAGAAGGGACGTGATCACATGCATGTGAGGCCAATGGGAGCACACGCACATACTCACTTGTACGAAGCGCAGGCGCATGCACGACACGTGCACTTACACACAATCACATGCAAACACATATGTTAATGTGCATGCATACAGAGACAGTACACACTGCCTATATTCTGGAGGGGGGGATACTGTGTTGACCCCAATGAATAGGGAAAGTGGTACTGTGGGTTTACGTGGGTGGTTCTCTCCCTACGT
Source organism: Electrona antarctica (assembly GCF_951216825.1). Taxonomy (NCBI): domain Eukaryota; kingdom Metazoa; phylum Chordata; class Actinopteri; order Myctophiformes; family Myctophidae; genus Electrona; species Electrona antarctica. The sequence goes on along the minus strand of NC_136805.1, from coordinate 8,585,734 downwards.
AAGTGGGACACATCCTGAGTTCTTGACACTAATGGGGATCTGATGTATACTAATGGGTCAACAAAGGCCCCGCTGGCCTCGAAGACAAACATACAGGCAACCAAATCGGGGGGATGTACCGTAGAACTAGCCTTGTGAGCCTCGTAGATTCAAGAGATTTTAGTCTGCCCAAGTTATATTAACAGTCTATATAGAGTTCAATTATTTAGAAATTATAAAGTTAGATAAGACCATGATTGTTGCTGGCGTTTTGTAAGAGGGTTTTTTCGAAAAGACTAAATAAATATAATACATTAAAAGTGAACCAAACGGAAAATAATAATGAATCAAAAAGAAATGCAACTCAACTCCTCAGGACAATTGTGTTAGGCTCAATAAGTTAATTTTGACTAATATGGGTGCCTGGCTGATATTGACTCAAATACTCTGCATTTATACAGTTTCACAGGCACAACTCATCTAGCTACAAAAGGCATAACGCTAATATTCACTATATTAGATCCGCCACACGATGCAACTTATCCTAATAAGTGTCAGAAGTAGAATATAGGGAAAGGTAAAATAGCTAGACGGCAAAAGCTGGATGACAATAAGGAGTGAAACAGAGAACTGAAATATAGGAGTTAACGTCAGCCATGCATCATGTGCAGTAATTGTGTTTCCATTACATGGTGACATATAGTGCCTAGTCGCATTCATGGAGTGGATGTGATAGGGAATCCATCCCAGAGGCCTTATACTATATGGGATATTACCAGATGTGCATCATGGATGCCATGGCGCACGCACTCATGCAATCAATTGTGACGGTGATATAAGAAACCTCAAGTGTAATACGATCATTCTCCATCCGTCTACATAAGCGGGGTCCATAATGCAGTTGTGACAGGCGCCATCAGTCTGGTATTGTATTCATAACCAATAAACACGTTTAGAGAAGGTTAAGATTTTTAGTGGAAAAGTATTATATAAGTAATATATCTCAAACATATTCCTTATGTGGGTTAAGGAGAATTGAAATGAGATTATAGCAATTTCATGTGGACTTGGCCCGGGGGGCGATGGTGGTGGTGTTGCTGTGCAGTTCACTGTGAGCACTAGAAGAGGCCAAGGGCAAAGAAGGAAAAGTGTGCCCATTTGAGACCAACATAATGCGTTGGGAGTTATGAAGACTCCCCCGAGCATTGTTAAAATTATACTTCATTTATACTTCATACTGTAATCAATCATGGCATGCATAATACTGTCATGTCTGCCTCACTATGTAAAGCAAGAGAAGATACCGTTTTACATCAATTTTAAAAGAGACTGGACCACTCAAAATATTGTTAAAATAACCATATTGCCAATATGGCCATTAGTTTCTCATTTGGTTTTTTTTTTAACCAGGAAAAAACTCAAAGATAAACAAATATCCCTTGACCCATTTTCAGCCATTATCTTCACATAATTGGTCCTCACTAGATGGCGCGAATAATTTATGTATACTCTGCGTCTCATTGGTGTAAAGTGCCTGCCTACCAGTGACATCATCGATGGGGATTCCAAGCTTTCCTGGAAAGTTAGCACGCTGAATTAGAAGCCATTGTTTTGGCATTAATACAAAAAAACATTGTCCACAGTCCTCCTCTAAGACACAGACCAATCTCATAAAAACACTGGTTAACACACACACACACACACACACACACACACACACACACACACACACACACACACACACACACACACACACACACACACACACACACACACACACACACACACACACACACACACACAATCCTATTTGATGAATTGAACATGGTGGACCCTCTTGTAAACAAGTGTAATGCTTAATTGGGTCGTCCACTCACAGTTAACAGTCTTTGTATTGAGTTTGTGCTTGAAATGTACTGTAATTCTGCAAACTGTTAATAAATATTTCAATCAATCAATCAAAACACACACACACACACACACACACACACACACACTTTCTCTCCCTCCCTCTCTCCTCTCTCTCTGCAGGCGTCCTGTGTCCTTTCACACATTAAAGGGTTGTATAGCTGTAATAATCACTTCCAACAAGCTTACCATTGATACTGGCAGGGATTAAAGAAATATAAATCTCTGTTATTAAGTGTTCAAGCCGCACAATCTCAAACATCTATCACATAGGGTAGGTACCCTCACAAAAAACATGCATCTATCACATGCATCTATCACATAGGGTAGGTACCCTCACAAAAAACATGCATCTATCACATGCATCTATCACATAGGGTAGGTACCCTCACAAAAAACATGCATCTATCACATGCATCTATCACATAGGGTAGGTACCCTCACAAAAAACATGCATCTATCACATGCATCTATCACATAGGGTAGGTACCCTCACAAAAAACATGCATCTATCACATGCATCTATCACATAGGGTAGGTACCCTCACAAAAAACATGCAGCAATCCTGGTCTCTAAACTGCCTCCCCCTGGTCAGCCGGGGTGCCTAATGGAGGGGAAAGGAACTGGTTGGAATAGTGTTTTTGTAAAAAGAAGCAGATTGGACTCCTCGTGCATTGAAGGAAGCATAAGGTCAGTCCGTTGCTCTCCGCAGGTTGGCAGAGGAAGTGTAGCGCCCAGGATTACAGGGTTACAAAAATCGTGGGATAAAAATTATAGTAAAAAAATAATATCTATCACACTCTGTGCGTGGACATACCTTATACTAGTTTTAAGAGGCTCCTTAAGAGACACCTGATCAATTACCCCAATTTTAATTAACTGACATCATTTAAGGGGATGTCTTGTTTAGTGTTTTTATTTTCTCTGTATTTTTAATGTCTTAAATGCATTTGTATTTTGTACTATGAATGTAGTTTTTTCAAGATTGCACCTGTTTTTATTGTGCAGTGTTATTTTTTATTGTGTTGTGTTATATGTATTGTTTGTCATGGACCCCAGGAAGAGTAGCTGCTACTTCGGTGGCAGCTAATGGGGATCCATCTGAATAAAAGAATAAAAGATTACAGCATTCACGTGCTCAGTTACACGTATGACAACCCATTTCATTGGGTTGTGTCGTAAAACACGTGCGAGTTGAAGACATTTCAAGTGTTTTCCCATGATCTGGGACACAGGGATAAGATGTATATTTTATGAAGGCGAAAGATAAACACTGGCCGAACAACAGATTTTTCTTTACCAAAGAGAGCTTCCTTTTATGTCCTTCATTCTCAGCAAAGAGTATAATGATTTACGGCCATCTTAAAATTCCAGATTTCCAAGAAGACAATATTGGACATAACATTTTACCACTTATCCAGTATAGGCCATCTGGGCTGAACAAACATGTGCCAGCATTCCTGGCTGAATGACTTATTGATGAATGGCTGGCTAGTGGCTACTGGCTATACAGTACATGTTCAAATAGCCTCTTTGCTATAGAACTATGACATCTGTTTTGTGAACCTGTCAAGATTCAATTTGGGTCGTGGGTATTGGATTCCTGGCTGTAAAACAATGAGGTTATGCAGGTAATTATTGTGAGTAAATATGTTCTCGTAATTTTGGGCGGGAACCCCTTTTGGTGTTAGCATTATGTTATGCTTTAGCTATTGAAAAATAGCAGATCTACAAGCTTGTAGGTCTGCTATTTTTGAAAAATCGAAGAACCACTGACATAGAAACATAGCTTTTTCAGAAAACTGTCAGGATGTAGAATACATTTTTAGAATCTGATCTCAGGTCAAAATGGGTTAACCCACACTAGATAATAATAATACAGTATGCAAACCTTATGTAATATATATACGTAATACGTATATCTTTGACAATATTTGTACATGTGCTGAGCATACTACCGGGAAACGAAAGTTGTGTTTAAGTTTTCGGTCCATTTGAAAAAGAGATTTTATATCAAGGTCGGGGAAATGTTCCATAGTGTGTATGCACTGAATGCACGGGTGCTAAATAATGTTGTAACTCTCACTTACAGGCTACCGGAAAGACAATTCCCTGCTTGATGAATTGAACATGGTGGACCCTCTTGTAATTAAGTGTAATGCTTAATTGGGTCGTCCACTCACAGTTAACAGTCTTTGTATTGAGTTTGTGCTTGAAATGTACTGTAATTCTGCAAACTGTTAATAAATATTTCAATCAATCAATCAATGCCATTATAACTTTACATGAATTTATGTCTGCAAGCAAGGCAAGGAGAACCCATCAGCACGCACAAACATTCACAAAGTGAACTTCAAGTGAAAGTTCAAACGGGTCAGCCACATTAACATGCCTCTAACTCTCCGCACGTCTTCTTGCATGCAGCATCAGCAGCGAGTGTCAGAAGTGTTACATACGTTAGGTAAACAGCACTCGACATGAGGAGAGGCCCCCGAATGGGGTGCAACGTGCAAATGTTTACAATCTCCTGCAAATGGGCTACAAAAGTGTTTAGTTTAGCTATGTGAGAAGTTAAACAGGTTACGGCACGGGTGCATAAACTGTTTGGATTCTCTAATGGTTGTATGTCCTCCCTCATGTGGTTGGGTATTGGGTATCATTTTTCAGGTGGAAAAAGTACAAACACTTCCTAATGGGAGATGTGGGATATACATACAAGAGGCTAGCGTGAGAAAACCCAGAGGACTTGGCCACCGTCACTCCAACGTGACAACGGTGACAGAGAGAGACGGACAGTGTGTTTGCATACAATGTATGCATAGCCTCTATTTACATGCTGTGCAGGTGCAACAGGTGCAGCAAGCGACGGCAAACTGCTTTGCGATCATTATACTTCACTCGCTCCCCGTCTTTTTTGTTCCCATACATGTACACTGTCAACGACATTGTGCATAATACATAACCATCGTGTATACTATAGGCATAATACACAGACGTTTGCAAGGATGTATGCGCTGGCATACAGCGAGGATCTTCGCCGCGTTTACATTCTTGCTGCGGCAGAGTGATGGCCGGCCGGGGCCTCTTGGGGGGAGGGTGGGGTGGTAGTGGAGTGCGGCAGCTTTTGCATGGAAAAACAAACAGGGCGAGGGGGCATTGAGACAGAGCATGGAGGCTGGGGGGCACTGGAACATCCTGTCCAGATTGGTCAGCCTTGGTCAACACCGGCTAACCCCTCCAGGCAGCGCATGGCTCTGTCGCTAACCAGCCACAACCACCACAAACAGATCATAGGCCTGCGCTGCGGGCCAACGTTGTGCAGAATAAGACGATGACTGTCTGTTTTGGGAAGCATCAGCGTTAACACGGCACAGACACAAGATGTGTTCATGACGCCTGACCTTCACATCAGGTTAAACTAGCAATAAGTGTCGCTTTGCTCACACGTCACGTATACTTCCATCTGGCCATTTCTCTGTAAACGTGTATACTTGGGAGTGTCCGCATTAAGCTCTCCGCCGTTAACTGTGGTGTGAATAATGAAGTGCAAATCACTAGCCAAGTACCCTTGGATGCAGAAACTGATACTGTACAGTAGCCTACTTGACAGTACTTGAACGCAGCCCGCGCTCTCATTATGGACAGAGCCTGCAGGGCAAACATGTATACAAATGAAGTAGTACCGTCTTTCTAGAAATGTTTTCCACTGTCCCATGGTTTACTAATTTAGTTGTGTCTAATCAGCTATGGTTTCATTCGTGGTCTTTCACTTATTTCTTTAAAGCCAAGCCATTCAAACCAGAACCCCTTAACATTGTTTTGATATTATAATATTATAGATCTGGTTGCAGCTTCACTCGATATACAATATCCTACAGTAAGTATCTTAATTACTGTGGCGCAGGGGGTAGATCGGCCGCCTTGGAATCCGAAGGTAACGGGTTCGATTATACCAGTTCCTGTCGAAGTGTCCTTGTACAACAGTGGTTCCCAAAGTGGGGTCTGGCTCTGATGTTGTTGCTGGAGCTCTTTCTCGATCGTCCTACGCCATGTCATTTTGGGCCTGCCTTTCTTTCTCTTTCCTTCTGGGGTCCAGTGTAGTACGACTCTTGGTATTGCGTTGATGTCCATTCTGAGCACAATGATAGTTAGGAACCAAATGGGCCCTTATGGGTCTGTAACTCTGAGAGTGTACAAATGGAACCAAATGGACCCGTTAGGGTCCATTTGGTTCCATGTACACTGGGTGAATGGGTGAATGTGAAATACAGCGCTGAATGTAAAGCGCTTTGGAGAAGAGCACTATAAAAATGTTTTGCTTTGTACTTTAATTATGTGACCATTTACAGTTATTGAAACAACTTTGTGTGTGTGTCCGTAGCACGGAATGTGATGATTTGATTGGCTGAGCACGGAATGTAATGTATGATGATGTATACTAGTATATGATGATGTATGATGATAAGAGCGCCCCTCACTTCACACGAGTGTGATTCTTCTTGGCTATAGGGGTCATGTCATGTCCTTTGATATTGCATGTGTAATTCGCCCCGGATAAGAGTCTATCTATAAATAGTCTATCTATAAATGCACAAAATCTCTGCGTGTCTGTGAATCCCCGGCCCTGCATATCTCTGCATGTCTGTGAATCCCCGGCCCTGCATATCTCTGCATGTCTGTGAATCCCCGGCCCTGCATATCTCTGCATGTCTGTGAATCCCCGGCCCTGCATATCTCTGCATGTCTGTGAATCCCCGGCCCTGCATATCTCTGCATGTCTGTGAATCCCCGGCCCTGCATATCTCTGCATGTCTGTGAATCCCCGGCCCTGCATATCTCTGCATGTCTGTGAATCCCCGGCCCTGCATATCCCCAGAATCCTTTGCATGTCTGTGAATCCCCGGCCCTGCATATCCCCAGAATCCTTTGCATGTCTGTGAATCCCCGGCCCTGCATATCCCCAGAATCTCTGCATGTCTGTGAATCACCCGGCCCTGCATATCCCCAGAATCCTTTTCTAACTGCATGTCTGTGAATCCCCGGCCCTGAATATCCCCAGAATCCTTTGCATGTCTGTGAATCACCCGGCCCTGCATATCCCCAGAATCCTTTTATAATGTCTGTGAATCACCCGGCCCTGCATATCCCCAGAATCCTTTTATAATGTCTGTGAATCACCCGGCCCTGCATATCCCCAGAATCCTTTTCTAACTGCATGTGTGTGAATCCCCGGCCCTGCATATCCCCAGAATCCTTTTCTAACTGCATGTCTGTGAATCCCCGGCCCTGCATATCCCCAGAATCCTTTTCTAACGGATCTACTTCAAACTCGGAACATGTATCTCTGAGGAGTGTCGTGCTGAGTGGGAGGTCGGTCAAACTGGTGATATTCTTACCCAACAATTAATAGATGTCCAGAACTGTCAATGTGTGTGTGTGTGTGTGTGTGTGTGTGTGTGTGTGTGTGTGTGTGTGTGTGTGCGTGCGTGTATGTGTGTGCACGCCTTAGAGTATGATGTTAGGAGTAGATGCCAGCATGACAAAAATGGTGACACCAAACCACCTTACCTTACTTCTCTTCACACTTGGAAGGTGAGTTGATGGATCACCCTGCTGATGGATCACCCTGCAGGCAATGTTGCTGAACTTCTCTGGCACCCTGTAGTGTCGGAGCAGCTTCCTGTGGGTCCGCCTTCTCATGGTGAATGAGTTTGACGCCTTGGAGTGAGTTCCACTCCAGTGACTGCAGCTCCACGACGATGGGGAGAGTTGAAATTGTGGAAGCAAATCTGCTGCTGAAGATCAACAATGTCCTCCTCCATCCTCTCCAGAATAGACCTGTTAAAAAGAGAAAGGTAACTCAGTCATTACGGTACTTTTGCATTACTGAAAATGAAAACCCCTTTGCGATTTCTTGCTCAAATTGGTTATAATGTCCAGAGGGAGTGTATCTCACTCAATGGGCCCTCTACTGTAGCTTTACCTTTTAATGTATTAACTCTACGTCATTGCACAGCATAGTTCACAGCCCATATAACCTTTAATAGCAGGAATGTCATATGCAATATATTGATTGATTGAAATATGTATTAACAGTTTGCAGAATTACAGTAAAATTCAAGCACAACTCAATACAAAGACTGTTATCGCCTTCACATCGCTTTAGGAGTGTAGCCTACCAGAGTGCACTGGCCACCAGTGTTCCAGTGGTCTTTTACTTGGCTTGGAGATACTTCTTCAAATAGAACCTGACACATACTGTACTTCTCACCCAGGCATAATTTGCATGTGATGTTCACTATGCACGAGGATGCTTATGCACACCAAGGTCCTTGTAGCAGTGCCGGTCCACGGGAGAATAAACTGAAGAGGGAATCTTGAAAAAACAAGAAAGTGGCCGCACACACTGATAGCCAAAGTGCCAATATTTTGGCACTTAATTACCCCCTTTCACCAACAAATGAATTTGAATATTTAAGATACTGTAAAGGCTGACCGACTGATCTCTCTGCCTTCGCTTAATCTCTAGTTGACTGAGCTGCACAATTCACACTGACAAATTCACTGGAAACATCTCCTGTGTGACTTGTCAAGAAGTAGGAATTAAACAAATTTGTGTCCGTCAGGATTACATTTTTTAGTTTTGGCAACAAAAGGAACAGGAAATGTTTTTTAAGTAACAGATTATTTATTGGAAAACTAAACTAAGCAACTGAGTAGGTTACTTGAACTGCAAAACATTTGTACATTACTCATTACATGTAATCATAGTATACTAACGTGTTCCTTTGTAACGCGTACGAGTTATACAACCAACTGTTGTATAATAAGGAAAACTGGGTTTTGTTTTCATCTACAAAGTTAAGTGTGTACCAGCCATCCAACCCCTAAAAGAACAGTGCAGTACGGGGTCATGCTACACATTAACGAAAGCGTGTCGTTCACTCTGCAAACATGCTGTAGGTACTGCACTGTGACTTCCATGTTGGAATGATGATGCACAGAACTAGGAAACGAAGGGCTGAGTAAACAACGGTCATCCTTGACCTGGGTAGTCATGCAACTACATTTCCTGTTCTGAATATAGGCTAAACTAGCACCACAGTGTAGGTAAACATACACAACACATACACTTATTCTTACTTATTCTGTACCAGAGTGAGAGTGAAAGTACCGAAAGCAGCTCATGATTTTTTTTTCTTCTTTTTTTTTACACAGTATTCTACAGTATGAAGAACGCTTTTTAACCCAAATGGCCCAAAGCACTTTTCATTTGTTGCCTGCGCCCAGCAGAGAGACATAAAGCAGGCAATTGGCAAGGTTAATAAGGTGGTGACACTGGACTCAACCCACTAATTCCCTTTCAATAGGCCTACATGTCCTTAGGCTTTGGACAGAGTTGGATGAACGATGCACATCTTCTGCAAATCCACCCCCCGTCCTCCAATCCAATTGCCTCTCTCATTTTCTCCTGCAACAATACCCCCAACCCCCCCTCCCACCAAAAAAATGCCCTTTCTCTTCATTTTATCCATCATCCGAAGCAGAATTTCATACATCATGCAGGACGTGTAGTCATATCACCGCTGCAGATGCATAGTTGTGGTTATTTTGGATGGGGCCTGCTGGAGATGGAGGGAGAGATTATAGCAGCTGGTCCAGGAACACAGAAAGGGAGGATTTTGTCAGCCTAACATCCAGTGATTTATCATCCATTTACATTCTCCTGAACACACTGAGCAACATATTCCAAATATGAGGAATAACATGAGTCATATTTGAGATGCAACGTAACAGTACAACATTTTAAGCCATTCTGGGCGGGAACCCCTTAGCATTATGTTATGCTTTAGCTATTGAAAAATAGCAGATCTACAAGCTCATAGCGCGCCACCGAGTGGCGCGCTACGAGCTTGTAGGTCTGCTATTTTTGAAAAGTTGTGAAAATGTGGTGCAAATCTTTGAATATATATTTCAGAGCGAACATTTTTAACTAAAATATTTGCTTCTTAGGGGGTCCCTGGAACAACATATTTTGACTTTTGAGATGGGGGTCCGTGGCCCAATACAGATAATTCTGGGGGTCCTTGACATGAAAAAGGTTGAGCACCACTGACACATAGAAACAAGGCTTTTTCAGAGAACTATTAGGATTTAGAAGCCGTTTTTAAATCGACATCAGTCCAAAATGGGTTAAGGGATAAGCTCCATGTATGAACATTTCTTTTTAACCTTGTACTGTTATTGTATCTGTTTTGTTTTGCTTTGGTTTTTTTTCCTAATAAAGTCTGTTCCTAGTGTTCTTATGTAAAGCGCTTTGGGTATTTAGAAAAGCGCTATATAAATTTGAGCTATTATTATGATTATTTCCTACTAACTGACTGCATAAGGCATTCAGAGCAGAGGGCACTCATAACAATTTATTTACCTATAATTGTTCTAATAAAATATGTTTTATGTGTTTATGTCTCATGGGCTGTGTATAGCTTAGCAGTTTATATTTTCAAAAGAACTCATAAAAAGTTGGTTTATCTAAGGCCGTTTCTGTTGACAAAAGCGCAAGATGTTACTGAGCACAAAATGTTCAACTGAAAGGTTTTTTCCACATTAGGACATCTTCTGTCAATCCAAAACTGAAGTGGCAGCAGAAGACATCATCCCACTGCATCACGATTCAACCTCTCAGATATTGAGAGAAATGGTCTTTCAAATAATCACCATGTCCTGGAATAATTGAGATTCTGAACGTCCGAAGCACAAGGAAAGTCATTACATTCGAAAGCGCCAAGAGCTATGAAGCGGTTTGTGAATTATTGTCTGTTCTGTTGCTTTGTATAATTCCAATCCCTCCTGAAATATGTCAAATGCTGTCTCTCTGTTAGCATGCTTTGACGCTTTTAGCTTGAGATTGTTTTGCTCCAGCCTGCAGATTACGATCAAATAATAAATTTTTCAAACGTTTATCTATTCCTCCGACAGCTCTGTATACAGACACGGAGAGACGTAAATGGTTTTGGCTGCAATTTCCTAATCCTTTCGCGGGGGTTAGTCCCTTTCCTCGTGTCCTATGTGCGCTCGTCATTGCAACAGAGTGTTGTTCTGTTCTGTTTGTTCTTGTAGCTGAGGCGAATGATAACAACACTCATGATGGAAGACAAGGATGCAAACCAACACAGATACAGAGGAGGAGGACGCATCAAACAAGCACAGGGCTCCAGGGTTCAACCATACATACACTATAACCAAATTAGAGAGGGGACATTCTCGTAACCATTTAAGCTCCTTATACAAAAAAAATGCTAATGTACAACAAGCAAACTCACAACTCATTGTCGATGTGATGCATTGTGAGCTTGTAGATCGGCTATTTAAAAAAAAAGAAGTTATATTTGAAAGATATTAATTATATACAAATTACAAATTTAGAAACATTTTGACCAATCTGGACAAATTCTGATTCTGATATTAGAAAACATAAATACGAAATATGCCAGTAAGGGTCTGACCAGATGAGGAGGGGGGGGGGATTTCCCCCCTCAGCCCCCAAACAAATCGAACCCTAGCTCCAATGGCCATACAGCAATTGCCAACACAAGGTTATTGTATTTCTCTGACTTTGACTGCTGTTATATACTTTAACCAATTTCAACCTGGCATCCCTATTTTGGGGCATGTCATAAAAGAACATTTTCATAAACAAACTCATAAGCTCACAATGCACAGATACGCAATGTTGTGAGGTTGTAGAGCTGGAACCTTTCATCATCTACAAGCTCAAGCCATCGCGTTGTGACCTGAATGTTTGCCATATGTTGCCATGCCTAAAACAGACCTGTATTCTAGGGTCCATGTTAAGTTGAGCGTTCTCAATGCTATTGTACCGGTCTGGTCTGTATAATCACCCTATATTCTCACCTCCTTGTGTTATAGGATGTCACACACTATAAATATAGCAAATAAAAGTGTCAGATAAAAAGCAGTGTTGCTTATTGGAAACACAAGATGTATGTGATTGTATATGCGTTATATTTTCATTTAGTGAAGAACAAATGCCCCTGGTCTTCCATTCTGAATGCAGCCTACAGATGAACTTTGCAAGATCCTACTAGAAGAACTGTTTCTTGTCTGTTTTAGATGAAAACGCTTTGCTTTCTAGTAACGTAAATATCCGTGGTAGTGTATGTTCTGCTTGCCTTAAGTCTTTCACATGTAGCAGTTTGACAATGGCATGCACATAAGGGCCCCCTGAGTTACTCCCTCCCTTGATGATTAAAAGACATCGCTGGGACCTCCATCTTCTGGGCCAACGAACTGCAGTGACTGTGAGCGAGTCGTCGGCGGCGGGTTCAGTGCTGGGACTAGAGTCTGTGTGGAATTGGCTGTGACACTGAGAGAAACCAGAGAGTCTGTCATCGGAAATGTATACAACGGCGAGATGCCATTGTAGAACACGTGGTTGGTGACTCGACAGGTACAAACAGGGTACATTCTGTCGGTCGGTCAGACTGAACGAGTTTGTACGAGTTGCTGCATGGAAACAAACGCACATCTACAGTATGGTTAAAATGAGCAACAAAAAATGGAATTGATGGATTTCAGCTGTTTCAAAATGGCTGGTTTTCTTTTCAGCATTGTTTTGAGACACAATCCTTTAAAGGAGCATTCAGTGATTTGGGTGATTTGGAAAACCACCCAGTCCGCCCCGGTAACAAAATGTGCACATGCACGCACTACAGTGGGGGGAAGTGCAACAGGCCAACAGCACGTGCACCAAGGCCCGCCCCCACTCGATCATGATTGGAGGAAGGCCCCTCTCATCCTGATTGGATGAAGGCTTTGCCACCCAAAGCCCAAACCGAAACTAGGGTTTTTTGACCCCAGGGGCTCACTGGGGACAGGGAGGAACTCCTTATATGGTCAGCACACTCTATAGTAGGGAGGATTATCCAGAAAAAAAGAAGTGATATTTGAATTAAGTAAAATCACTGAATATACCTTTAAAAAAGAATTCACTGAAAAAAAAATTCGCTTCTATATCTTTTTCTTTTTTTTCTTCTTTCTTTTTCTTTTCTTCATATCAGTCTATCCTCCCTAATCCTCCTTCCTTCCAGGATGCTCTCATGTTTCCATCCGCAGATTCCGTACCCATGAGGAACAGAATAATACTAATAATATTAGAGATTGTCATCACTCGAACTTGAACTATACAGCACGGCCCCCGGGTCAGGATATCTTCATCTGAGATGCATATTACCGTACTCTCCTCCGAGTGCCTCGCCAAAATAATGCTGTGATAGATGCAACACCCCGTGAAAAAGGCTTAAGGGAAAAATGTTGATACAAATCAACACACATCCTGCATCTCTTCGAAATATGCCTGCAATGTATTCTCAAATATAAACACTATCAATTTAGCCTCCATTTTTGGGCGGACTTCCAAAGGCCCACGGTCGGAGACTGTTTGTGTCTTTTCTCCCATCCTGCCCAGATTTGGCCACAAGTATCTCCCACTTGGAAACAGGAAGACTGTCTCTTGCTATCTGTCTCTCGCTCTGCCTGTCTCCCTCCTGAACACCATCCCTACCTCTCCAGCTGTGGTGGAAAGGAACATTTTGGCCATTTGAAAATAGCCGATCTACAAGCTCACAATGTCGTCGCATCTTGAAATGAGACATTATGCATAAAGAGTAGCCTGCTTTCTACCTTTGGTACTTAAAGTACATTTTGATACCAATACTTTTGTACTTTTACTAAAGTAAATGTTTAATTCCAGACCTTTACTTGTAATGGAGTATTTCTATATTGCAGTATTGATACTTTTACTTACCACTGCTCTCCAGAGACATAACATGACATAACAGTATCCTCGTGAAGCCAGAAAAAATATAATATATAAGATTCGGAAAGACATGTTGACTCAAACCGTGTCTGTCTACTTTCATGAATCTCTACCCTTGACCTGTAGCCTATAGCTATCCTGTTCAGCCCTTCTGCCCCCACCTGGCAAATTCCTCCGGATGACTCCACGTCTACACACATGTCAAAGGGTCCATTTGGTTACCATCATTTAGCTGGGGACCACCTGGAACCTCCTCAAGGTCCCGGACCACTGGTTGAAAACCACTGTCCTAAATAGATAATAAAAATACCCGATTTTGTGTGGAGCCGCCCTTTATTTTTTCATATCTAAATCATTGTGACTCCAGCACCTCACCTTTTTTCAGTTTAGAGGGATTATTACTGAAAAAACATAAGATCGTCAGAAGATAAAGATCTCAGGTCAAGAGACACGTACTCAATGACAATATGCAGACCTGCCCCCTGTGTTAAACCTATACTCACCTGAACACTTCATGCTGTGTCAACTAAAACCTGCATGTTCATTTAGCTGAGCAGCTTAGTACGTCTTAAATATTCCCTTTGTTCTTGTCATGAGATGCTGCAAATGCCCCATTAGGGAAGAGGACACTCACAATTCACCAATTGAAGGTCAATGCATTATTAATTGGCCAGTGTATGTGCCCAGTTGTTGATATCAAGGGTCTACTTTTGACTTGAGAGCTACTAAATGAGGTGCTAAATGACCAGCTCAACAAGATACCCACCAAGAAAAATATATTTTCCCATTGCTGAAAATAGTAAAAAAATGTACCTGTGGGAGCTTTGGAGTGTGTGTGTGTGTGTGTGTGTGTGTGTGTGTGTGTGTGTGTGTGTGTGTGTGTGTGTACCGAGTGCATGTCAAATTGTGAACACAAAAATTGGTGTCCCCAAGTTTTTTAGGTTTAACGTTAGACATCTATCCGTTAGGGGTTATAGGTTAGATAGTGTGTGTGTGTGTGTGTGTGTGTGTGTGTGTGTGTGTGTGTGTGTGTGTGTGTGTGTGTGTGTGTGTGTGTGTGTGTGTGTGTGTGTGTGTGTGTGTGTGTGTGTGTGTGTCTTTCCGTTAGCGGTTAGGTTAGATCACTTATATAGTGTGTGTGCGTGAGTGTGTGCGTGCATGGCGTGCATGCATTATGCACCCTCTTTGAATAAGCCACTCACTTTGAATAACATTTGAATAACGTACGGTTTGCAAGATAGAGAAGCCTGAAAGGCCAATTTGTGGTCCCTGGAGTAATAAAAAGAGAACGCTTTTTGCTGTTAATTGCCATTATGAAAATATATATTACTGGCCCCTAGCTGTAATGCCATTGTGTGTATATGTTTCTCTGGAAGGCTGTGTTATTCTGAATGGTGCTGACAACACAACACCCATGTAATGGAATATTTATATTTGCATAGTTGCACTCAGCGACGCCGACTACAGTATGTGGGTGCACCCATAAAGAAAATAGGAACACAAATTAGACCCCCGAGCTTCCCTCCCCCATGTCGTTGTGTCACGTATAGTCACATCTTTATGGGCATTCAAATGCTAATATGGTGGCTTTTGTTTGAACCTGCCAGGTAGTGTATAAAAGTTGCAGTACAGTAACCTTTCTTTCGCACGGGGGGCGGGGGACAGGGGACAGGGGACAGGGGGACGGGGGACAGGGGACAGGGGGACAGGGGACAGGGGGACGGGGGACGGGGGACAGAGGTACACCCATGACAGTGATAAGAAGTATTTGCCTCTGGTTGCACTTCATGTGTCCTTCATTTCCTTCAATGCCGGTTTCTTGTTCTTCCACTTTGGATGACTGGCTTCCGTTAACCACTTGAACCATTTTGACCTGAGATCAGATCAGGTTTGAAAATTACAGTTTTCTGAAAAAGCTATGTTTCTATGTCAGTCGTTCTTCGATTTTTCAAAAATAGCAGACCTACAAGCTCGTAGCGCGCCACTCGGTGGCGCGCTATGAGCTTGTATAGATCTGCTATTTTTCAATAGCTAAAGCATAACATAATGCTAACACCAAAAGGGGTTCCCGCCCAAAATGGGTTAAACCATGTGCATATTGCATAATAGTGAAAATAGCGGATCTACATGCTCAGTATGCATCGGCTGGTAGATGAA
The DNA here is from genome assembly GCF_951216825.1 of Electrona antarctica. Lineage (NCBI taxonomy): Eukaryota > Metazoa > Chordata > Actinopteri > Myctophiformes > Myctophidae > Electrona > Electrona antarctica. The sequence goes on along the minus strand of NC_136805.1, from coordinate 8,569,850 downwards.
TGTTGTTTTTTGCCGAATGTTCCCCCTATTTTTAAGACGTGCCGACAACAAAGATTCAAGGCTGCTGCGGTTGAACTAACAATCCAGATTTTGTGGTGGTGGTGTACACTTTCAATTTTAGCACACGTACTATGCACGTGCAACGTTCGTAAGCATGCATGGATGCATGTGCGCACGTGCACGCTTCTAGGAATGGGGGCTCTGTCGTTACATATTAGATAAATGTACGGAATGGAAAAAAAGGGGTATTTCTTTTATTTTTTTGTATATAACTTTGTAATGCTATACTGATGTTTGCGTGCAACATCTTGAAAACAAAGTATGATTTTTTTCTTGATGCAGCAATGAATAAACATACATCAACAGTACAAGACAGTAAAAGTAATTAGTAAACTAGTATTGAAAGTACTAATTAACATAGTAAGAAAAAATAATAATAATAAGGAAAACAGCCTGGCAGGACCTATTTGATTAGCCTGGCGCGGCCAGACTCATAGCGAGGGTTCTTCCGGGGAGGAAACATCAGTGAACGCTCGCTATGAGTCTGGCCGCGCCAGGCTACTATTTGATATCAATCAATCAAGTCATCTGTAACTCAGAGTGTACAAATGGAACCAAATGGACCCGTTTGTATGCTCTCAGAGTTAAATTAGCATTGATTTTACAATATAAATTGGGGGTCCCAGAGATAGAAATGCTATTAAATGGGGGTCAGTAGACTAATGCATGTCAAACTGGGGGTCCTTGAAATTAAACAGGTTGAAAATCACTGCTAGAATCGTAAAAAAATCTTCTCTTATTGGGGTCCCTGGCATATCTTTTCAAGTGGGGGTCCGCGGGCTAATTAGTGTCAATTTGGGGGTCCTTGATTTAATTTAAATTATTTATATTTAAGGGGCATGTCATGCGGTCTACCTGCACAGCCTTTGTGATCTATACTTAGATCACGATCTACCTTTTGGGCACCCCTGGTCTGCTCTAATCCAGCTAATGTCCGTGTCCAGAGATGTTGAGGGTCCATGTGAGCTCTATATCAGGAGCCACGGCGCCCCCTAATGTATTGTATTCAAGTGTACAATACAAGGAACTTGATTGTCGCCTCACCAATCTGGGACAAGCGTAGCATTCACATCGAACGTCAAATTGAGTTATTTTATCTACATTTTCTCCTTCCAAAAAGACAAAGACCTTTTTCAGTGCACTGTGAATCTGTCTTGAGAGATTATCCCCTCACTAATGACTGTGTGAGTTCAGTAAATGAGGTTCATGACAGAGGGATTTTGCATCAGGGATAATGGGGGATTATCAATTGTACTGAAAGTCTGGAAATGCTTCAGATTCCTCATTAGTGAGAAGTTCATCGTAGTGCAAGTTTTTAGCATATTGTCGCTGTTGGGCCGAAACCTTGTATGTCCAAATATGTTACTTTTCACGTAAGTGGAAAAAGGAACCTGTGCCCATATGGACAGAATGTACTGAAGTTATGAATTACTCACAAGCTCTTCTTCAACAGTTTTCATCTTCTTCTCAAAACCTACGGACAGACTTAACCACTTACAACCTGCTGTCCCGATTTTGGGCATGTCATTATCTATCATGTCAAAAATAATAATACAACTAGAAATGTGGAGTTTGCATGTTCTCCCCGTGTACCCTAGGGTAGGTACCCTCACAAAAAACATGCAGTAATCCTGGTCTCTAAACTGCCTCCCCCTGGCCAGCCGGGGCGCCTGATGGAGGGGAAAGGAACTGGTTGGAATAACTTCCACGCGCTACGTCCAACCAGGGAAACTCCCCCCTGTCAGGTGCAAAGGAGCAACTTGGACACTCATGCATGAAGGAAGCATTTAGTTCAAGTCCGTTGCTCTCCCTAGGTTGGCGGAGGGTGTGTAGAGCCCAGGATCACATTAGATAATTGACACAGGGGTGAAAAATGGGTTACAAAATCGTGGGATAAAAGAATATTTAAAAAAATAATAATAATAATAGAAATGCACTCTGTCGAGGTGCCAACTTGCGCCTTGCACACAAGTAGGCCATGTATGGCCTACTTGTGCGCAAGTAGAGCGCGCCATGACGTAACCAAATGTGTTTCAACCATTAATCCTATTGGGATTGAAGTAGAGAGATGTCATGAGGTGCGCTCAACACTGGCATCACCACTGGCGATCAGCCAATCACAAGCCAATGTTTGTGTGTACACAAACCCGGAAAGCTGGGCATAGGCCTCGTGGCACAATCGTTATGCGATGCTTAACCAATGGCACATCTCCCGCCCAATCACGCCGGCCAATCGCAAATTTGCGTTCTCACTTTTCTGACCTCACTTTTGTCTTCAATGTTTGTGTTTACCCCATCGCTATGGGGTACACACGCACACACAAAGCTGGGCACCCTCAGAAATACGACAAGGACCAGGTATTGAATAAGGCATTCATGTATTAAAACGTAAAAAGATGGAATATAGAGAAACAAGGTGTCCGCTTGACAGCTATATTCAGTAGAGCTATACATTGCGTGAGGAATCTCTCTTCTATAAAAGGTCTTCAACCCTTCCGATTCTGATGTCAGCCCACGTAACTATGCAATGAAAAGAAATGCAAGAATATTTAAAGGGCAGAGAAGCCGTTTGGTAATCAGAAGGTCACTGCTGATTCACCTCCCGGCCCCCCGGTCTGTTTCGAAGTTTTTCTCCCTGGAAATAAAAACGTCTGGGTTTCCGAGGCTAGTTTCGAAGTGTCCCTAAACAAGACATCTATCGCCCACATCATAACAGAATTCCCCCCATGGGACTAATATAACACTGTAAGGTGATTCTATGGTTCATCAGCTGGTCCAGCTGAGTCCAGCAAAATGAACAATGAAACGAAAGTTAATGAACAACAGAGGCATAAAATGAACCTCCTGGGGACTACAATTATGCAAAGAGCGTATTAAGTGTAGTTGGCTATGACAGGAAGAAGGGAGTTTATGACCCATCTATGCTAATATACTATATCTATGGTGTGTCTAGTAAATATAGTATAACACCCCAACAAACACACACTCTTAGTTCTGACCATTCATTTACATGAACATTAACATTATATTATTAAAATACGAGCTGTTGGCTTTATATCAGTGCCATGACTTTTACCTTCCCATCTCCTGGAGCGTGTGGAATTAAACCTTGAGGAGATGGAGTCTGTCTGTCTGTCTGTCTGTCTGTCTGTCTGTCTGTCTGTCTGTCTGTCTGTCTGTCTGTCTGTCTGTCTGTCTGTCTGTCTGTCTGTCTGTCTGTCTGTCTGTCAGTTCAGTATGAAGAACTGTATATGACCTCATTCTGAGAGGTATAGAGAAATCATGAGCAAAATGTGTTTTGTCAGTGAGCATTCTTCTCCCACATACTACCCCAAGGGGGCAGTATTGTATCTGTTCTCTCAAGTCTACTGCAAAATCCAGAGTCAAGCACAGAACAACCGAACCACAAAACCATTCTAAATTAATAATGTTTGAAAATAGCCGACCTACAACAAGCTCACGCCTCGTGCGCTTGTAGAATGGATATTTTCCAAAATACATTTCAGTCTAGATATAATGGCATGCCCACAATTGGTGCGTCAGGGTTAAAGTAATAAATATTTTTCAATGGACGCGGTGTGTGTGAAGATGGAACCTTGTGGGTCGATTTTTCCACTCTCAGAGTTAATAAATATCATGAATTGTACAGTATACTGACGATTGATTTACTACTTAGTGGCCAGATATCGTGGCTCGATAGGGAGCAGGTAAGGTTTGATACTGGAGGCTTGATACTGGAGCAGGTTAGCTTTAACCACTTTCAACGGATACCGGAGAACTCGCCAGTTTACCAACTCACTGCGGTGAAAATTCTTCATCGTTATGCTAACATGCTGTCTTCATCAGTGTACTATAACACCCACAGGTGTTATAGTTAATTTCCAAAGTGATCAAATTATTTTGTGCAATTAAATGGGCAGCTAGATGATGATAAAAGGGTGAGTAGGCCTATGTGAATACCAATGATAGTAATGGCCTACCATTTCAGGATATTGTTTACTAATGAATTATATTGTTTCGGTACTTTGGTGTTTAAACTTTTAGCATTCCTACTTCCTCTAGTGTTAACTCTAAACAACTAGCCTCTCTCTCTCTCTCTCTCTCTCAATTCAATGCAATTTAAATGAAGGTGAAGTAAAACTAAAATGCACTAAACCGCGGCGAGTCAGAAAAGCGGCGAGTCAGAAAACTGGCGAGTTCTCCGGACACCCTTTCAACGTGGCATGCTTATTTTTCAGCATGTCATTATATTAAAAAGATGTAAAAGTGTTAATACATTTCGAGTGTTGTGAGCTATTTTCGCTCTTCGTCGTACGACGAACTATAGGCCTTAAGTGGTTGACAGCGGTGGACAAAGCGCTCAACCCCAGCGCTGGAAGTACTAGAGTAAATACTTACATATTCTAGCCTACATACTTTTAAAAGGAGTATTCAAAAGTACAAGTAAAAGTCAATTTACATTTTCAACGATGTAAAAAGACTCTGTTCGAAATGTACTGTAAAAGTACAAAAGTATTGGCATCAAAATGTACTTAAAGTAGTATATGGGGCTGAACTTCAGCCCCATATACATTTTGTCCATTTTAAAATGCCATTATCCACTTCAGCCGCTGAAGTGTGATAATGTATGTTTTGTAATTATCAAAATGTACAAAGTAACTATTAACTAAAAGCTTTCAAATAATTGTAGTGGAGTGAAGGTACAGTATTTATATTTTCCTCTCAGATGTAGTGGAGTAAAAGTAAATGTAATGTAGGTCAGCTCTTCGGGGAGAGCTGACCTGAAAGTAACGAGTACTTTCTACAGCCTTCCTCGAAATGTAACGGACACATAATTAGAATATTAGTCTTTGAACTAGGGAGTAAAAGTATCCCAAAAGGATCACACTTGACCACTGTGGCTGCCACACGATTGCAGATTCACTCACTGCCACTATATAGGTTACGAGACATATGAATGCAGTGTGTTAGTGTTATTATGTATATAAAAAGGAAATCAGTCACAAGATGTATTTAAATTGGCCACATGATGTCTTATGTCATCCTTTAGTGCCCTAAATAAACTTGGCTGGCAAAAGATTTACATCATAAGTGCTTTAATCCATTGAGACCTGGAACGCATCCATGTCACGTTAGCGTTTAACCACATTAACCATTAACCCATTTTGGGGCGGGAACCCGTTTTGGTGTTTTAAACATTGTTATAATTTAGCTATTGAAAAATAGCAGATCTACAAGCTCATAGCGCGCCACCGAGTGGCGCGCTATGAACTTGTAGGTCTGCTATTTTTTGAAAAATCGTTAAAATGTGCCTCAAATCTTTCCGAAAATTGTCATGATTTAGAAAACTTTTTTTTTTAAATTTCGACGTCAGGCCTGAATGGGCTAACAGAACAATGAGGAGGTGATGAGAAGGGCAGCGGTAGCACCAGCCACTGTCTGACAGCGTCTCTGAAAGGAGGAGGAGAATGGCTGGGCACGTATACTCTGTCTGCCAAGAGAGAGACCGGCAAGTGTGGGAATGGACTGGATGCCAGAAGGTGGAAAGAGGAAGAGAGGGAGGTCAAAGAAGACATGGAGACAGAGTAGACAGCCAAGGAAGATCTATGCGAGATGGGTGTCAGCTGGCACGGAGCAAATGGAGGGGACTCGTCACCCCAATGTTCCAATAGGAACGGGAGGAACTAAGTCTAAGGGCTCCATTTTCGTCACCGCTAAACCCCTTATCCCTAAACTTTTTTGCCTTTTTTACTATTTTGAAAAACATTTTTGAATAGTTCAACTAGCCAATCTACATTGACACGTTGTGAGCTTGTAGACTGGCCATTTTAACTATTCAAAAATGTTTAGCAAAATAGTAAAAAAAGGGATAAGGGGTTTTAGCGGTGAGGAAAATGGAGCCCTATGTCTAAGTAAGCTCTAAACAAACATTAGAAATCACACCTGTGTGACATGAGGGGTGCTCTTATCATCGTACATCATCATACATCATCTCATTCCGGCCTATTACAATTAGCGTCCTCACCTTCGTCCTCAAAGTTTGTGTTATACAACGTTTGTGTTTACACAAACACTCAAAATTGTCCATTCATTGTCAATGTCATTTAATGTTTGTGTTAGTTTGTTTTTACACACACACACACCAAAAGCTGGACAAAAAAAATAGACTTGGCTGGCACATGCCATGCATCGGAGGGGCTAGCGCCCGTCAAAAGCAAAATACTCAAAGTACAGACACTCGGAAAATGTATTTAAGTACAGTACTCAAGTAAATGTACTTTGTTAGATTCCACTGATGATCCAAGCTGTTGACTGACTTAATAAGCATAAAATGATAGTCATCCATATCCTTCAGTACTGTCATGTACAGCAGGTTAGTACTTGATTACATCCTAATTAGTCAGGTAAAGAATAATCAGACATTGATTCATGATGTCATCAAAGACCATCAGTGAAATACAGGCTGTCAGCTTTCCTAATCTCTACTATGGCAGCTTCCTTTGGACTTAATTGCGGTATTTATAAGTGGCCTCTCCACAGCGCTGTGTGCATTTTAAAATCCTTATAAAATACAGAACTAAGCAGTATACTGTAGAGCAGCAGTTCCCAAACTATTTTAGCCATGCAACCCCTGTTGCCTCCCGACCTAGCTGACGCACCCCCCCACAAAATGAAATATATGAACATATTTATTTTTATATGTGCAACATATATGTGACATACGGTATTATTCGAAATTGGCCGCCTGCATATGACGCATATAGAGCATAATATATGTCTCTAGCTATATAGAGACATATATATTTTTTATATCCACATATGTGCATATATCCATATGAATATGGCATATACTCTGCCATATATTGGCATATGTTAATGTATTTAAAATAAAACCATAGCAGCACCATTAGCCTTTTCATGTCGCGCACCCCCTAGAAGGCGCTCACGCACCACAAGGGGTGCACGCACCACAGCTTGGGAACCACTGCTGTAGAGTGTAGAACACCTTTAGTAAAAGATAAACATAAGAATTAAATGCAATAATCCCTGAATACCCATAGGTAGGCACTAAACAGCTGCCATTGGTAGCCAACCTTGAGACAGGACAAGGGAGGACTCTAATACCTAAGTGGTCGAAGTGAAAGAACAGGAAGGTAGTTCAAGCAGTGTGTGTGTCCTCTTCCAAACATACAGTAGCATGTTCTGCCAGCCATGCATGCTTTGTTGTCCAGATGGTGGACTTACTGTCCAAACTCATCATAAAGACCACACAAAGCGGCATTCTCATGCCAAACACATGGCATTGTCTCCCTCTTGCAAAATGAACGAATAAAAGGTCCCGCATTATTTGTCTGCTATATCCGCAAATGCACAATGTAGCAGAATACTTAAATACATGATGTATAGTACCACACCTCAAAATACTGGTGAACAAGCTTAAGTGCATTAAGTCTTGAATGTTATATGTTTATTGTCAAATTGTTTGATATAACTTTGATTAAATACATTACAATAAAAGAAAAACAACAAAAACTCATCTATCAATTCTAGTTAGTTGATGCGAGAGTGAGGTCTAGCCAACACCAACTCGGGATTCCTGGATCGCTGCCCTCCACAATTTCCTATCCAAATTAGGTTCTTAGCCAAGCTGTCGCACCGCAGCACGTCTACATAGGTGGTACGCTTCTTTCCCCTTGGCTCCCATAGGGTCAATTTACTTGCCTCAAGTTCTGGGTGCCTGACGCAGTGCCCTGCAAGCCTCATCCTCCTCTCTCTGACTTTGTCTGTGACCGTCCTCCATTTGACTGGTGCCGCTTCCCACCTTGCTCCAGGGGTAAATGTGATTTGTCAATCCCTGTAGTTGGTCAGTCAGACAGCTGGTTAAAGTTAACAGCAGTTTCCTGAAGATGGTTCCTGTGGTTGTTTTCATATTCAGCCTCATGGTCTTCCTCCTCCTCGTCCTGTTCACCATTATCCTTATAATCCGCCTCGTCCTGTTCCTCATCCTCCTCCTCCATTTCTTTGTCACTATTCTTGGCACTGTGTTTCTCCACTATCCCCTTGTCTTCTTTAGAGAGTGACTCTACGAGGTCACTCTCCAAATCCAGAAGGTGGTCGGGAGAGGTCGATGTTTTCAATGTGAGCAAGGCTGCACAGAACTGTGCTCCCATCTCCTCTAGCTCCCTGGTGCCAATCTGGAGACCCTTATATTCACCCTGGTCAAATCCACAGATCGTGCTCTCCATGGTGTAACACCGTTTTACTCCAATCTCCCTCCATACAACCACACGAGCAGTGGATTCTTTGTTTTTCCTCACCGCAAAATTACAGCTGTCCATGCTGAAGGCGGGGGCCGTCTCGGACAGGATCTTGGGCAAGGTTAAGTATCCTGGGTCTTCTCGCAGGTTGCAGGATGACACTCTGACATTTGACTGCAGGAGAGTCTGTTGCACACTGCAGCCATACATAAACACATTCTTCTTACGCGAGTGGCCATGGTAGTCACAGAACACCAGTGGAGCCCTCTGTATATGTGCAAGGTACTGCAGCAGGCCCTTGGTGTGGTAGATGGTGGGGTGGAGCTCTGGACTGGGTTTCTGCCACTGGCGATTCAAATCCAGTCCGATCAGAGAACAGCGATGATTTCCATTAATCACTCCATCGGGGTTGAGCATGGGAACAATCTTAAAGATATAAGCTTCTCTCAGACTGTGTGCCAACGGACTGGTGCCCATCAGGAGCTCCAGTGTGCCTTTCATCACCCAACTGGCATTGGCCTCTAATGGGTGCACCCTGGCAGTCAGGAAGATAATTGGACGGTTTCTGAACTGGCAGATGTGATCATCCGAGGTGGAATCAGGCATAGCAGTGATGGTTAGCAGTGGACAGCCGTTTCCCCCCAGGGTCTCACAGAGGACATCTTGTCTGAGGTAGATCTGAGGTGTCCTCAATGCCTCTAGCTTGGACAAATGCATCTTTAGAGTGGAGTATGTATAAGGGTAGTGAAAGGCAAAGTAGCAAACATCATTTTTATGGCTGAAGTCTGTGCTGAAGGTCATTGTGAAATACGGTTTCCTTTTTTTGCCTTCAGCTTCGGTGGGGATCCTTTCGAAATGGTTTTCGTAGTAACAGATGTCTGTGCCCGTTCTGACCCAATAAGGCCTGCCATTGGTCGCCTCCGTCACAGAGTACATCAGCACCTGCATCTCATGGTTGAAGCAGCTGTTGGTCTTCTGACAGTTGATGATGTTGAAGCGATAGTTGATTCCAACATGCATGCCGCTCACCTCAAAGTAGAACCAATTGTGGTGGAAGTTACTGTTGATCTCCGAGTTCAGCACCAGATCATACTCGTTCTTTCGGACTTGAATAGCTTTCCTGAGGTTGCCGGATTCAAACAGAGAGTTGAACTTCAGCGACTTGCCATCGTTATTGATCACTGGGCTAGTGGGATTGTCCAGATCATACACCACTTTATCGAGGATTTCATTGGGATGAATCAGCCTCTCAATGTCCTGGAATATCTTCGATCCCTGTACAGAATAGACTTTCTCCGGAATGGGCTCCCTAATGGTCGGAGTTATATGTCCAAAGTAGTCTGGATATGCCACCTCTGAGTACTGATGCACAGAGCGTGTTCCCTTCGCCATCTCCACATACAGATCGGGGTCATGGAGTGGGAGCGGGACCATGTCTGGGACTCTCAACATCACTTTTTCTGAGGAGCCTTGTAGCCCCAGAGCCTTAGAGATGCAGGCGGAATGCGCTGTGCTTCCTTTCCCTCCACCCACTTGGCGTGCGACAAAGCCTCTCACCGCAGGAGACTGAATGTACAATGTTGAAGATGGTGTAGAGGAGACACCCGCTGGTCGGTCAATGTTAAAATCCTGGAAGTCGTCAGACAACTCCAGGAAGAACCTCTCATAGACCCTCAGCTCCTCAAATGGACGGCCGCTTACCTCCTTAGGATGGAACCCGTTCAGAATGGTCTCTATGTCATTGTTCACAGTATGGGGATCCTCCGGAATGGTCTCTATGTCATTGTTCACAGTATGGGGATCCTCCGTACTTTCCTCATTTTCTGCGTCTTCCTCTATCTCGTCATCACTTTCGTTTCCCACGTCATCCACTGCAGGTTGATTACTTTTGTCATCCACTGTAAGTTGTTGAAGGCGCAGCTGTGCCATGGCTTCTGCAGTTACATTGGGTGTGTAGCGGAAAGCTGATGTGACTTTGAGCAGAGGCAGCTGATTCTTAGGAAGGCACCTCAGCATGATGGCACTAGCAGCGTTGACAACAGGGTCCAGAGCGTGAGAGTCATCTCTGGATATACACTCGGCAGAGGAATTGAAAAGGATCCTCATGCCGTCTGCTTCGATGAAAGCACTCTTGCCTAGTTTGATTTTGGTGATGTTAATGAGGCAGGCCAGGAGGCCTTTGCGGACCAGAATGTGACGATTCTGCGTGTCATTGCGGTGCCAGTCCAGGTGCAGTCTCAACAGAGCGGGCACCTGACCATTATCCACCGCACGACGGGCACTCGTTCTGGTTCGGAGCATAGCTTCCATCGTGTCCAGGGCGAGGTCAAACTCCCTGGTGGTCTTTCTCCTGTAGGGCCCCACGAGCTGGAGCATAAATTCCACCAATCCAATCTTCGTCAAGGCAACCACGTTTAACAAGTTGGAAGAGTACACCCTGAGGACGCGCATGCAGGGCAACAACAGCTTGGTGTTATTCAACAACCAGCTCTTTTTCACAAGCTTGGCTGTGACATTCAGAGCACCGTACAGACGTGCCTTTGTTCCAAACTGTCTGTCTTTTGGCCCAGCCTTGGCCAGTAGAGAGTGAAGGTGAAACATAAGTTCCCCGTTGGGAGGAGACTCTTTACCGGCAGTGATCAGCAACTGGAGCAATATGCCCGTTCCTCCTTTAGCCACAAACACACCAAGTCTCCAACCGACGGTCAGCAGGTTGCAGAGAATGCACAGAATGTTCAGGGTGGTCTCGAGATCCAGAGAGTTCTGTAGTGAGGTCAGGATCACCTCCATGTTATTGGAGCCATTGGACTCCAATAACACGTGTGTCCTAGTCTTCTTCTTGGTCCGTAAGATGTGTAGGATATCTGCGGTGAGCTGTCGAGGTATTTCAACATCTGTCATCATGGCATCCGCACTTATTCTCTCCAAATGGCACAGCAATTTCAGCACTCTCTCTTTCTTACTGCTGGAAACACCTTTCCCCGAAACGACATTGGGCTGCTTCATGTCGGGCTTCTTCATTCAGATCGTTGATCCTGGCTCCTAATAGTTTAATGAATCTCATATGACATACCGTATATACCGTAGGCAGTGAGTGAGCCAATGACATCACATTATGACATCACACTGACATCACTGTCAGCCAATTAAGAAACCCCACCAGGCTGAAGGCAGGGGAGATAATTCTTTGCGGTTTTAACATTCACGATTTAAGAAACATTATTCATAGGAATAATCAATCAGCTGAGTCAGCTGAATAAAATGCCATTTAGTTTACAGTTGATTTTGTGGACAAAAATGTATTTCGGCAGGCCTTGAGGGCGTCGTAATGCCTGATTTTACACTTGGTTGCATGCTGAAAAAAGCCCAACGCGTTGCAGATCGGCTATTTTAGGAGCACAACATCCGTCCCAAGTGCAACCAAACATGAAATGACTCATCTTTTGGTTCTACTGTGTCTCTTCTCCCTCCCTCCTTTACATTTTAGTCTAGTTTTAATTTGTCTGCGAAATTGTCAATATATTTAAGGTGGCCTTACACTAGCCGCTCGGGGGGTGCCCGACCGCTCAAAGCGCGATCGGGATCGGCCCGATCAACATCAAGAATGTTTGATATTTGCTCTGCCCCGCTCCGATTATCCTGTAGTGTGTGGTGCTATCAGATTTCAGATTGAAAAAAATCGGCTAGTGTAAGGCCACCTTTAGTCTTAGTGTTATGTCATCATAGCTTGGTTTTTATTTAGTTTTCATCAGTGAAAAAAGGTAGTCGACCAACAATCGTCATAGCTTTAGTAGAGGGAATCAATACTGCTTCCACACACACGGCTCCAGGCTGAGCTTCAGGTACTGACAGCACAGGGAGGGAAGTCACACCAGTCTTGTTTTCATGGCTCCGCTCCTAGGAGGAGCTCCGTGTGTGTCTGTGTGTCTAATATCACAAACCACTGGACCGATGAGAACCAAGTCAACCAATCTTAAACAAAGATGGTGTGAGTACCATCATTTTAACAATCCACGACATTAGAATAAGAATAGTGTCTTCACTTTTTACTTCTTCGCGTTTCCCATGCACCACTTATTTTGTGACTAACTACTCCACAGATTTGGAGCAGTGTTCCGTACATCACCAGAGAGCAGTCAAATGTGTGTTTGATTAAAGTAAGAAGATTTCTGTCTCCTCGTAGCGTTTGTGCAGTGTTCTTTGCTTCATGTATATGTTTCAATGCATTCATGTCTGTAGTAAATGTGCAGTGTTCTTTGCTTCATGTATATGTTTCAATGCATTCATGTCTGTAGTAAATGTGCAGTGTTCTTTGCTTCATGTATATGTTTCAATGCATTCATGTCTGTAGTAAATTTGCAAGCCAAACACTTTCATTAAAATAATACCATTAATGGTTTGCTCATCATGTGTCTGCAATCAATGGAACATGAGTAAAGACTAAAGAGTCATTTGGGTGTTTACTACACCTGCTGGTTAAGTTGGTTAACATCTATATGTAACTGTTACTATAGGAATATGTGGAAAGCACATTCCAGAGCAATTCATTTAAAGACGTACTTACAGAGACTTGCTAGCTAAAAAACAAAACATTGTGCCTGTCACAAAAGCGCAATGGTAACAGTTTATTTTGGCCTGGAATTATGTATATGGAGGTCTGTGTTGCAAACTTTAGTAAGTAAGTAAGTAAGTGAGTAAATTGTATTTATATAGCTTTCACAGAGAGGACTCGCAAAATGCTTTACATGCAATAAAATACAAGACAACGAAAACAAAGCAGATACAAATTGCTGTACAATTCAACTCAAACAAATGACAATACAAGCATGAAGAATCAATAAATATAGGATAAATCAGCAAATTCAGGTTGAACCGTCCACAAATGCTTGTTCAAAGAGGAACGTTTTAAGGCTGTTTTTAAAAATGTCCACAAAGGGTGCAAGTCTCTAGTGGCTAGTGGAAGTACATGTCACAAGTGCCCAGCGTGCACAACAATATTTTCAGTCTGGTCTGTTAAATCTTTGTGGAACAGGTCAGCCCAAAGCATTTCATAAGCCACTGTAAATATGCTGCAGTCAGCATCAGTATGGAATATGAGAATCTGTAACACCACTTTGCTCTCCATGTTAGAGCATTCCCAATTTTAATGAACTTCATTGACATGGGGGATCCCACAGGGATTTGTATTTGGTCCCTCCTTTTCCCCCAATCTACAATCTTTTGTCGCAAAACAACACGTTGGGAGCTTGTAGATCTAATGTTTTTTGGTAAACGTTTGCCTATTTTCGCAGAATGGTCGGCTTTGGTCGCCTATTATTGCATTCCCAGTATAGGGACACTAGGGTTCATGTGGTTAATAGTTTTTGCATTTCTCATTAATGAGACGTAGCTTGCGGAGTTAGTTCATTCAGACAACCTCAAGGGGGTTCATGCCATGCTCAAAGGCGCATACTATACTCAAGGGGTTAACATGCTGCATTACTATGTGGGTGTATTCAGTGTGTGCAAGTCCCTCATGTCATTCGCCGATGCGGCAGTCAGCTGACCAATTGGGCGGGCTACTTAAGCTCACCAGTCTGCATGCTCTTCCTGCCTTCCTCTGCATATGGTCCCTGGTTGTATGATGTTTTTTCCCACCACCACCCCAGCACCACCGGTGGGCTCTGCTATTTATGTTCCCCATGGGGGGGTTATTGTATATCTATCTCCCTGCTCTTAATGTTTTATGTTGTTGCTTAATCTTGCCGAGCAGGGAGAAATCCAGCAGAGCCGAACGCCAAGTCAAATATCATATGCACACTCATTACTCATTCTGTAATAAATATTGGTAAATCTATTCGTGAGTTGTCTGACTGAATTGTTAATTCCATTACTATAGTCTTTTGTGCTCCTCCATTAGACATTCCAAGGAAGTAGCATCCCTGCAGGCCCAGGTTCAATTTGCATACAATATCATCAGGAATTATGAACACCTGTCGAATGGACACCAGGAGGTGTTTTTTAGATTTTTATACCAGATGTGAGACGTCAGGCATGAAATAGAGCTGCCTGTGTCTGGTGTTCAATAGATGTGATTAACTGAGCTGCTGGCTCACTGGCTGGTGTCAGCTCTCCCTGCCCCTCATCACTAACCTCTCTGCCCTCTGTTTCTTCACTCTCACTTTCACTTCTCTTAAAGGAGAATTCCATGCTAGAAGGCTTTCTTACCTTTCTTTGTAGTCGTTACGTCCCCACCAAAGAGGTCCAGGTGTTTTTTGTGCAAAAACTCCTTATTGGCTATTTCCCCTACCATAAGCCCTCAATGAATTGCATTGAATTGAATGGGAATTGAATGGGGCTATGGGGTGTTGTGCTAATTCATAATTTATTTCCATCGAAATAAGTAGTAAAGTGTGCCGCTTGGGATATTATTTACATTATGAAGAGAGGATATATACCAAAAGAAAATTGAGCGATGGAAATAAGCGAATTAGCACAACACCCCATAGCCCCATTCAATTCCCATTCAATTCAATGCAATTAATTTAGGGCTTATGGTAGGGGAAATAGCCAATAAGGAGCTTTTGCACAAAATAACACCTGGACCTCTTTGGTGGGGACGTAACAACTACACAGAAAGGTAAGAAAGCCATTTATTATGGAATTCTCCTTTAAGGCCGCAGCCTACTATACTGCAACCAAACCAAATGTCACACACTTTGTCCGGCAAATGTAGGCCAAGAACAAAATGACTTCATTCAAAACTCTGGCAGTGCCTCTTAAAACTGTGTTCGGTAGTTCTTGCACCTCAGAGATTTCCATTGTGCGTGATTGATTGTTCAGACAATCGATGCACTTGTGATTTACAGTTGGAGGCCATCGATATTGTCCTTTTCTTTTTGCTGAGGTTTGCGTGATCTGCGCAAAAGGACAGTTAACCCATTTTGGGCGGGAACCCCTTTTGGTGTTTTAAACATGTTATAATTTAGCTATTGAAAAATAGCAGATCTACAAGCTCATAGCGCGCCACCGAGTGGCGCGCTACGAGCTTGTAGGTCTGCTATTTTTGAAAAATCGTGAAAATATTTATTTCAGAAAACTGGAGGATTTAGAAGGATTTTTTTAAATTTTGAGGTCAGGCCTAAATGGGTCAATATCGGTGGCACCCAACTGTACATGTTGTTTTTCCCCCACAATCTGTCAGCAACATACCATGGACTGTTTTTGAAGAAACTTTAGCATAATCCCTCTCTGTGCGACTACACATGTTATTGTTAGGCTTCTCTTTTTGCATAGAGCCTCCATACCTGCTGTCTTTATTGTCCTTCAATGCACATCTACCCCAGAAAATAAACTACACTACAGTCTACTCTACTGTAGTTTAAATCCATTTAGGCGTGACGTCGAAATAAAAAAAACGTTCGCTCTGAAAGAATATATATTCAAAGATTTGTGCTGCATTTTTACGATTTTTCAAAAATAGCAGACCTACAAGCTCGTAGCGCGCCACTCGGTGGCGCGCTATGAGCTTGTAGATCTGCTATTTTTCAATAGCTAAAGTATAACATAATGCTTAGTTAAAACACCAAAGGGGGTTCTTAATATACACCAAACACAACCAGATGGCGATTAATAAATCTAGAGGGATAGCATACAAACACTGTCCACTGTGTCTGTCGATTGACGAATATAAACGGCGGAGATCCAGGGAGACCGAATGTGCGGCAGTAAAAAAAGAGTATGCTGCAAGTCTCCTCATCGATTCTTTTCTCAATGTTCGAAACTGACGTTGGTTCCACAGTGGAGCTGTTTTAACTTTTAAATATTAGAAGTAATATTATGAGTTCAAAATAATAAATAGAAAATATTCATATCTATAATATGCAGAAAGAACGGCATTCAAATCCATAGCCCCATCCTTCAAGCCTTATACCCTGGTGAGTAAAAACTGTATATACAGTAGACACAAACAAACAAGGCACAAACAAGGGACTACATTTTTTTCGCTCCTATGGCACCAAAATGTGGAACGCCCTACCAACGGTCATTAAGACATGTGAATCCCTTGACTCCTTCAAAACCGCTCTCAAAGGGCACCTACGGACGGCTGCAATTCGAAACTGGCCCCCGTAAAATCTGAATCCCCCCCCCCTTTTCCCCTCACTGTATATATTTCTTTTCCATTTTTACCTCCATTATGATGAATTCCTGTTCTGTTCTTTGTCTATATAGAAGTGTCTATTTGTACGTCTCTAAATGTTTTGATGAATTGAACATGGTGGACCCTCTTGTAAACAAGTGTAATGCTTAATTGGGTCGTCCACTCACAGTTAACAGCCTTTGTATTGAGTTTGTGCTTGAAATGTACTGTAATTCTGCAAACTGTTTTAAATATTTAAATCGATCAATCAATCACTACACTGAATAAATACAAACAAAAGTCCATGTATGTACAGTACAAAAGGCAAGTAATTGAATGTTTCTGCTGTGACCATGTTGCGTTAGATCAAGAATGTATCTACTAGGTTGCGGGTTATTCCTAATGAAGGTCTAATGAAACAGGGAAGGTTTGATTACCGTTCTGCTTCAAAGGTGTAATTACCTGATCCCGAGGTGACGACGGTGATAATGAAACAATACGTCATATCATGACAGAAAAATAATTGGCGAGTGTGTGTCTAAGGTGTGTGTGTGTGTGTGTGTGTGTGTGTGTGTGTGTGTGTGTGTGTGTGTGTGTGTGTGTGTGTGTGTGTGTGTGGTGTGTGTGTGTGTGTGCGCATGTGCATGTGTGTGAGAGAGAAAGAGAGATAGATGATGTTTGATGTTCTGGGACATGACATTAAATTATTGTACTGTAATGTGTCTTGTTGCAATTAGCAAATCATTGTGCATGTTATACAAATATACAATTGTATCAAATGGCTCTGGATAGAGACAAAAGTATCGAAGTCGTAATTCACCAACGCCGTCACTCTTGGTATGCGATCCGTCTGTAACATCATCAATCAACGAGTATGTCCTCTCTAGGAAATACAAGTCGATAATTCAACAAAGCAATACAGAGATTTTAGTTAAGTAGTTGAACTAAGGTACAGGTTTTGAAATTGGTGGCCTGGGGGTGGGGGGGGGGGGGGGGGGTAAATTAATTATTATAATGGGGATAATGGGTGGGGTCAGCTGGGGAGGCGGGTTGCAGGGATGAGTACACAGACACGTGTGAAAAAAGGGCACCTTGTGCAGCGCGTGGAACCGGCCGGTTGCCTTAATAGTGTGATTTATAGATTTTGGGGCATAAATAATATAACAGGTGGTGCTCTAGCACCCCCTAGTGTCTATCTGTGCACGCCACTGCTTGTATTGAGAGCATATGGTTTGGCTAATTTCACTAGCCATTTTGCAATAGACATTTATTGATCCCTCTGGGACAATTCAGCAGTTCAGTACTTGAGGTACATACAGTACTGTATACAGAGTAGGAAAAGTACTAAAGATGAGGAGTCAGGGGGAGAATAACATCACAAACAAAACACCATCGATCATGGACTCTTTGAAGGCTCCCTTGGAAAGCACCCATTATGTTTAAATGTCCTGTCATACGATTCCTGAAGAAGATCCCAGTGATCGAAACGTTGAATTAATCATGTCAGTAGACTCAGTAGAGTAATGAATAGGAGAAAACAAGGCCTTTGCTTTTCAAATGTGTTTCTAAATAAATGTAAATGTAGCCTAAACTCAACATTGAACAACATTTGTTCACTCCCAATCTTCCGCCGTAGTCTGAAAACCCACCTCTTCAGACTCCACCATGGCCCGTAGCACTTGCCCTAGCCTAGCCCCTTAGATAGCACTTTATGTAGACTTAAGACGGTATTTTAAACAGACTTATAGCTTGTTACGTAGACAGCACTAGAATTGCATTTTATGTAGTCATAGCATTTTATAGTACACATGTATAATATATAATATAGTATGTATAGTTTACATAGATACTCCACTGTTACGTTCTTAGTTTACGCATGATTCATGATAACTACTTTTTTTGAGTGGTGTAAACCACTCCTACAACTGGCTTTGTTAGTCTGTGCAGAAAAAATTGCATGGTTGCTATGTTCACCCTGTTCACCCGGGTGTGATTTCATTACGTCAGACATGATTTCATTACGTCAGACAGGCTATATAAGACCTTACACCACTCAGTTCACACGGGTGTGATTTTTATATATGTGATGTATGCCATGCTTTTGTTATTGCTTAATGTAAATCGCTCTGGATTAAATGCCTAAATTGTAAATTGTTCTGTGTAGCAGCCTATATTTCAAATGATTGATGTAATCTGTCCCCTACTCTATAAGACAACCAATATGTCAATTTGAAGCTATGATTCGCTGCTTTCATATGACATGAAAAAACGAAAATTCAATAAAATCCAATGGCAGTCCCTCAGTCAAATTTAGTCACATATATGAAAAGACAGATGTGTGCATTGTCAGCATGCCAGCAGATTATAGATTCACGACAAATAGATTGACGACGATGCAGAATCTTCTTCATAAATAGAAGAGCATATTGGAGATGCTAGATGACTTCATCAATATTAATTGCCTTCATGAGGAGGCAGTTGTAGGTTCCAAATTTAAAATAATGAAGTTGATTTATCATGATGGAAACCTTTCCAATGCTGTGTGATTCAAATTATACGGTTGATTCAAGCCACTTATTTGAGTAATTATAATCAACAGTTATTAGTGGGGTTTTTTTTTTTGCAATACTGAGAGAAGTTGAAAAGCTGTTGTTTCTTTCTTCTAATTGACCAATTAAATTTGAAAAGGCCATAATAGTTTCTTATTAAACATCACTAAGGAGAGGTCAATGGCATTTACAGTGGACTTACTGACTTGCGTATTGCCTTTATTGAGGAATAGTTATCGCCACCAGGTAGGAATGACAGAGACCTCCCAATGACTGATTGTGGGGGTTAGCAGAGATGGAGTACTTGTAGAGAGGCTGGGGAATTGGGAATTGGCTTTACTAAATTGGGACTTGAAAGGGAGAAAATGTTTTTATTTTGTCTTGAAGGGGCATGTTTTGCACAATAAGTAATTTCATTATGTCTGCCCACGATCTCTGATTCATACAGTAGGCTACGTTTGTTTACCTCAGTCACTGATAATAAAATCTGATATTTTATTTTTTATTTTTTCTATGAACCTGTGACTTGACACCCATACTGTTATAAAACGGAAATAAAAAGATTTTGAAAAGAAAGGAATGACAGAGATTATGTTTTTGTGTGAATCCACTCCAGAGCTAATCTCGGAAACTGCTGGACCGATCAGCGGCAAATGTCTTTCTAAGATTTCTTTCAAGATATGAATACACAATGCAATGTTTTGAAAGTTGCTGTACAGTATAACTGACCATTTTGAGTTTTACTGTGCAGTATGTGTTGTGTGTAGGTTCAAGGTTGCTTACTGTACAGTATGTGTTGCGTGTGCGTGCACGACTGCGCATGCACACAAGTGCGTGTGTACATACAGTACGTATATTGCTTACTGTGCATGTTGTCTCCTGCTCCCTGTACTGGTTGAAGCTGTTGGAGATGAAAGGTCGTCTCCTGGCTCTGTACAGTGCAACTCCATACACCAGCTCCTCTCTATGAGGTCACCTCAAACAAATACAACCTGGGGAGAGAGGGGGAGGGCAGAGAGGGAAAGGGAGAGTGAGAAGAGAGAAGTGAGAGAGATAATTTATTTCAATGTGCTAACTTCCCAGGAAGAGAAAGGCTGTGTCTTCCATTAACTTTGGAATCCCCACCGACGATATCATCGGTAGACAGGTTTTGTTTTCGGAGATGGGCTGTCCCCACAGCCCATCTCCGAAGCAGAAACTCAGCTAGTGAATAGACAGAGATGGTGTCATGCTATAATGAGAAATGGTGCACCCTGGCCCACCTGGTGTGAATTGTGAAGCATGTCGGGAACGATGCAAGACGTCGTTCCATTTATATGTGATGTGATGCTTTACCAATCCGTGTAGCCCATGGTTTGGGGTTAGCAAATCAGGGAAGCTGGTGCTTACAATCCCCCCGAACACACACACACACACACACACACACACACACACACACACACACACACACACACACACACACACACACACACAGAGATCTAGAACTTGTGCGTTCTCCTCAGACCTGTCTATATTTAACATCGCAACACACTGTGAGCTTGTGGCATCTTTGGTCCCGGGGGGAGGGGTGGGTGGGATTGTTTGTTTGTTGTTTGTTTTTGTGTTCCTTTCTTTTGCTGTTGTACATGTTACTTGTTTTGTTTTCTTTATTCATTCATGGTGTTAACATGTTTTATTGTGCTATGTTGTCTTAAATGAAAAACATTTGATAACAAAAAAAAACATTTGTCATACGATAAACGGATAAAGTACATTAGGCTTCAGAGGATAATTAATTTAGTGCACTTTAATAGATGAATGTACAGTTACGATATATGTTTTGTTAAATTAATTATGCATATTTAATTAGAGTGCATGGTACAATAGCATGAAGTGTTACTATTCAGATGTTTCTGTCACGTTTCACCTTCCAGTCCATATCAGTGATACACGGTGTATGAATAGAAAATGCATGCTGAACATGGGCGCGTACTGTAGGCGGCTGTGTTCCACACACCAGTGTGGCCGTGTCACATCCTTTTACCAGTGGTACACACTGTACCCTGTGTTGCTGCAGCAACCAAGAGACAGATATGTCCAGACCAGAGCCTATTTTCTCCCGAGAAAGGATGAGTATTAAGCATTGATTTGCAGTTATTCCCCCAGATCAAGGACCCACACACAAACTAAACCGGGGGAAAACATTACACTGGCGCCACTGTGCCAGCTCCGTTGTCTGAAAGTGTCTCTGCTTTTATGGACCTTGATAAAATACAGATACATTTCTCATGTCATCTGGCACGTACTGGCCAAAAGGGAGGCCACAGGCCTTTAATCAAAAATCAGTCAACGCAGTGCATTCTGGGAATTATACCTGCAGCTAGAGAAAGATGGATGGACTTGCATCTTTTTTTTCTCCTTCGAGTGTTCCAGACACGTCGTCGTTCCAAAGATCTTGGTCACCAGGGTCATAAACACATAAACAAAGGGGTGCCATAAGGTGCGAATCTTATTTCCTGACATGAACCACTTCCAAACCGGTTTTGGGCAGTGCACTATAGGAATAGATTAGAAGGCTGCACGGGCAGTGAGCTGAACATCTAGTTTGCAATAATTACGGAGGACATCTGTTATTGTTTCCACCAGGCCGAAGGCATAGGGAGAGAGTATGTTTTGCACTTGGTGCAATGTTACACACATTTCTTTATATTACTCATACAGATTTTATCCATACATCACGCAAATCGCTACACATCTCTACATATCTCTACAGTCATGTGATCAATACGGACCTGTCTGCTTCCCCATATTCCATCCCCAATCGCTAAGATTGCCTTCCAAAGTTTGCAGGATTTGTTAAATTATTAACACAGCATGCGATTTCCGTGAAATTATGCACACATTCCCACTAGGCCGAGGAGGAAATGCCACATCTGCCGGTTAGAGCGCCACCATGAGGCCGGTTTTGGTAAAACACATTTCTGTACATTACTCATACATATTTTATCCATACATCACGCAAATCGGTATACACTATCTCCATAGTAATGAAATCAACACGCATCTGTCCACTTTCCCATATTCCATCCCGATTGGCTAAGATTGCCTTCCAAACTTTGTAGGATTGGTCCATTTTCAACAAAATCCTTAGGCAGATTTTTTTTTTATCGTGAGAACGATGGCTTCAACTTTTGCATTGCAACTTTTCAGGAAAAGAAAGCCTGCCGTTTCTATTAGCTTGGATTCACCATTGATGATGTCACTGGTGGACGGGTTTCTGAACTGCCCACAGCCTTCCTATGAGACACAGACTGAGTAGGAAAAAATGGTGGTATTGTATCATGAACATTAGTTAGGACCAATTATAGGAAGAGAAGTTGAAAAGTGGTGAAGTGGTCCTTTAACACACACAGCGTGTGATTTCCATGCAATTATGCACACACATTTCCACCAGGCAGAGGACGAAATGCAACTTAAATCTTTACACCTACAGTATAACTGCACCGATCTGTGTACAACTTTGTATATGCACTACTACACATTATGAACACATTGTTACGTCTTATATTTAATTCATTTGTATTGCCCCGGTATACAACCACCAGACGACAGTCAGATTATTGCACAAAAACAAACAAAAAAACATGTTCATATTACTCCTGCACATTTTGTCCAAACATCACAAACGCTATTATCCTGGTGGAGAACTGTGCCCCGAGGGGCACTTCTTATAGTTATATTCCTGTGCGAATCAGCCATGTAATTTGTAAAGTAGGCTAATAATTCCATGGCAAATTATCTACCATATTTTTGCGAATACACAGAGCGTCTGTGCTTTAGCCTGCAGCACATGGACATGCACTCGCCTGAGCAATAATACACTGTACAATATAAGTAAGTATAAGTATAAGTATAAGTATTATATTGTACCTGCGCACACAGAAAAAGGCTTGTGCGTATGCAATCACACACAGCTATATAGCCTGATAGGCTATTATAGACTATTAATGACCATAGTGTCATTGGGAAATGTGATTAATTAGAAATGACTGGAAACGTGCATATGGTTCCAAGGACACAATGTGGGTGATTCTTTTCCACACCTCTTCTCCACCTGGGGCGCTGGGAAGGCTGTTGTGGAACAGGCAGCTACCAGCCTTTTGTCATCCCATGAGGGGAAAAGCATGGAAAGAAAATACAGCCCGAAACTGTCTATAGGTTGTGGGACTTCTGTTGTACAGTATATACTTCCCCCAGGAGCAGCCCCCCCCCCCCCTCCCCTCCTCCCCTACCAATCACAGCATGGTTTTCATGCCCTAGGAATGTAAACAGATCTGCACAGCATCAATGTTAACTTCTTTGGGAGGTAGGCTACTTCCTGTACTTCACTTTCAGTAGCAGTTCTTGTCCAGTGTGAGGGTTAACAGTTTATGTCAGTGGTTTTCAACCAGTGGTCCGGGGACCACCACTGGGCCTTGAGGGGGTTCCAGGTGGTCCCCAGCTAAATGATGGTGACCAAATGAACTCTTGAGAGTGCAAAAAGAGCGTAAAAAATGTTACGCTCTCAAGAGTTGAATTACTGTTAAACATTTTGTATTACTTAAAGGAGCATTCAGTGATTTGGGTGGTTTGGAAAAAACCCTGGTCCGCCCCGGTAACAAGATGTGCACATGCACACGCTACAGTGGGGGAAGTACAACAGACCAACAGCACGTGCACCAAGGCCCGCCCCACTCAATCATGATTGGAGGAAGGCCCCTCTCATCCTGATTGGATGAAAGCTTTGCCACCCAAAGCCCAAACCCCAGGGGCTCACTGGGGACAGGGAGGAACTCCTTATATGGTCAGCACAATTTATAGTAGGGAGGATTATCCAAAACATAAGAAGAGAGAGAGAATGTAGAAGAATTATTGCTATTTTGATTTTCATCTTTTGTCGTTTGCCTGTTATATCTCCTATGATACTAACAGCATGGAATTGCGGACAAAATCTTATCCAACGATAATGAAAAGAGTATGAAAAGGGTTGAAAACTACTGGTTTATTCCCCCCCCCCCCCCCACCCCCACACCCCACTGCTCAGAGCTGAGCCTGTCAGTTAGCTTGTAATCTTTGGCCGAACCCGAGAACGTGTTTGAGAATTCATGATAGATTGTTTCCACAGCTCCACATCTAAGTGGGTTATTAGTATGCTTTATAAAGCCTAAAAACCAAGAGCCCTTTGAGACGATTCAAGAAGCGGAGGCATAAAGAGTCCATGTTTAAACCCAGAAGACCTCTCCTCTCCTCTCCTCTCCTCTATACCCCCCTCTCCTCTCCTCTCCTCTCCTCTCCTCTCCTCTCCTCTCCTCTCCTCTCCTCTCCTCTCCTCTCCTCTATACCCCCCTCTCCTCTCCTCTCCTCTCCTCTCCTCTCCTCTCCTCTCCTCTCCTCTCCAACTTCCCTCATGACTATTAAATGCAGACTTTCCGGTAGGGCTGACGAAGCTTCGTTTGAAGGCACGAAATTGAAAAGAAATTATTGTTTCAGTTTATATTTTCATTTGATCAAAATAGCTGATCTACAAGCCCACAACACATTGCAGCATGTCATGTTGAGAGCTTATAGATCTGCTACCCTTCAAAGCCATGTGCTTGAGCTCTACGATTCACTGACTCATTATTTATGGCCCCGACATCGAAGCTTTGAATTCGGCTTTTTTAATTGCCAAAGCAAGTGTCAAAATATAATACAAACAGTTGGGGAAAGTATATACAGTTGGAGGGGGTTCAGCATGTTGTAAACAGAGCTGTCAGATTGCGTCGTTAGACGTTATACAGGGTATAAAGCTTTTTTGAGACAAATAGCAGCAATTTATTTGGAGTCACTTTGGGACAAAAGCTGCATTTTATTTGCAGTCACTTTGGAACAAAAGCAGCATTTTTTCTCAAGACTATTTTTACAAGGGGCTCGCAGTGTGAATGTATCATTCTGAAGGAAGGTCTCTAATGCAACTTGCCTAAAGTGAAGACTCACACCGATCAACTCGGTGTCTGCTAGGTTCTTTGCTTACGCATGATTATTGATGACTCTTTGTATGTATTTGATGTATTACCATGTGTTGTTCTTGCTTACCGTAAATCGCTCTGGATTAACCCATTTTGGGCGGGAACCCCTTTTGGTGTTTTAAGCATTATGTTATACTTTAGCTATTGAAAAATAGCAGATCTACAAGCTCATAGCGCGCCACCGAGTGGCGCGCTACGAGCTTGTAGATCTGCTATTTTTGAAAAGTCGTGAAAATGTGGTGCAAATCTTTGAATATATATTTCAGAGCGAACATTTTTAACTAAAATATTTGCTTCTGGGGGGTCCCTGGAACAACATTTTTTTAAATCGCCATCAGTCCAAAATGGGTTAAGAGCGTCTGGCTAAATGCCAAAATTGTAAATTGAAAAAATTGGTAGGAAAATAAAAAAAAAGTCTTGAAACTCTGGTACAAAAAAAGTTAAGTTGAAAAAGACTTTGAGAATCCCTGACGAACAGCCTGAATTGTGTGTGGGGGCAACGGTGCTCATTAGGCTGCAGTAGAAGTACGAGAACACTGGCGGGCGGCTCACTTTGTGTCGGGATTTCCGATCCGTTTCTTCAGATGATCCCGCGTAGCGCTTTAGTGTTTGAACCGGTAAGTCATTCCCCATACAGTCACACCCACATGGCCATGCATGGCTGCTTTCAAGAATAGCATCCACTATGGAATTTATACAAAGGATGAAAAGGGGAAGAAAACTAGTTTATTCTCAATGATTTATTTTTCCCTTTTCGTTTTTGCTGTAGTTAAAAAAATCTGCATTTTCTTCACGATCAGCTAAATGTAACAATAGTAGGCCTAGGATACAAAGTATACAGTGCATAATTATTATTGTACATGTGGTGTCCATGTGTGTCTAATGTCCATGCATGTTCGAGGGCATGCCATTAAAGGTGACATCTTTCCAAACTTAAAAAAAAGATCTATAAGCTCCTACCGCATTGCATTGTGAGTTGTGACATGAGCTTGTAGATCGGCTAGTTCCGCTATTCGTTATATGAATAATCAAACCCAAACCAAAACCAATTAACCAGTTAACTGAATTCAAAATTAATCCTGTGTACTAGTAACTAATTTGCTCAAATTGTTACAGCACAATGTATAGGGCGGTATACAGATGTATTTGTATACATGAGTTGAGTTGTGTAATATATGCACAGTATATTGTAATATTGTATACAGACGGAGAGTCAACACGATGCTGCATTAATACTAGTGTGCTTTATTCAACTGTCCCCCGGAACCCCCGTGCCCAGATACAAAGGTTCCTACCACAGTATAAGCCAATACTACATCCTCCTTTCTGGGATAGAGTCTCTTTCCTGGAGGTGTGAACAGTAAACATTTTAACTCACTACTCAGTCAGAACAGTTCAACATATTTCTTCATTAACAACCTTTCTTCTTTCCTTTTTCTTTTTTTTTTTTTTTGGAAAGAAACAATTTCACCATAACACAGTAGTTTTTCTTTTTTTTTTTTACGGTTTCAACAGTAGGGAAATTCAATAACAAAAAACAAAGTTCAACGTCCCATCTCAAAGTGTGTGTGCGAGTGTTTTTTTTTTTTTTTTTTTTTTGAAGTGTGGGGTAGACTGCCCACACTCCTACTTGGTGTGGGGATTATTCTGCCCCATGCTCACTCGGTGACATACATACGTAGGTACCCTGGAGGTCGCCTCACTCTGGATGGGTATCGGCCCGCCACCTCTGGACTCAGCTGCTGCTGATGCTGACCCCGGACCTCCGGTGAGACAGGCGATGTTGCTGCTGATGGACCGGTGTCCGTCTCCGCTGATGTGTCTGTCTCCGCCGCTGAGTCAGATAGGCCTGTAGCAGATTCCGGAGCCACTGGGGTTGGAGAGAGATGAAACCTGTTCCTCCGTAGGGTGCCTCCTGGTGTCTCCACGATGTAGGATCTGGGTGTGCCTGCTGCAGAGACCACTGTGCCTCGTTCCATAGTGTCTCTGATCCACACATGTTCACCTGGGTGCAGATGAGACATGTTGTGCGCCTTGTGTCGTCGATCATAGTTGCATTTTTGCTTGTGTCTGTATGCTCGCTCTGTCTCCTTCAGCTTTTCCATGTCCACACACCCCGGGTCGAGCTGGGACGGGATGACTGGAACAGGTGTTCTGATTCTCCTCCCCATGAGGAGCTCGGTGGGACTGTATCCATTCGCTAGTGGGGAAGCACGGTAGGCCATGAGAGCGAGATAGGGGTCCCCTGACTTCTTCAGGAGCTTTTTGACTGTCTTTATAGCTCGCTCCACCTCCCCATTACTCTGTGGGAAACGAGGACTGGACGTCACCTGGCTGAAGCCCCAGTCCTGCGCAAACTTGCGGAAGCTCTCAGACACAAACTGACCCGCATTATCAGATCGGACCACCGCCGGAACGCCATGGCGGGCAAATATGGACTTGAAATGCACGATCACAGCTTCAGACGTTGTCTTTTCCAGCTTGGCAATTTCAAAGTATCTTGAGAAATAGTCAACAATGAGCAAGTAGTTTTTGCCCTCTCTCTGAAACAGATCTGCCCCCACAGTGGACCATGGTCTAGTAGGGAATTCAGTGGGCATCATCGGTTCTCTAAGGTTTGTTCTCTCACGTGCGCACACGTCACAGGTGTCCACCAACTGCTGCAGCTGCTTACTGAGGCCTGGCCACCAGACAGACTGTCTAGCTCTCTCTCTGCATTTTGTGATGCCAAGATGTCCTTCATGCAGCTTGCTCAACATGTCTGCTCGGAGTGATTTGGGGATTACAATCCTCTCCCCCTTTATCAGTAGACCATGTTGTATAGTAAACTCTCCTGAGAATGGCAGGAAAGGCTGGAACTCACGTTCAACTGAGAATTTATCTGGCCAGCCATCCATGCAGTAGCGTTTCAGCTGGCGGAGTGTGTCGTCGTCATCCTGGTGGGTCTGTATCTCCTTGAGCCTCCGTTCTGTAGCCGGCAGGCTCGACATGACTGAGTCAGCATAGAGGTTTATGTCAGCCTCCCGCAGGCCCTCCGCCGTGCTGCGTACGGGGGCCCTGGACAGCACATCCGCCGTTGCAATGTGCTTCCCTGCCACATGTGATATAGTGTATGAGAACCTCATCAGACGCATTCTAAGGCGCTGTATGCGTGGTGGCAGTTCATCTAAGCTCTTCGAGCCAAGAAGGGGGACCAGAGGCTTGTGGTCCGTTTCAAGATGAAAGTCTTTTCCGATGAGGAACTCAGCAAACCTCTCACAGGCCCACGTGGAGGCCAGTGCCTCCTTCTCTATCTGTGCGTACCTCTGTTCAGTACCGCTGAGGGCTCGCGAAGCATATGCCACTGGTCTCCACCCTTGGGCTGCAGTCTTTTGGAGGAGGACAGCGCCAAGCCCATATGATGAGGCGTCGGCGGAGACCAAAGTCTCAGCGTTGGCGTCATACAGTGCTAGGCCAGGGGGTGTCGTCAGCTCTCTCTTAAGTTGGTTGAAAGCCTCTTGTTGTGGGGGCCCCCACATCCACATGTTTGATTTCTTCAGCAGGTCTCTCAGTGGACGGGTTTTCTCAGCTAAATGGGGCAAGAATTTGCCGAGATGGTTCACCATCCCCAGCAGTCCTCTCACTTTGCTGATGTTGTCGGGCTCTGTCATGGCTTTCACAGCATCCACTTTGTCAGGGTCAGCAGTTACCCCTGATGCATCCAAGACCTGCCCCAGGAACTTTATACTTCTCTTGGAGAACTCACACTTCTCGTTTAGCGTGACTCCAGCCGCCTGGAGCCGTGACAGTGCTGCATGCAGCCTTTCATCGTGCTGCTCTTGTGTGCCCCCCCAGATGAGCACGTCATCCATCTGGCACAGAACGCCTTCCAGACCCTCGAGTGTTTGAGACATGCGCCTCTGGAAGTGCTCTGGTGCAGAAGAAATCCCAAAGC
Source organism: Electrona antarctica (assembly GCF_951216825.1). Taxonomy (NCBI): domain Eukaryota; kingdom Metazoa; phylum Chordata; class Actinopteri; order Myctophiformes; family Myctophidae; genus Electrona; species Electrona antarctica. Next base: position 8,540,904 of record NC_136805.1, on the reverse strand, counting down.
ACAAACGATTGTAGCAGTATCGTCCGAACGGCGTTATGAAGGTCGTTAACAGGGAGGACTCGCTGGAGAGAGGGATCTGCCAGAAGCCTGAATTGGCATCCAGTTTAGAAAACACTCGGGCCCCAGCAAGCTGTCCTAAAGTGTGTTCTACTGAGGGGAGCGGGTGTCTCTCCCTCATGACTGATTTGTTCAACTCTGTGAGGTCAGTGCAGATTCTGACCTTCCCTGTGCGCTTGGGAACCACCACCATGGGCGCACACCAATCGGTAGGTGCTTCCACCTTTGAAATGACCCCCTGCTGTTCCATGCGGTCCAATTCTTCCTTCACCTTGGGTAGGAGAGGGAGGGAGATGCGCCTGGTTGTAGAGAGGGAAAAAGGCTTTGCCCCCGGCTTCAGCACAATGTTGTATTCCCCCTGCATTTTCCCCAGACCACTGAAAAGTTTGGGGAATTGGGCACTCACCGTGTCCTTTGAGCACAGGCTGACAGCATCCAACCTGGCTACTAAATGCAGGGCCGTGGCAGCCGGTCGGCCAAGCAATGGTGTGGCCAACGCCTCCACCACATAAACGTCCTGCTCCGTGCGTCTGTTCCCCTTGCAGAGCGTAGCTGTGAACTTGCCCTTTACCTTCAATGGCATCCCCCCTGGGCCATATATATGCTTTGATGTTCTCTCTAGCCTATTGAACTGGCCCTGGCTGTACAATGTTTCTGGGACTGCTGTCACATCTGCACCTGTGTCGATCTTACACACTACACTGCAGTCGTCCATTTTTATCTCTGTCATCCATGGACCTTCATCCACCTCAGCTGTCACTGAGCCAAGGAATGCGGCTTCATCCTCCGAATCCTCTGTTAGTGACAGTGAGGCAACGTTCACCTCATGGACCATCCTGGCTCTGCAGACCTTAGCGTAGTGTCCAAACTTCCTACAGTGGTTGCACACAGCCTCTCTAGCTGGACATTGCTGCTGGCTGTGGCCCCTGGTGTCACCGCACCATTTACACTGTCTCTTATTGAAGGGCTCTGTCTGTGCAGTTTTCCTGAATGACTGAGGCTGTGAGAATTGTGGCTTGGTCTGCTTGTACCTAGCCCCACCTCGCTGCTGGGCATATACACTGTCAAGCTGTGTGTTCATCATGTCCCCTTTAAAATTAGACTTTAGCAGTTCCTGTTGCTTTTTGACCTGCTCACTCTGTCGAGCCTTGGTAACAGCTGTTGTCAATGTCAAGTTAGGGTCCATTTGTAACATTTCAGACAGTTTCTTATCTCTACACCCGACCACCAGTCTGTCTCTCACCAGCTCATCATGCAGGGCTCCGTATCCACAGTGTTCAGCCAGACAATGCAACGCTGTTATGAAGCAGTCCACAGTCTCGTCCACTTCTTGGTGTCTCTGATTAAACTGGGCCCTCTCAAAAATCACGTTTCTGCGTGTTATGAAATGGGCATCCAACCTATCTTTCACTGTAGTGTAGTCGGCAGCTTCCGCATTTGTCAGATGCAGTGAAACAAGTATGTCCTCTGCCTCTTCTCCCATAGTATAGATCAAAGCATTAACCTGGTTCTCGTCCGCCTGCGTCTCCAATCCTGATGCGATCCGAAACCTTTCAAAACGTTTGATCCATTTCGGCCAATCCACCGTCTTGAACGAGAACTTCTCCGGCGGGGGAACTTGAAACTGATTCATGGCGCTGTCGTGACGTTAGCCGGCCGGCTAAAATAACACACAACAACGACGTTACTATTCACGGAAGCAAAACACCAAACGGCGGGTTCCAAAGTACTTGCTATTACTGGCACGCAATACTGGCCACTTCTGATACCATGTTGAGTTGTGTAATATATGCACAGTATATTGTAATATTGTATACAGACGGAGAGTCAACACGATGCTGCATTAATACTAGTGTGCTTTATTCAACTGTCCCCCGGAACCCCCGTGCCCAGATACAAAGGTTCCTACCACAGTATAAGCCAATACTACAGGTTATGCCATATTATTGCACATTCTGCTGAATCTGCTGTACTTTGCTGTTAACAAGAAACAAAAACGAATACATGGTTCCATTGTTACTTGTTTATGCCACCTTGTGACTGATGAAATAGAACAGTGTTTCCAAACATAGGGTTTGGGACGTATTCTATGGGACGCAGTAAATATCGCGTTGTTGTTGTTGTTGTTTTGTTAGCCATTTCTACTTTTTATTCATTTTATTTTTCAAAACATTGCGTAAAAATAAAAAAAATCGTAATCTTAATTTGTGGTTGTCACAAATTATTGGTGATGTCACACGACGGAATTATGTTACATACAGTATCATTACGTTTTTATAAATGTGTATACATGCTGTGTAGATGTGCTACTTTTATATGAAAGAATACATCAATGTTACAACCCATCCTTTTTCTGGCATGTGTGGTGGTGTGTTTTTGTTTGTCCGCCAATTCGTTCCCTTCCTCTCTGCTCTCTCTGGACACCTTCTCATCTGCAGCAATCAGTGGCTATCGTTGAGTAATCTCCATCTCCATGACACCACAAGTTAGTAGGCCTACCCTGCAACAACAACCAGTCCTTGTGCACATGCACAGTTTCTCAATATGCCATGATGTTCTAAGACTGACACCGGTCTCTTTGCCAATTTTCTTTTTTTCTCTTTTTTATTTTTGCTTGCATGCCTGCCTGTCTTCATGATTACGTGTCTGCCAAACAGCCAGCCTGCTCTTTCCCTCGGGTTTGCCTCTGCCAAACCACCGCATGGATATCAGTGGATCCACTTACCGAGCCTATTTAATTCACCTGCTGCCGATTCTCAACCTCTGGCTGGTTTTAATAAAGGCCTTATTTTCACATAATAGTACCTCACGTATCAGCATTTGGGTTCTCCCTTGATTGACAATCAGATGGAACACCTGTGTCCGGGTAGCTCAGTCGATAAAGCTCTCCCCTTTGGACCACAAGTTCATGGGTTCGATCCCGGGCACCGCTAACTCAGCGTATGAGTAGCACGGCTTGGGTGCGGCAAGTCGTGTGGGAAGTACTGGGAGCTGATGGTAGGTGTGGCGCTCCACCTCAGCAATCCATCTCCCAGGGGTCTAGCGCGTTGTAACGGGGATATACTCCTGTGTGTTACCGGCTGATACCGACAATAAGCCACGCCCGACCTACTAACTCTCAGCACAAATTTTATCTAAATTGATCCATGAAAGTGATGACATCTGAACATTTGTAATCAGATCAATATGAAATCCTGGAATGAGCAGACATGGCGGTGAGTGGCGACTGAGGAATTTCAATATCCATCTCATTATTATGTTGTGAAAGGAAGTGACAATGTAAAATTATTCTGTCTTCTTCTTTTTCTTTTCTTTTTTTAGGTTGAAAGGATTGACATGGACCATACATCCTGTATCATGACAGAGGGGTGGGGATCTGTTATCTACTCCCCACCATATGCATGACAAGATGGAGTGACTTGAACATGTCTTTTGTCTACTCTCAATCACAGCAGTAAAAATACCATATTTTTACATCCCTGTCATTCGCAGGCCCTCATCTAAATAATGTAGGAACCGATGCAGATTTGACCACAGGAATCATCACCCGACGAGGGTTTACACGTGATTTATGAAACAGCCATATCACATCGTAAGAATTGACGGATGTTGATAAATGTGACGGCTGAAAAAACGATCATCGCTTAAATATCACGGCCATAAATATTCACATTTCAGATGCCATCGGGTTTACGACATCAGGAAGCGGAATACATGATCAAGTGGGCTGTTATTGATAGCTCAGTTGATTGCAATTAGTCCTACTCTCTTTGTTCAGTTTCAGAAATACAAACTGATAGTGTGCCAACTGAGCCTCTGAATGTAAACAGATAGATTGGCCCAGAGTATAAAAAACACAGACAGAAGACAATTAAGACAAACAGATAGTACAAATAAAGGAAGAAAAAGTAGAACAAACTTCAGAGTGTGTTTCCCCTTACTGTGTGCCAAAGTGCAGGTTCGCAAGCAAATGCAGAGTCAGACCGCTAGGCAACGCTCTAGATTATCCCAATATTGTGAAGAACACCACACCACCTCACTTATCCAAGCAGCTCGATGGCGAAACGTTCTACTGTGCGTATTTGGGCACACTGTCGAGCCTCCATGTCTGTATGGTGTGCCTGCCTGTGGGATTACCAGGTATATCATTGGAATACTTTTTGAATATTAAGTTAACGCATCACCAAGGAAATAACGCCCCAGAGACGTGTCTATATGCCACAGAAGGAGCTGCATCCCTCCATGCCAACATGTTTTTGGAAAATAGCCTGTAAACAACTTTAGGCTGTCATCACAAATGAGCTGAACATTTAAGGAGTGATACAGTAGTTAGTTTATGATTGATGCATGCGTAAAACATGCACATTGATACTATCTGCATAGGTCAAACATTCAAACATTGAAACTCCCAAATTCCCCAATGTCTAATTGTGTTGAAATGAGCATATAGGCTACCCCCATCTTGTTTGATGACAATGCTTCCAACAGAGAGTCCCAGACTTCTCTTTCCCGGGCCACATTAGTTCCTTTAATCTGTGTTATCCCCGAGGCATTGCAAGGCCAGCATGGAGATATAAACCCCCGATCTGGTCCATGGTCTGCCCGTGGCCTTTACCTAGCCTGGCGCGGCCAGACTCATAGCGAGGGTTCACTGATGTTTCAAGCTGCCTATGGCCGAAGTCCAGACTCATATGCGGGGAAGAATCTTCAGTGAATCCCCGCTATGAGGCTGGCCAAGCCAGGCTAGCCTTTACCGAGCCGGATACATACTCCGAAGACTTCCCTATAGGGAGATAGGAGACATCCATACTATAGATGCCCGAACCACCTTAACTCTACTCTAGTCTCTCGGGTGACTGAGCTTCTTATCCTATCCCTAAGGGAATTGCCAGCCACTTCTTTCAGTCGTGAGTCGTGTGACCCACGCAGCATGCTCCATGGCGTTAGTGATTCACCCCACCCACCAACACATCACATCAACACTAATAATCTCTCTGTTTGATCAAAAAACCCACCATAAATATATCATGTACCTTTGTTCTTTTGTTTTAGATTTTTCTCTTTTCCCTCCTTGTCTTGACGATAAAAGTGATTCAAATTAAAATGTAATTGCCAATTATATGCTGCTGTACACGGAGAATCTGAATATCAAGTGAAGAAATGGGAGGGTGTTCCCCCCTTTTAGATTCGTCGAACCTCATCACAAGATAGCACACATTTAACCAGATAAGTACTGCCAATTTCCGTCATTAATCGACCAATAAATGCCTACAAATCACCACAAAAACACACCGTCTGTGTGACAGTGTCCTTCAAAAGGTCCAAACACATCATGACACTCCTCAGACGAAAAGGAGTCCTTTCTGCTGCATAGCATACTAATCCTGGCCCCTACACGCGGCCCTTTGTGGTTCACCTTCCCCTCCTTATTGTCTGTGACATTTCAATGTTCATTAGAATGCATGCGAGGCAAGTGGTGAGACGGTGAACTCCAAATGTGCTCCAGGTTGGATTAAGACCAAACAAAGCACCTTTAGTCTCATCTGTAACCTACTCTTTTGATGTATTTACATGGTTATGATTCAATGTAGTCCATGGCTGCCATGGAACCAGTAGAATTATTTACTAAATGTAGGAGTGTTCTTTGGGTCCAGCCTAGCCTTAATCCATTTTGGGCGGGAACCCCCTTTGGTGTTTTAAACATTATGTTATAATTTAGCTATTGAAAAATAGCAGATCTACAAGCTCATAGCGCGCCACCGAGTGGCGCGCTATGAGCTTGTAGGTCTGCTATTTTTGAAAACATCGTGAAAATGTGGCGCAAATCCTGACAGAAAACTGTCAGGATTTAGAAGACATTTTAGAAATTTCGATGTCAGGCCTAAATGGGTTAATCCCCTTAATCGCAATGGAAGGTTTCCGGAACGGAAAGTGACAGCAAACTAATCCATACAGCTTTGGAGCATGGCGACGACGTATAGGGTTAAGTTTACAGACTACAGATGGCAATTAATATGGCATGCCAGCTTTCCAGACTTCTCCGATCCAGTCAATTTCTCTATGTGTCCGCCCTGACAAATTGCCCATGCATAAGTATCAAGAGCAATGAAAACAGCAATTTTTTTAAAGTCTGGCTATACCAGACTAAAAAGTGTTATTTAATCCTTTTAAAAGGGACACAGAGTCCCTTTGGGACAAAACTAATTGGCAATTCACTGCCACCAATATCACCCTTTGTCAAGTCCCGCCCGTGGTTGTGCCCCCTCTTCGCACCCATTGGTTGCCGTTTTGTGGTTGGACAAAAAATCCTCTCTCTCTCCATCCACTACCATTGAAATAACATGTTTGTCAGTTGCTTCATATTGATATTCTGTGCACTCAATTGTTATTTTAAACTTGGTGTCAGTAAAAAGGAACATCAGAGGTGCAGCACGGTGACTGGGCATTAGTGATGGGAGATTAATCGGCAAACACATCGGTATCGGACGATTCTAGTTGTTTTTAGATTAATCGTCTTTACAGATAAATAAGCCACAAAGTAACAGCTTGAACAGATCTACAAGCTCACAATATTACATATAAAGGTATTAAAGTTAAATCTGACTAGTGTAAGCCTGCTACGGTGCTACCCTGTTACATGTATTTTTCAGAATGGACAAAATTATTATATATTTTTTAATACAGAATGAGATCATATCAACATCAGTAATATCGGTTATCGGTCATAACAGCAATTTCGTTATGAATTGACCCTATGGGAGCCAACCCAGGGCAAAGCCAGGAGGGGAAAGAAGTGTACCACCTATGTAGACGTGCTGCGGTGCGACAGCTTGGCTGACAACACTGCAGAGCTCAAGAACCTGATGTTGGATAGGAAATTGTGGAGGGCAGCGATCCAGGAATCCCGAGTTGGTGTTGGCTAGACCTCACTCTCGCAGCAACAACAACAACAGCTAACACTAACAGCTGGTTAGTCAGTCAGGGACCAATCAGAAGGCTGACAAAGGGTGAATTACTATTCAACTGGCACATGATGTAAAGTAGGTAATCAAAAATGTAAATGTCTCAACCATAACCACAATCCAAAAATGACCGACAGTATTTTTTGCCAATCTCTTTTCTTCCCAGTGAAGTGAAACAATTAAAGATTGTTCAGGATTCAGCGATGGAAAGACCCTGGGGCTGATTCTTTATCATCTGAAATATCTGGAAATGCCATTTTGAGGGAAATGCATTGAGTTGTCTGACAGAAATAGGTTGTGGTAGAATAACACTGTGAAAGCATGGGGTCAAGCACAACACTTAAGTAATATTAACTCCACCGGGCTAAAGGCAGGTCTGGAGACTATGCTTTCGCCCCTGTGTGTGACAAGAATCAAAAATCAGGAATCAACTTGTATTGTCTCATCACTGTTTTAGAAGGGTGTGTGTGTGTGTGTGTGCGTGCGAGTGAGCGTGTCTTTCTGACTCCTGGAGGAGATTTGCACTCCGGAGCACCCCTTTTTGAGTGGTGCAACTATTCCAAGGAACATATGTCTGTCCCTATCGTATGTCCTTATGTTTAGGGTACCAACAGGTGCCAAAGTGGCGCTGTTAGCTAGAAACAGAGAGAGAGTGTTGCACTGTTGCCTGCTAATTACAATGTGGAGCGTGCGTGCATGCGAGAGACAGAGAGAGAGAGAGAGAGAGAGAGAGGGAGGGAGGGAGGGAGGGAGAGAGAATACCACACTCTTACTTGTGAGGCTTCGTACACACCTAAAGAACAAATGTTCGGTCCGTGTGTGATTGCTATTTGATTGCTGCTCCAATTCATTTTCAATGGGAGTCACGTCGTTTGATCGGACAAACCTGTCCGATGTGGGGGCGGAGGGCACAACGAACACATCGGACAACTTGTAGCCAAAACAGCCAACGAACAGGGTGGAACTTCAGATCGGACAGAAGGCTGGGTTTTAACCGCCAACTAATAGGAGAGAACTACCGTTCTTGACAGCACTGGGTGGGGTTTAGGCTGTAGTCTTCTGAGTTACGTGACACAGACTATTATATCGCTTGTTTGTATGTCTTCTTTTGGCTACGGCTGTCAATAAAGTTTGATTGATATATTGTTGTGATCTGTTTGTTTGTATATGTTTTCTGTATCCTGCTGTGCACAAGACAAATTTCCAAAAAGACAAATAAAGTTATCTATCTATCTATTATAATAACCTTCCGACTGGAGAGAGCCGTAGTCTACTAGCCTACGTGGCGTCCGTGCGTAACTTGGAGAGTCCAAGTTGCGCACGGCTGTCTCCAGTGAGTGAGTCCAGTCTGTTACTAAGTTCTATTCTATATTACAGAAATACAGGACGATAGCCAAAATAGCCGTCGGGCGTCGGCAGTTGTGAGGCTGCATTAATAATTAGTTCTAAAAGCAATTCATTATAAATTGACCCTATGGGAGCCAACCCAGGGCAAAGCCAGGAGGGGAAAGAAGTGTACCACCTATGTAGACGTGCTGCGGCGTGACAGCTTGGCTGACAACACTGAAGAGCTCAAGAACCTGCAATCCAGCAATCCAGCAATCCAGGAATCCCGAGTTGATGTTGGCTAGACCTCACTCTCGCAGCAACAACAACAACAACATATCGGATATCGATATCGGCCAAAATGTCTCATCGGCACATCCCTACTGGGCATATCATGTTTGTTTTTAGTTTTTTCCAAAAATGATGTTTTAGCAAATTCAACATAAACAAGGCGGAATGAGGGCACAACAAGGCAGAAAGAGCCAGCTGGTTAGTCAGTCAGGGACTAGCCTCGGCAACGTTTTTATTTCCTGCAGGGAGAAAAAAAAAGTCTGGGTCCGAGTCCACTTCAATTCGGCATAGAGTAGCGCAAACGTTGATCACTCTCTGCTGATTTCTGATCGGCTGCACCTTTGTTAAATTGACACACACACGCACACACGTACACACACACACTCCTCTCTCTCTCTGTCACTCTAATTAATTAGTCTCATGTCCTGCAGCTGTGTCTAGATTCTCCCGGCGGATCCTGCCGGGAGCTGCCTATGCCATAGAAAGCATAGGTGGACCCCAGGCTAGTCAGGGACCAATCAGAAGGCTGACAAAGGGTGAATTACTATTCAACTGGCACATGATGTAAAGTAGGTAATCAAAAATGTAAATGTCTCAACCATAACCACAATCCAAAAATGACCGACAGTATTTTTTGCCAATCTCTTTTCTTCCCAGTGAAGTGAAACAATTAAAGATTGTTCAGGATTCAGCGATGGAAAGACCCTGGGGCTGATTCTTTATCATCTGAAATATCTGGAAATGCCATTTTGAGGGAAATGCATTGAGTTGTCTGACAGAAATAGGTTGTGGTAGAATAACACTGTGAAAGCATGGGGTCAAGCACAACACTTAAGTAATATTAACTCCACCGGGCTAAAGGCAGGTCTGGAGACTATGCTTTCGCCCCTGTGTGTGACAAGAATCAAAAATCAGGAATCAACTTGTATTGTCTCATCACTGTTTTAGAAGGGTGTGTGTGTGTGTGTGCGTGCGAGTGAGCGTGTCTTTCTGACTCCTGGAGGAGATTTGCACTCCGGAGCACCCCTTTTTGAGTGGTGCAACTATTCCAAGGAACATATGTCTGTCCCTATCGTATGTCATTATGTTTAGGGTACCAACAGGTGCCAAAGTGGAGCTGGTAGCTAGAAACAGAGAGAGAGGGTTGCACTGTTGCCTGCTAATTACAATGTGCACGGAGCGTGCGTGCATGCAAGAGACAGAGGGAGAGAGGGAGGGAGAGAGAATACCACACTTTTACTTGTGAGAGAGAGAGTGTTGTCTGCTATTCCCTATTAAATTCTCTTTTGTTCCACTGTCAATCAAAGCACTCAATAACAGATAAACAACTGAGGGGAACGGGGAAGACCTTATGATGGGAGAGTGCAATACTGTAATACTTGAACCTCTTGATATATTTGCACAGTGTGGGTAGGATAATTATTTTTTGTACTATGAACTGTATTTTTTGTACTATGAACTGTGTGTGTATGTATGTATTTATGTAATGTATAACAAATTTCAGACAATAAAGGCTAATTGAATTGAATTGAATATAAAGTCACAACACCAACGTTGATGAGGCAGTAGTATTGCTTTGTTTTCAAAATATAAGATTTTCTTCATTTCCTGGAAAAAATATATTTTAAATTTTCCGAAAAATGAACCTTTTGGAGTTAGATGGTTTCTTCCCGACAGCAGAGATATGTGTCAGTCTGTATTCAATGATCACAGTGTTATTACATTTTGACCAGATAACCAGTCACAGATCACTGTTTGAAAGTAATCTTGTTTATTCCATATAGTGGCATCTCACACAGATGCACACTATATCCTTCAGGGATTACAAGTAAGACGCTCGAACGCGGGAAGCGAACGCAGCTCGTAAATTGCAATAACAACAATTAGAATAAATTACGTACTTTAAGTTAAGTTTTTTTAAGTTACGTTTTTTTTATAAAGTTTTTTCTTTTTAAGTTTTTTTTTTAAGTTAAGTTTTTTTAAGTTAAGTTTCTTTTTTAAAGTTTTTTCTTTTTAAGTTTTTTTTTAAGTTAAGTTTTTTTAAGTTAAGTTTTTTTTTTCAAGTTTTTTCTTTTTAAGTTTTTTAATAAGTTAAGTTGTTTGTGTGTGTGTGTGTGTGTGTGTGTGTGTGTGTGTGTGTGTGCATGTGTGTGATCCAGCTGCGCCCTCTGGTGGCGGGCGGGTGGTGTTACAGCGTGACACACAGACAGACAGACAGGATCTGCTGGGTCTCATAGTAAATGCTCACTGCGTTCGCAACAATGCATGCAGGTACTGTTATAGCCATCACAAGATATTAAACACTTTTAAATTATAAAAAAAACCGTTTCCCCCCCCTTCTTTTTATCCATGTTTTCATGGAGTGTTGAATTAGTCATTGTATCAGTGAAAGTGAGCACTTCAAAGCAATAGACTTCTTCTTCCCTAACCCAAAAGCTAATAAGTTGGAACCATTACTCAACCCTGAGTCATGCTTGTAGTGCAGTCAATATGTTATGTTCTTTCTTGGCATGATTTCAAGGGGATTTAATATTTTTAAAAGGCATTCAGGAAAGCAGGCTGATTTCCCATACAAAATATCCCCACGTACAGTTGTCTGTAAATATTCATTTCAGAGGGAAAATAGCTTTATCTGCGGGTGACAGCCCCAGCCAGCCCTCTAATATAAGTGCCGGTATTTCTCAGCAATCAATCAGGAAGGTTTTTCTTTCCATTTACTTGTCATGAAGGAAATCACATAACCAATCGTTATTTATAAATCCCGCCATCTGTCTTTCAGTGAAAAGAGTGAGTCAGCAAAACACAACAAGCAAGGCATGCATCATGTGTTACTGCAACTATTACAGTGGAACTGAAATAACATGTTACTATTCAAGCATTGGATATAATTCTAACAGACACCCAACGGACGAAACAGACCAGATAATTTAATTGTATCTTCCCAGAACCTCACCCGATCTTTATAGGTCGATGTCGGGATTGAAGAAACCAAATGAATGTGTTTACTAATGTGTGGTGTTTTCATTTTTTTCTTTCTTTTTTTTTCTCGCCTAATTGATTTTTCAATTTGCATAAAGCATTAATAATGAATTACACTGTGAACTGTGGGGGCATCCATCCAGATGAAGAACTTGTGTTTTCGCACATGGGTCATGTGTGATTGATGGAGTCATCAATACAGTAATAACTCCGGGGGAGTTCGGCCCTCCCAACAGCATGCTTTTACATCTTTGTGGTGTCAGAAAATTGGACCCGTGATCTATTTGTTCATCACGGGACTGGTCGGAAGTTCCGTCGGGAATTCAGGGCTATTCTTCTTCCACTCTCATCTCCATATTTTATCTGCTGCTCCGTTTTAACCCATTAAAACCATTTTAGATCTTTGCGCTGGCTATTCAGAAGTAGCAGATATACACGCTTGTACATCTGCGATTGTGTGAGAACTACTTTAGAAGGCATTTGCCTTTCATCTAGGTCTTAGTTCTACTGTACGTTATGTTCCTGCCACAGCTGTCTCATTGGTAATCACCCCTCTCCCGCGTCAGTCTTAGTTAAATCCTTGTCATGTGTTATGTGTTTATTTCGTTGTTGTCGGGAGGAAATCTCCCAACTCCATTTTTGAGGTTTTAGATTATTATTATTTTGCATAAATCAGTGCTATTGAACACCCTTTATGTCTGTGTGTTGTTTCGAAAATATGGATGGAACCAATGGAAAGTAGTAAAAAGCGCTTCGGACAAAACCTCTTAACTCCATTGGACCCTCAAACTGTCTGCTAAAGCAGCTAACTCCTCAAAGTGAGTTTGAAACGCTGAGGAAGGCCTGCGTGCCGAAATGCGTTCGTTTCTCTAGGTGGACTGCTGCTGCATGTGTTTTCATGAAATAAAGAAACTCAAACTTTATACAAGAGAGTGCGGATATTCCCTTTTTCCAAAGCAGCTAACTCCACCACCTCCCCCCCTCTCATGCAAGTAATTAACAATATATAAAGTCAAGACACCAACTTTGATGAGGCAGTATTGCTTTGTTTTCAAAGTATATGGGTTTCTTCATTTCTTGAAAAACTTATATTTTTCATTTCCTGAAAAGTGAACATTTTGGAGTTAAGTGGTTTCTTCCCAGTGCGCGTGTTATCTGTCTTCTTACTGCCAGATGCAATGTTCACATATCCTCATGTTAGAAGGAGAGACCAAAGTAAGAGGGAGGAAGTAGACAAGACGGTACACGGTACTGTATGTAGTACTGATCAAAAACCCAAGACAGAGTATATTTTTATGCAAGTGATGCCGGTGACAAAGACTCTCAAACAGAAACACATAACAAGGACTTAACAACGACTTACTGGGGTATTGGTGATTACCAATGAGACAGGCAGCTGTGGCAGACGGAAACATACAGTAATGCACAGTAGAACTAAGGGAACTACAGAACATAATAGTGGCCACTGAAGATAATTAAAGGCCCCACAAACAACATTAGCATTCTTACCCGACACGCAGGCATTATAGGACATGTCCTCAGCTGGAACCAATTGATTTTAGATAAGATATTCGCTCTACTTCATCTCAACCACTACAGTATGAGCCGTTGTTGAGCGCTAGAGATAGAGATAGAACTATACAGTATAGGTACAGTTGGGTGCCACCGATATTGTCCCTTATCATTTGACCCATTTAGGCCTGACCTCAAAATTTAAAAAAAATCCTTCTAAATCCTCCAGTTTTCTGAAATAAATATTTTCACGATTTTTCAAAAATAGCAGACCTACAAGCTCGTAGCGTGCCACTCGGTGGCGCGCTATGAGCTTGTAGATCTGCTATTTTTCAATAGCTAAATTATAACATGTTTAAAACACCAAAAGGGGTTCCCGCCCAAAATGGGTTAACTGTCCTTTTGCGCAGATCACGCAAACCTCAGCAAAAAGAAAAGGACAATATCGATGGCCTCCAACTGTATCACATACATACATACAGAACACAATAAACTGTATTATATAAAATGGCCATTAGGCATGTCAAAGAGTGATGGAAACTGTAAACGCATCCCCATGGCCCCATAAGATTAAAGTGAACGACAACAGTCGATTTCCGTTTGTTGTGTGTGTGCGTGTACTGTATGTCTAGCTTTTTCCATCACCATCAGGGTGCCGTGCTGATTCTCAGGCTTAGGGGTATGTGGCTGGAAAATAAGAGCATCAAAGCAATCTGGCCTTGTGAGCGTATAGAGCACGGGCGTATTACAGGGTTGGGGAGGGGGCGCCGTGCCAATTTAGACTCCTGTTGTGACAGACACTGCTCTTTAGCTATTAATCAACGGACAGAGAAATTGAAAGGACAGCCACTTGCTAATGGAATAATTTGTCTCACTGTGAGGGATGGAATCCACGATGCTCTGCGGCATCATATGGATATGGATCCCATTCTCTCGACCCTCCCTTTGTCCCTTTGTCTGTGGCAGCGGTGGCCAAAAGGATAGCGGCGCGGTCTTGATACCGGAAGGTTCCTAGTTCGAATCAGCCGACAGACGACACGTTAAAATTACCACCGCTGAAGTGCCCTTGAACAAGGCATTGAACCACTACGATGAAATGTGTTCTATGAGCAGGGCCTGGCTGGAAACAAGTTCTTGAGCTTAGCCCAGATACCCTGGGTAAATATAGATTTCATTTCTCATATGGCACACCTTAGCTCAGTGTACTTTACATTAAAGATGGAGTGCCACAATTTTTGTATTTTTCCAGATTTTCATGTGTCTATGAGGTGACAGTACTTCATTAGACACCCTGGAGTCGTTTTTATGTGCAATGTTGTATTAACTTTGTATTTAGGGTTTCTTCCTGGAGGCTGAACCCTTGACAGTCAAACAGGGCCAATGAAATAAACAGTAATATAGTGACACCACACTATCAGCCACCCCTCCCCCTTTATCATACAACTACAGCTGTGGGTGCGGCTTCAGTTCAGGTGGATCACCACCCATCACCACCCACCAGGCAAACCAGGCATACTTAATGAACTGGTGGGCGTGTCCACATAAAAGCATGGTTTTAACAAATACTGTACACTTTTTGGAAAAAGTTCTTCCTCCATATATTATAATAATACCTGATGATCATGTTTTAGGGTGGAAAAAGATTGTGGCACTCCATCTTTAACATTGGGTGTTATATGCATCATTCTATACAGTACAGTATATCCAAGCATTATGATAATTCTTATAGGTGGACGTGGAAATGATTCCCATGTTCCTTTCCGTTTCACATTAACTGGTGACTGTGATGCCGTAGAAGCAGCAAGTACTATGTGTGGCTCACAGACTATTTCCTCCACACAGACTAGATTGGATTGAGATATACAGCGAGCAGTTCCTCCCCTCTTGGCAGGTAAGAGAAAAAGCTATATTTTCGCCACGGTCTAGAGTCTTGTTGACTGCCTGTTCTGCCATCCAACTAAAATTGAACACAAAAGTGATTCCTTCAATTTGCAAACCCTTCTGCCTCGCCTTTTCATTCCACACCACCTCTTTCTGTTTCTGTCTTTCTCTTCCCTTTCTGCCCTTATGGCCTGTCAGATATGACAGATTATTGATCGCGTCACTCCCTCAGCACTCTGCCATTATACCCCCCCCCCCCCCCCCCCCCCCCCCCCATCACCTGTGGCTGTGTGTGACTCGGTTGTCAGGGATTTTAACAGGTTCCGTCCATCCGACGTGTCCACACGTCCTAGGGAATCCAACCGACGGGTTGCAATGACGTGTGTGTACACGTCCTAGCGCATCTTCAATGATATCAGGCGAGAGAATATTATTCTGAATTTTTTCCTTTTTTATTTTTGAGTGGGACTCTAAAGGTGGCCTTACACTAGCCGATTTTTTTCAATCTGAAATCTGATAGCACCACACACTACAGGATAATCGGAGCGGGGCAGAGCAAATATCAAACATTCTTGATGTTGATCGGGCCGATCCCGATCACGCTTTGAGCGGCCCCGAGCAGATCGATTGACTCGGGCACCCCCCGAGTGTCAAAAATGCCCGATTATCGGCAAGTGTAAGGCCACCTTAAGGCCACCGTATGCTTTGCTCTTCGTTCATGCGCGGTCCCGTTTACTTCCCGTTTACCGCTGCAGAAGGAATGCCTCGTCTCTCCTAATCCAGGGCGCTCTCCGTGGTTTTGATCTGATGGATATACTAAAGGCTCATTCATAGTCTGGATTTTCAGTGGTGAGGTGACCACCGGAGCTGAAATAACGTTGAGCGGTGGTGAGTAAAAACAGAGAGAAGGGCTAGGGCGGTGGTTTGCTCTTCACCGCGGCTCGTGACGTCATATTGTAGTTCGGTGGTCACCTAACCACCAAAAATCCAGACTATGTATGAGCCTTAAGCGCTTCATTTCTGAGTTCTCATCCACCTCTCGTTCAAAATATGAACGCTTTGGATTATTTAGCGATATAATGGAAACGAGAGCAAGGTAAGCTAGCAAAATATTTCTCAGTTTTGTTTTGTATCAATACTGCAATCTATATAACTATTCCGTTAAACTCTGGAATTTAAAATGTACTAAAAGTACAAAAGTATTGGCATCAAAAGTCTTTTGAAAATAGCCGATCTACAATCTCACAATGCATCTCATTGCGACGCATTGTGAGCTTGTAGATCGGCTATTTTCAAATCCTATTTTCCTATCGGCTATTTTCAAACCCATAGATCTCCATATGTTGATCCTTCCCCCTCCATCCTTCCTCTTCGATGTCTTCCTTTTGACTGATACCTGTCCATTTAAACTCTAGACTGGCCTGCCCCAAAGTTATTAGTTCTCAACAGGCCCGGAAATTAAAGGGGAATTCCACTCAATTTCAACATTTTACTATGTCATTAATATAGCTGTTATAATATGAAAATAAATATGTTTAAATAAATATAAATATATTCCCCCTTTTGTATTATTTCAAACAGCTCTAAGGTACAGTACATTAATGACATAGTAAAATGTTAAAATGAGTGGTATTCCCCTTTAAGATCTTACCTCCGATGCCAAAGCACCAGCACTCGCCCAGCAGTCACCCAGGCGGATGCGTGCACGCGACCTCGCCCTTTAGGGCGAGGTCGTAAAAGCACAGAAAAGTTGACATACTCAACTAACTCAAGTAAAGTACAAATGCCTCAAAATTGTACTTAAGTACAGTGCTTAAACGACCTATAACATCAAATTCAACTTTTTCAATTTCTTTTGTGTTTTTGGGGCTCCCATATGTGTTTTCTATCCCCACAAATAACCAATTTTGAACAATCAGGCTTTCATATCATATGGGTGCTTTAATGGAAATTGCTCTCAGGAACAGCTCAACTGATTTTGGCCTCATCGTGATGTTATCAATGTCACCCTACTTTGTATAATTCCTCCTCTTCTTCTAATGTCCACCATTATTGATTTTCCAAGCTGGCATGGAATGGAAACAAGCCTGGTTTTATCTAGCATCAGTATTATAATTACTCAAATATTAAAAAATTCTGCATATCAGCACCCCCACCACCTCAGGACATTGTGGTACTGCAGCCAAAACTGCTTTCAAAGTCCAGAAAGAAATGACAAGGCTTGGTTATATCAGAGTGGTGATTGAGGCTCAAACCATTAGAAATAACTTTGAGGGACATAGACAATATGATATTAAATATTAAAAGCAGTTTTAAAATGCATGTTATTTGCGCTTTAAGGAAATGTACTTAGTTACTTTACACCACTTCTGTACGGAGCATTGACACGGTGTCATCATTACGCTCTTCTAAACAGGTTTTTCCGACTGGAAGGGGACATCACAGTGGCCACTAGTGGCAAGACATGACCTGAGATGGAGAAGTGGGACCCTCTACTCTGACCCACTTCCCTTTCCACCCAGGTAACATTGCAACATGAGGAGGAGTGAGCTTTTTATCAAGGACCACTTCACCACTTTTCAACCTATCTTCATATAATAGGTCCTCACAAATAATCATGAAAAAACCACGCAATTTTTTTGTGTCTCATAGGAGGGCTGTGGGCAGTTCAGAAACCGTCTTCCAGTGACATCATCAATGGGGAATCCAAGTTAATAGAAACTGCAGGCTTTCTAGTCCTGAAAAGTTGCAATGCGAAAATGGAAGCCATCGTTCTCACGATAATGAAAATCTGCCTAATGATGATTGACACTGGAAGACGGTTTCTAAACTGCCCACAGCCCTCCTATGAGACACAGACTGAGTAGAAAGAAATCGTGCCATTTTATCATGATTATTAGTGAGGACCTATTATATGAAGATAGGTTGAAAAGTGGTGAAGTGGTCCTTTAATGGACCATAATATTGGCTGCAGGTAGTGGTGTCAAAAATAATCGATTCAGCAATGCATCGCGAGTCAACAATGCAATAAAGGATAAATATAATGAACAACGGTCGGACATGTGGTCGGACATGCGGTCGGACATGCGCTGCTCCCGTGCTTGCGGTTAGGGTCAGGTCGGACCAATAGTAATTGTATGTCTCTAAACTAAAGGCTGTACCCTTCTAAATAAAATATGTTCAGTATATCTGACTGCTTGTATTGACTGATGAAACACTTGCCATGTTGTGCAGTAAAGTCTGATGCATTGCAATGCTCCGTAGAATCAATCGTTACCTGGTGAATCGTAATCAAAGTGAATTGTGAGGGCAGTGCCAATGCACTGCTACCGTCTACTGTCAGGCATGTTTGCCACTACTTGCGGTATACTCAACATTATTGATCATTTTCCAAAGCATATTGTGGTTGGTTTGATTTGTATTCATTTCTGTAGGGTATGAAAATCAACTTGCAGAGACTTGAAATTTTGTGCAACACAATTTGATAGCATAGGTTGGCTCAGGGTAGAAGACAGAGTCAAGCAACTGAAAATGGGACTAACATTCAAGATTGTAAATACAGCTCTGCCATCCATGTCCTCAGTGCCTATAGTTACTTGACTGATTACCTCAAAAAGGTGAGCAATTCAAACAGACATAACACTAGAGGGAGTGTGAATAATGATCTGGTGCCACCCATGTTCAGAACAAATATCAGTAAAGCCACCTTCCACAGCACTGCCACTCATGTGTGGAATACCCTCCCCCTTCCTTCAAAACAAGCAAATCACTGGTTTCCTTTAAAAAAGGTCTGAAAATTCATCTGTCACTGTCATCAGGTCAAAGGGAGAGAATGTGATTGCCCCACCTCTTTACCCCCCCCCCCCCCCCCTTTTGTTTTCCCAATGTATTTCTATTCCAACATGTACCCAGATTTAATTATGTTTGAGATTATATCATTGCTGATGTCATTGTTGTGTTTTGAATGAATGTATGGGACCCGAATGGAAACAAGACCGCAAGGTCTTTCCTCGGTGCTATAATCCTTTTGGACCATTTGTGCTTGACTGTACCCCTGTACTGTTTGCATTTTATTGTCTAATAAAAGTATCAATCGATCAAAAAAGTCTGACACAAAATATAAAAATGAAAAACACCCACTGCTCCTTATGGCGATTCTTTTGTTATTCTTAACACTTAGCGCGCCATTGCCGAGGATTAAAGTCAATTGAAGCCTATTTTTGATACTGACGCTTAACGCCATTGCCGACGGCCTTCGGCAATTGAGCTGTTATAGCGCGTTCGATTGCTTGAGCCAAAATGCTACTCACGTTAGCCGGTTAGCTAGCTGTGTTGTTAGCACAGCACTGGATCGCCCATCTTAGATCGTCGTCGCCATAAGAATCCATTCTATCCATTTCTTTCAATCGCCTGTATCTCCTATTCCTTGTCCCAGATGGTATTTTGGTCAAAACAGCGTTTCTTTGACGGCACAGATCGGACGATGTAGAGCTCTCCAGAGCTCCGGTCTGGCTTCAGATGGTAAACAAGGCCTGTCCGCTCCGTGTAGCTTCCTAGGTTATGACTACTGCTCATGGACCGGAAATGGCGGCTTTTCAAAATAAGAGCTCAAATTAAAAAAATGCTGGCGTGAATTTGATCCTAATTTTTCAATAAATGCTAGCGGCCTAAGTGTTAAGTAATTGTATTGCTGCATTTAATGCGTATTAGACTGATTTGGAAAGTCTAACTAGCTAGCAATAGATCTGCTATTTTTGGTGAAAAAGAACGCACCAAGTACAGTTTAACTCAGATCCGTTTGACTAGTATAGAGGGTTCAAGTGGTTAGAAGTGACATTGATAATTTCCAGTATTCTGAGGCACCCCTGGACGTGTGTCAATGCACCCACTTTGAGGAAACCCTGCTCTAAAAGGCCAGGTGCAAACCAGAGCTCAAAAAAATAATTCAATAAGAGTACACGAGAGATTAAAAAAAGTTGGAAACTAGAACCACGGACACGTACAAACTTGGGAGACCTAAGACATACTTTTGCCCTCGAGCAGAGAGTGAATTAACCCAGAGAGTCATGATGCAATATAGAGACAGCGGTAGATTTGGAAGCTCTGCCTCCTGTGGGAATACCTTCGGTGAGCGGTTTAACGCTGGATAATTGTGACGGGAGCCTCACTGAAGGGAGTCCTGTAGCGGCTGTGGATTTGTCTCATTCCAGGTAGCCCTGGTGGCTACGGAGGGCTGAGGGCAAAGTTTAGGCGTGTCAGTGTTTTAACCCATTTAGAACAGATTCTAAAAATGTCTTCTACATCCTGACAGTTTTCAGAAAATATTTTTGAAATATTTTTCAAAAATAGCAGACCTACAAGCTCGTAGCGCGCCACTCGGTGGCGTGCTATGAGCTTGTAGATCTGCTATTTTTCAATAGCTAAAGCATAACATAATGCTAACACCAAAAGGGGTTCCCGCCCAAAATGGGTTAATGAGAATATAACCCAGAGTGGAGAAACTCTGACAGTCAGTGTGAATATTATAATGAATAATGTATTGTGTAGCACTCTAATATCGGAGGTATTGCGGGCGCAATACTTCCCATATTATTTGGTGTTCCCGGTTACTGACCTTGCATGTATACACCAGAGGTTCTCAAACCTTTTTATACCACAACCCCATATTATGAGGGATTTTGACACCCCCCAACCAACCCCCAAAACCCCCGCCCCCCCTCGCCCCGCCGTGAGCACTCCCCCCGTAATAAACTCGGCCCCCGTGCACCAGATCCCAGCTTGTTTTTCTCAATTGCGGCACAAATGTCGGTGACTGGGTCTATTTGCCTGTCTGTGAGAATGATCTCCCCGCTCGCTCTGTAATGTTACAGTATACATGCGATCCGTAATTTAACTCTGCGAGGGTACAAATGGAACCGTGGACCATGTGGACCATGTCACATAATTCCTATTAAGTAAATCGTTCGTTTTTGAACATCGGTTGGTGTGCATCTGCCTCAGTCTGCATTAGGGCGTGTGTGTGTCTTGTCTTTAGAACTGTTTGTGTTCTCCGTCGGTGTTGGAGGTGGAACTGTGTAGTCAAGTGGCCGTTCTCTTCATGTTGGTTGCGACGACCTCCCTTTTTGAACCGTTTCTTGATAAAAAAAAACATTTTTCTTTTCTTTGTATGCCAACTCCCTAGAGGCCAAGGAAAAACCTTTGCCTGGAATTTTTCACATCTGCTCTTTATAGCGCCACCAGGAGGCCGACATAATGTAAAACACATTTTCTAATACTCCTTCACATTTTATCCAAATTTCACGCAAATCGGTACACATGCTCTCCATAGTCATGTGATCAAGACAGGTTTGTTTGATTTCTCATAATCCACCCTCATTGGC
Source organism: Electrona antarctica (assembly GCF_951216825.1). NCBI lineage: Eukaryota > Metazoa > Chordata > Actinopteri > Myctophiformes > Myctophidae > Electrona > Electrona antarctica. The sequence continues at coordinate 8,519,516 of NC_136805.1, read as the reverse complement.
TACGATTGGCTTCTAAACTTTTCAGGAGTAGCCCGCTTTGTACCCATTTTGTACAAATCGCCACAACTACTCAACGCAGCGTCCGATTGTGGTGAAACTATGCATGCATATTCCCACTAGGCTTTGGAAGGAAGAAATGCCACTTGACAGTTTTCAAATCAGCCTCATGGTGGCGCTACAACAGGCCCAGCCGCGTCACACACACACACACACACACACACACACACACACACACACACACACACACACACACACACACACACACACACACACACACACACACACACACACACACACACACACACACACACACACACGTTTATATTGCTCCTAAACATTTTGCCAAACATCACACACACACTCCTATCCTCCTGGTGGAGACCTGTGCCCAGAAGGGCACTTTTTCTAGTTAAGGATGACCCGAGTAGTGTCAAAATGTGTTTTGTTTTTAGCCAATAAGTTCACTTCATAGAACTTAAAGGACAAGTCCAGGTAACATAATAGCTTTTTTTTATTGTACTTATATTGCTTGATGACTGGCCATGGGGTCTATTTGCAGAACTGTCGTCCAGTTCCTCCAGCAGTCTTTAAGCTTGAACTCCCTATAGCGAGTATAGGAGTAGTGAATAAATTCAGACATACTGTAGCCCAGTCTCTCTCAGACTCTCTAACAGCATAATGCTGGCATGCTGTGCACACAAAATGCTTATGATAGCATATTATGTGACAGTAGCAGTTTGCAAGGCACGCAAGCACAGTAGGCTATCTATCTAAATAGAATCGGAAGGTTCCAAATACAGTGTTGAACCCAGACACTGTTGTGAATTCAATGAATGTCGCCCGAACTTTAATTAAAATGTGGAGTCATGTTTCACTATCCTTACACAACAAATCTGTTACATTTTGTACAAAGAGTTGCTATCTAAGAGTACCCCCTTAGATAGCATTGCTGTAGACTTAGATATCATTTGATACAGACTTATAGCATGTTATGTAGACAGCACTATAATTGCATTGTATGTAGTCATAGCACATCATAGTACATATGTATAGCATAGTATAGTAGTTTATATGTATAGTTTCATTATATAGATATTCCACTGTTACGTTCTTAGCTTACGGTACGCATGTTTCATGATAAATGATTTTTAAGTGATGTATTCCCATGCTTTTTTTGTTCTTGCTTAATGTAAATCGCTCTGGATTAAGAGCGTCTGCTAAATGCCTAAATTGTAAATTGTAAAGAGTTGATGACTACTGACGTTTGACCAAGGCCATTCTGTTTGACAAATTTGGTGTTGATAGAACAATAAAAATGAAAGATCTATGGGACAAAATGTTTTACATACAGTAGCTAAAGCACAACATGGCAGCAATTCACTTTGGCAGGCCCCAGTATGTGTATTACGTGTTGTGTCAGTTGGACCCAACATGGCCTTTTTAGTGTAATTTCAATTTACAATTTAGGCATTTAGCAGACGCTCTTAATCCAGAGCGACTTACATTAAGCAAGAACAAAAGCATGGGAATACATCACATATATAAAATGCATTTATCATGAAACATGCGTAAGCTAAGAACGTAACTAGAACATATCTATATAATGACACTATACATATTAACTATACATATATACTATACTAGGCTATACATATGTACTATGATGTGCTATGACTACATACAATGCAATTATTGTGCTGTCTACATGACATGCTATAAGTCTGTTTCAAATGCTATCTAAGTCTAAAAGTGCTATCTAAGGGGGTAGGATAAGTGCTATTTCATGTTATACAGTGGAACCAACAGCATGGGTGAAAGGCCTTCCCTGAGTAGTGATACAGTGGAACCAACAGCATGGGTGAAAGGCCTTCCCTGAGTAGTGTTATATACAGTGGAACCAACAGCATGGGTGAAAGGCCTTCCCTGAGTAGTGTTATATACAGTGGAACCAACAGCATGGGTGAAAGGCCTTCCCTGAGTAGTGATACAGTGGAACCAACAGCATGGGTGAAAGGCCTTCCCTGAGTAGTGTTATATAGAGTGGAACCAACAGCATGGGTGAAAGGCCCTCCCTGAGTAGTGATACAGTGGAACCAACAGCATGGGTGAAAGGCCTTCCCTGAGTAGTGTTATATAGAGTGGAACCAACAGCATGGGTGAAAGGCCTTCCCTGAGTAGTGATAGTGGAACCAACAGCATGGGTGAAAGGCCTTCCCTGAGTAGTGATACAGTGGAACCAACAGCATGGGTGAAAGGCCTTCCCTGAGTAGTGTTATAGTGGAACCAACAGCATGGGTGAAAGGCCTTCCCTGAGTAGTGTTATATACAGTGGAACCAACAGCATGGGTGAAAGGCCTTCCCTGAGTAGTGTTATATACAGTGGAACCAACAGCATGGGTGAAAGGCCTTCCCTGAGTAGTGTTATATACAGTGGAACCAACAGCATGGGTGAAAGGCCTTCCCTGAGTAGTGTTATATACAGTGGAACCAACAGCATGGGTGAAAGGCCTTCCCTGAGTAGTGATACAGTGGAACCAACAGCATGGGTGAAAGGCCTTCCCTGAGTAGTGTTATATACAGTGGAACCAACAGCATGGGTGAAAGGCCTTCCCTGAGTAGTGTTATATACAGTGGAACCAACAGCATGGGTGAAAGGCCTTCCCTGAGTAGTGTTATATACAGTGGAACCAACAGCATGGGTGAAAGGCCTTCCCTGAGTAGTGTTATATACAGTGGAACCAACAGCATGGGTGAAAGGCCTTCCCTGAGTAGTGTTATATACAGTGGAACCAACAGCATGGGTGAAAGGCCTTCCCTGAGTAGTGATACAGTGGAACCAACAGCATGGGTGAAAGGCCTTCCCTGAGTAGTGTTATATACAGTGGAACCAACAGCATGGGTGAAAGGCCTTCCCTGAGTAGTGATACAGTGGAACCAACAGCATGGGTGAAAGGCCTTCCCTGAGTAGTGATACAGTGGAACCAACAGCATGGGTGAAAGGCCTTCCCTGAGTAGTGATACAGTGGAACCAACAGCATGGGTGAAAGGCCTTCCCTGAGTAGTGTTATATACAGTGGAACCAACAGCATGGGTGAAAGGCCTTCCCTGAGTAGTGATACAGTGGAACCAACAGCATGGGTGAAAGGCCTTCCCTGAGTAGTGGGGGACATAGGACAACCACTTTGGTATTTTGACCACTAATAAGTGGTGAGTCCATTCCAACAGTAAACTTTCTACAGTACACTATTCTCTATTCCGTAATCTGTAGAGATAACGGATTCCATCAACATATTTCTGACTGCACTGGCCCTATCACTGAAATGAAAAAAGTATCTAAAAAGTGACTGCAACTATACAGAAAATATCCTAAAACATAATTGAAAAATAAATAGGTAGAACAAAATAAAATAAACAAGTACACAGAGGTTGAAAACATATGGACAGTTAGAGTGTTTGGAGTATAGAGCGTCGCAGTCCCGCCCCCTACCAGGGCCCAGGAAATGATTCCCCGTTCATTTTCCTCATAGACATTTCAAAAAGTATTTATTTAAAGACATTTTAAGCCTCGTACAAAGCCAACTCGAGTTGTGACAAATCATGACAACAAACAACATTTTTCGGGCCGAATAAATAATTAGAAAGAAGAAGAAAACGTCAGGTTACAACACTTTTTTTGTTGTTTTTCTTCTTTGTAATTATTTGTTTGGTCCAAAATATTGTGTTTGATGTCATGATTTGTCACGACTCGAGTTGGCTTTGTACGACGCTTAAAAGGTCTTTAAATAAATACGTTTTGAAATGTCTATGGGGAAAATGCATTTGGAATTATTTCCTGGGCCTGGCGTCATCATGAAAGGGGGCGGGACTGCAACGCTCTATAGATCTGCTTTTGGTGTGTGACACCTGCACACAGCTAAGTACATCAATGAGACATAAGGTTTCATTCGCACATGTAACTACTGTACAAGACTGGAAGCATGGTGGACACTGTCATTATTCTGTCATTAAGGATGTCATTATTGTATCTGCTGTGCTCATGTTTTTGTTTTGTTTGTTTTGTCCACTGTTTACCCTTCGTTTCGTATTTTATTTTATTTTTATTATTCTCGGTTTTCCCTCTGTTTTCTTTTTCACCTTCCGTCATTGTTTTTCATAATCTTGTATATTGATTTAATTTAAGCAACAAAAAGAATGGAATACCGATGTATAATTATCATGAACCCTGTAACTGGGAGCGAACGGACTAAAACGAACTGAAACTACTCAAAGAGGGTTCCCTTACCCACCTGGAACTGTACGACCCGTAACACAATGAAAGTTAATAATAATAAATGTAACAAATGACTTGTAACAATTACAAAATGTACCAATGTGACCCACCTGTTCACCGAAAAATAAAAATAAAAACAAAGTTTAAAAAAAAAAAAGACTGGAAGCATGACCAAATTGATATGAACTTAAAATCAGACCTGTCTAAACGGAGTGGTTCTGTACTGTACTCGTGCTGTAGTACGCTGTACTGCCTCCCGGGTCTGTGTGTGTGTGTGTGTGTGTGTGTGTGTCTGTGTGTGTGTGTGTGTGTGTGTCTGTGTGTGTGTGTGTGTGTGGAGGCGTACAAGGTATGTGGAGGCATACCTTGTACTCTATCCTGAGTCACGTGAGGGAGCTAACGGCCGTAGCTCTCACGTCTACTAAGCCCATTCACCCCCAGACAGTCACTGGGGAAACATCATCCAGGGTCTTTCCCCCATCCGTCGTACTGCTAACTGTTAACTAACTGTTTTGCCTTATTTTGTGTTGAACCTTTGATTAAGAGTTATTCCCTTCGGAAAGGAATAACTCTGTTTGTTTTGATATCCGTTGATTGTCTTTTCTTTTATAGTTAAGAGCCATTTATTGTACTGATTATTGATTATCTTATTTATGAATAAATACTTGCATTAGACCTTGGTTTCCGTGTCTCCTCCATTATGTTGCATTGCCTTGTACCCCTAGACAATTGGGTTTTGTAACATATTTGGGTAAACAATTGGGTTTTGTAACAGTGTGATATGTTCATATTTCCAGACTCTCATCGGGATCCTAGCACCACTGTTCTGAATGTACGGGAGCTTCTGGATGCTCTTGTTAGGGATCCCGGTGAGAAGTGCGTTGCAGTAGCCGAGCCTTGGGCAGACAAAGGCGTGAACAGGTTTTCAGCATCTGGTAGGGTGAGTGGTGAGTGGTGAGTGTGGGACTAGCTATGTTTCTGAGGTGAAAGAATTACGTTTTGCAATGTGGGAATCAAAGGTCAGGTGGGAGTCCATTAGATTTTAGGTCACAGATTATATTGGTAAATTAAGTGCGCACAACGTACTCTTGAAGTAAATTAAAAGTTAATTCAAAACCTATGTATTGCAATAATAACAATGTAAGTAGCCTTGCCGAGCCATGAGGCCCATAGGGCAGGAGCCTATCTCCTGTTTCTGTAGCGTGAGGCAGCTTGATGTACAAGTACACCCCCTGGACATGACGCTAGTATGTCGCAGGGACTTACCCCCAATCCAACCCTTGATGCTGAGTGTCAAGCAGGGAGGCACTGGGTCCCATTTTTACAGTCTTTGGTATGACCCGGCCGGGGATTGAACCCCAACCTCCAAGTCTCAGGGCGGACACTCTAACCACAAGGCCACAGAGCTGGTCAATAACAATGTGGTTGTCACAAAATCCCAAGGCCACAACTAGACTTGACAACTAGTCACACAGCACACAGTTAAGACCAGACGGTAGGGATTGGCAGTGACAGGGACTGCACACATGGGGGAAATTGTCGACAACTAGATTGGTGTCAAAAATGAAAAAGAACAGATGCAATTTGAAAAATGTTTTTTTGCTTTGTGGATATATATTTTTTGTTTGCTCTGCTTTTTTTTGTACATTTAATGCATTTCTGCTTTTATTAGATAAAAGAGTGGCGAGACATGAGATATGAGCTATAGAGAGCAAGGAGATGACAAGCGAGACAAATCATGAGACGGATTCAAACGTGTGACGTGGCGATTAGGCCTGTGCCTACGTGGTGTGCTTGCTAACAGACTCAGCCAGCAGGGCTCCGTGAAGTAAATGAATTTGAATCCCACTGACTGTGGACTTCAGACAGAAGTCAAAGTCGTTAATAAGTTAATAAGGACCTGCTGTGATTCCGAGCGCCTTGTCTCACTGTCAGTCAGAGGAGACAGGATAGGACACTCCAGCCCCCTAAAAAGCTCTCTGCCACCTCTGTCTGTCTGTCTGTCTGTCTGTCTGTCTGTCTGTCTGTCTGTCTGTCTGTCTGTCTGTCTGTCTGTCTGTCTGTCTGTCTGTCTGTCTGTCTGTCTCCATCGACCATATGCGTTTATCCTTCTCTTTCTCTGTCGGTCTCTTTCTGTTGGTTTCTCTCTCTAGTCTAGCCCTTTGAGTGACATTCTCTCCCTCTATCTCTCCCCCTCTCTCTCCCCCTCTCTCTCCCTCTCTCTCCCTCTCTCTCTCTCGCTCTCTCTCTATCTCTCCCTCTATCTCTCCCCCTCTCTCTCTCTCTCCCTCTCTCTCTCCCTCTCTCTCTCTCTCGCTCTCTCTCTATCTCTCTCTCTCTCTCTACCCCTCTCTCTCTCTTTCCCTCTCTCTCTCTCCCTCTCTCCCCCTCTCTCTCCCTCTCTCTCTCTCTCTCTCTCAGAATGAATCATTCCATTACGGTCTCGGCGTGCTGCAGAGCTGAGAGGTTTGGGGCTCGGCTGCCCGCTCGGCGCTCAGCAAGGCCATCGCATATCCTCCATGACAACCAGTGATCGATGACGAATGACAGAGTGCTCTAATGAAACCGGCTAACAGGATTAAAAAATAAAAAACCACACAACCCCTCCATAATAACTTGCCAGTGTGCATTAATGGGTTCCGCTCTCACTCATTTCTGCGTTTTACTTTGCAGGATCTCTATCCCTCTCGAGCATTGTTGCGCTCTCTCTCTTTCTCAAATGCTTGTTTTTCCAGACACTTCCATAAAGAAGTGTGGCTGTGCACACACTCATACCTCCAATGCTGGAGGCATCTCGGTGGAAGTATTGAGGCAGTCAAACCCAGTCTGAATTGGCAGTGAGGTCAACTACAGTATTGCTCAGCCTTTGGGGAAAAGCAGCGAGCGGTGAGATAGGAAGACTGACAGTGCACAGAATAATGACGATAAAATTGTCTTGAGGTGTGCGTACGACACCCCACCCACTGACTGAAATACTAATATTACTAATGACACCATTAACTAAAGCCTTTTGACTTCATGTTACAGAATAATGACGATAAAATTGTCTTGAGGTGTGCGTACGACACCCCACCCACTGACTGAAATATTTGTGAGCACTAACTATGAGACCTAGCAGAACATGTCTGTGTGTGTGTGTGTCTGTCTGTCTGTGTGTCACGCTGTAACACCCACCGAGGGCGGGCGGGTGGTATCACACACAAAAAACACACACACACACACACACACACAAAAAACTTCACTTAAAAAAAAACTTTTAAAACTTTTAAAACAAATTACAAAAAAAACTTTAAAAAGAAAACTTAAAAAAAAACAACAAAAAAACAAGCACGCACACATACACACACTAAAACAAACTTAACTTAAAAAAAACTTAACTTAAAAAGAAATCTTAAAAAAAACAAAATAATTTAAAAAAAGAGAACTTCAAAAAAACCTTAAAAAAGTACGTAATTTATTCTAATTGTTGTTATTGCAATTTACGAGCTGCGTTCGCTTCCTGCGTTTGCGCTTACTTGTACTATTACTAATTATTACGAAAAAAGCTTTTTGACTTCATGTTACAATACATTATACAAAGTGACCAATTAAGGCCAACTTCATTTGGTGATAGACATTCTGTCAACTACAACAAGATGTCTTGCCAAAGCCAAGACATTTTGGTAGCATCCTCTCATCAAGCTTGTAAAAGGTGGAATAAACTACCTGACAAACACCCAAATTAGATTTTGAATTATTTCCTGTAAACCTCACATAGAGGTGATTGAACAGGTAGAATCGCTCGCTTGGTGTGTGTGTGTGTGTGGGTCTGTGTGCGTCCGTGCGTGCCTGCGTGCCTGCGTGCGTGCGTGCGTGCGTGCGTGCGTGTGTGTCTTCTTTTCGATGTTCTGTCAAGCAGTTCCCAGTGGTAATTAGGGGTGCAGTGACAGCACCTGGAGCGTGTGGGCAATCAGCCAGCCTGTGGCATATCAGCCTGGGAGAAGAAGCTGCGGTCCAGCCATTCAGCCACCAAGACATGCATGGGCATCCATGGACACATCACTACATTATAGATATCTGGCTTCTCGCTTCCTCATTTACATAATTTAAACACATTTTAATCTCATATTGAGCCAGGGGACTCTTAACAGCGTGAAAAGCGATTTACCTTCTTAGACCAGGGATTACTACAAATGTGACAATGTTTCTTTTGCAGAAATAGGTTAGTAATATTTTGATACATTTTTAATTATTTTGTTTTGTTTGTTTCCTTCTTTCTTTCCCCTTTTCTTGTTTTGGGGTAGTTTGGGAGAATAATCTAATTGCATTTTTGTTTCTTGTGTAGCTTGGTTGTATTCGTTTGTGGTGTGTGGTTTGGTTTATAGTGTTTATAGTTTATAGTGTTGGCCTTGAGCACCCTGACATCTTTATGTTTACCCTTTGCTTCTTTGTTTCGATTTATAACCATTAATCTTGTGTTACTCCCATTTCATTCCCCAAGACTGCATTAGGTGTGGCAGCAGTAAGGTGGGTTGCACAACGTATGGCACCTGGGGGCCCCTGACAGTACGGTGGGTTGCACAACGTATGGCACCTGGGGGCCCCTGGCAGCAGTACGGTGGGTTGCACAACGTATGGCACCTGGGGGCCCCTGACAGTACGGTGGGTTGCACAACGTATGGCACCTGGGGGCCCCTGACAGTACGGTGGGTTGCACAACGTATGGCACCTGGGGGCCCCTGGCAGCAGTACGGTGGGTTGCACAACGTATGGCACCTGGGGGCCCCTGACAGCAGTACGGTGGGTTGTACAACCTGTGGCCCCTGGGGGCCCCTGGCAGCAGTACGGTGGGTTGTACAACCTGTGGCCCCTGGGGGCCCCTGGCAGCAGTACGGTGGGTTGCACAACGTATGGCACCTGGGGGCCCCTGACAGCAGTACGGTGGGTTGTACAACCTGTGGCCCCTGGGGGCCCCTGGCAGCAGTACGGTGGGTTGTACAACCTGTGGCCCCTGGGGGCCCCTGGCAGCAGTACGGTGGGTTGCACAACGTATGGCACCTGGGGGCCCCTGACAGCAGAACGGTGGGTTGCACAACGTATGGCACCTGGGGGCCCCTGACAGCAGTACGGTGGGTTGCACAACGTATGGCACCTGGGGGCCCCTGACAGCAGAACGGTGGGTTGTACAACCTGGGGGCCCCTGACAGCAGTACGGTGGGTTGTACAACCTGGGGGCCCCTGACAGCAGAACGGTGGGTTGTACAACCTGGGGGCCCCTGACAGCAGTACGGTGGGTTGTACAACCTGGGGCCCCTGACAGCAGTACGGTGGGTTGTACAACCTGTGGCCCCTGGCAGCAGTACGGTGGGTTGTACAACCTGTGGCCCCTGACAGCAGTACGGTGGGTTGTACAACCTGTGGCCCCTGACAGCAGTACGGTGGGTTGTACAACCTGTGGCCCTGTCAGCAGTACGGTGGGTTGTACAACCTGTGGCCCCTGGCAGCAGTACGGTGGGTTGTACAACCTGGGGGCCCCTGACAGCAGTACGGTGGGTTGTACAACCTGTGGCCCCTGACAGCAGTACAGTGGGTTGTACAACCTGTGGCCCCTGACAGCAGTACGGTGGGTTGTACAACCTGTGGCCCCTGACAGCAGTACAGTGGGTTGTACAACCTGTGGCCCCTGACAGCAGTACGGTGGGTTGTACAACCTGGGGGCCCCTGACAGCAGTATGGTGGGTTGTACAACCTGTGGCCCCTGGCAGCAGTACGGTGGGTTGTACAACCTGGGGGCCCTGACAGCAGTACGGTGGGTTGTACAACCTGGGGGCCCCTGACAGCAGTACGGTGGGTTGTACAACCTGTGGCCCCTGACAGCAGAACGGTGGGTTGTACAACCTGTGGCCCCTGACAGCAGAACGGTGGGTTGTACAACCTGGGGGCCCCTGACAGCAGTACGGTGGGTTGCACAACCTGGGGGCCCCTGACAGCAGTACGGTGGGTTGCACAACCTGTGGCCCCTGGCAGCAGTACGGTGGGTTGTACAACCTGTGGCCCCTGGCAGCAGTACGGTGGGTTGTACAACCTGTGGCCCCTGACAGCAGTACGGTGGGTTGTACAACCTGGGGGCCCCTGACAGCAGTACGGTGGGTTGTACAACCTGTGGCCCCTGGCAGCAGTACGGTGGGTTGTACAACCTGTGGCCCCTGACAGCAGTACGGTGGGTTGTACAACCTGGGGGCCCCTGACAGCAGTACGGTGGGTTGTACAACGTATGGCACCTGGGGGCCCCTGGCAGCAGTACGGTGGGTTGTACAACGTATGGCACCTGGGGGCCCCTGGCAGCAGAACGGTGGGTTGTACAACCTGGGGGCCCCTGACAGCAGTACGGTGGGTTGTACAACCTGGGGGCCCCTGACAGCAGTACGGTGGGTTGTACAACGTATGGCACCTGGGGGCCCCTGGCAGCAGTACGGTGGGTTGTACAACGTATGGCACCTGGGGGCCCCTGGCAGCAGAACGGTGGGTTGTACAACCTGTGGCCCCTGACAGCAGTACGGTGGGTTGTACAACCTGTGGCCCCTGGCAGCAGTAAGTTGGGGTGTACAGAGTATGGCCCTCAGGTACGCTAGGTTGTACAACGTAGCCCCTGGTAGCAGTATGCTGTGTTGCACAATATGTGGCCTTCAGGGGCCCCTGGCAGCAGTAAGCTGGGTTCTAAATGTGGCCCCTGGGGGCCCCTGACACAGTAAGCTCACACATGTGACTGACTATTCTCATGCCCAAACTTGGTGCAATGCGGATCAGAATAACAGTGTGCCTTGACAACAGGTGGCCCCTTTTAGTGTAACCCATTATGGGAATACGGCCAGCTGATGAATTGACGAATGGCAAAGGGAGCTTTTTCTAGTAATACCAATAACAACATATTTTTTACAGCACCTTCTAAAACATAGTGGTCATATAATAGGTGACTGCTGTCCATGGCGCTTGAACTGTAGTTATGGGGATAGGTGAGTGCCACTGTTGTTTTTCGCAGCACATTTTGATTTTGGTTTTAGTCGTAGTCTCTTGAATAGTTTTAATTTAGTTTGCGCGCAAGTACAGTACTGTCGACCGCTACAAACTGTCAAATCTCAGCTTCTCTTTGAAAGAACGATTGAAATATTTAATTATTAGGTTTAGCTATTTGCTACGTACCTACTTTTTGCACGTAAAAAAGTAGTATTATGAAGTATATCGTAATAAAGATGTGGATTAAAGGACCCAATGCCTTCGATGGTGACGTATCTCGATCAGTGTCGGGTGGATTAAAGGAAATGCCTCTATGTATATGTATATGTAATTTGTAAGTTGATTAGCGGTATACTGTGGTTACTTTTGATGCGTATGCACCGTCCCAGCATATGACGTCAGGGTATAACTGGTATGGCTAGCTCTCAATGATGACTAGCTCTCAATGATGACGTAATAAAGATGTGGATCACCCAAAAAAACGACAGGATTAAGGTTGGCAAACATGCGTCAATATTAGGACCGCACTGCGACATGCTTGCGGTTAAGTTTAGGGGAGGGTATGAGGAGGCTTGTCGTTTTTAGTAGGCAGTAGACCAAAACGACAGGATTAAGGTTGGCGAACATGCGTTAATATTAGGGACGCGCTGCGACATGCTTGCGGTTAAGTTTAGGGGAGGGTATGAGGAGGCTTGTCGTTTTTAGTAGGCAGTAGACCAAAACGACAGGATTAAGGTTGGCGAACATGCGTTAATATTAGGGACGCGCTGCGACATGCTTGCGGTTAAGTTTAGGGGAGGGTATGAGGAGGCTTGTCATTTTCAGTAGGCTCCCAGCATGTCCAGTAGACCTGAATAGACAGATAAGATCGGTTAACCTGTCATCAACGCCAGTAGGCTCCAGAGCCGATCGGCTAGATAAGATCGGCGTAATAAGTAACCTACTGGGAATTATCGCTTGATTTTCCGTCGAACCGGCTATGTGGATTAAAGGTTTTTGATGGTGACGTAATGACGATATGTTTTAGTGTCAGGAGGATTAGAGGTAATGCTCCTATGTATACATGTATGTAGTCTGGCACCACTGCCGTATCAGGCACAAGTAGTCATTACGTCATTTGCTGGGACGGTGTATACGCATCAACGGGGGAAACTAGTACTTGCGCGCTCTGCTTGCGCAAGTAATGACTTATACTGGATCTCTTGTCCACTAGTCCCTTCCTAACATTTTAGTCTAGTTTTCATCTGTTGACGAAATCGTCAGTATATTTAGTCTTAGTTTTAGTCATCATAGCTTAGTTTTCATTTAGTTTTCGTCAGTGAAAAAAGGTAGTCGACGAACATTTTTCGTCTTAGTTTTAGTTGACGAAAACAACACTGGTGACTGAGTGCTGTCCATGGTGCTGAAGTTGAGTTATGTGGATAAGTGAGTGCTGCCACTTTTATGATTAGGCTACTTATTACAGTTTTTTCGTGTTCAGCATGTTTTCAGAAATAACATGTACAAGATATATGTTAATGAAATGTGCACCGTTAATTTAATCTGACAGTCGTACGACAACTACAATGAATCATACTGTCTGTATATTGCAGGGGGAGGGGGGGAAAGGTCACACAAAAATATTTTTTTACGAGATACAGGAAGCGCTGCTCTGTTGCAGTGTGATGTAATTCACCGTCATGTCATGTCTCCCCACTGCCCCTTCTCATTTATTGGGAAACCGTGACAGTCGGAATAAACAAGCATCCTCTTAACCCATGTTGGGCGGGAACCCCTTTTGGTGTTAGCATCATGTTATGCTTTAGCTATTGAAAAATAGCAGATCTACAAGCTCATAGCCCGCCACCGAGTGGCGCGCTACGAGCTTGTAGGCCTGCTATTTTTGAAAAATCGAAGAACGACTGACATAGAAACATACCTTTTTCAGAAAACTGTCAGGATGTAGAAGACATTTTTAGAATCTGATCTCAGGTCAAAATGGGTTAAAAAAGACTAGGCATTCCATCGAGGATGGCCAGAAAAGTCCGGTTTGGTGAACAAAGAAATAATATAAATATAATAGAGTGTGCTTCTGCAGAAGTCACAGAGAGAAGAGGAGAGAGCTCTCATCTTGACAGAGGTGTGGGCGGAGGGTGAAAGAGAGATGGGGAAAGATGGAGAGGAGAAGGGGGTGAGACAAGAGAGAGGGGCATGGGCCCAGATGCTCATATAAATTATGCACTTCATTCTTCGGTGCTGTCCCACCAGCTGCCTTTCATTGTGTCTGTCAGTTGCCCACTAAGGACCACATGGGAGGATAAGTGTCACTCATGCCCAGCCACAAACAGCGTTGGTGGTGTCTGTGTGTGTGTGTGTGTGTGTGTGTGTGTGAGAGAGAGAGAGAGAGAGAGAGAGAGAGAGAGAGAGAGAGAGAGAGAGCGGCTGTAGGTTCCCTATTAAACTGATAAATCATGAAAACGGTATTTGATTATAAAAAAATATATTTTGAATGAAGTAATTGATGTTCAAACCCCAAAAATACCCCCAAAAATTGCTGTACAAGTTCACAATGTGGCTAGGAAAGTACACCAAGTCATGGTGTACTTGGCATTACTGCTGTGCTGTCCATCCCAAAGCACACAGTAGTTTGTTTGAGTCGAGGAAGCCAGCCATATGGGATTCATTTAAAATCAACTTTTTAACCTTAAAGAGCAACGGGAGGACAGAATGTTGCTCTGTGCGCAGCGCTGCTCGCTGAGGGGCATTCATTTCCATATCACTAGAGCGTTTGTGTTGACAGTCTGGCCCTTGAATGTTCTGTGCTCCTGTGACAATCTGGCCCTTGAATGGGTTGGCAGAGTTTCAGTGCGAATGCCTTCAGATATGAAGTCACTGAGACTTACAGCACTGGCAGATTCGTCTGGTTTTCCACGCTCTCTCATTGTTGTCAATAAAACATCAATGAATATACAGTATGTGTAAATTATTTAGAGTGCCATTTATTATTGCCCCAATTTATTCATTGTGTCAATGAATCCTCCCCACACGTTTCTGCGCTGCACAACTATTGTACTACTGATAGGAAGCCACTCAGACTTTCTCTCAGTTGACGCACCACCACATACTGTATCTCTCAACCACTCTCAATAGCTACTGTAGTTGGCTTTTACTGTAGCTATCCTCCAACTCAAGACAATATTGTGTATGCCTGTGTGTGCAACACACTAGTGTAGCCACTGTCTTCTTTCACATATATGAACCTTTATTGAGAAAAGGATATCCCCTTGAGATGTATCATCTCGTTTTCGAGGGGGTCCAGCAACATACAGCAAATACAGAACAATAGCCTGGGCCATGGCTCAGTGGTCCAGGCACCTTGGCTGGTAATCCAGTCTGGCAGTGTGCCGCGGGTTCGACTCCCGATCCCGACGGCCTTTACTGCATGTCTTCCCACCATCTCTCTCCCCATTTCCTGTCAGCCTACTGTCTGTCCCTCTATAAAAAAATATAAAATAAAGGCGAAAGCCACAAAAAAAAAACATTAAATACAGAACAATACAACAAATGCATTCATGCATACATAATCAAAGACAAAACAAACAACAAAGTTCTCCTAAAACGAGCCATGCAGCAAGGTTAGCCCTGGAGGGTAAATGTAAAATCTGGATATGGTTGCAGAGCGGAGGATGAGGAGGTGGATGGAAGTGCTCCTGATGAGGAGCCACGGACGTTCCTTGGCAGAAGACTGAGCAACGAAGTCAGTCCGGTAGCCTTTATTCAACCCATTTTGGGCGGGAACCCCTTTTGGTGTTTTAAGCTATTGAAAAATAGCAGATCTACAAGCTCATAGCGCGAGTGGCGCGCTACAAGCTTGTAGATCTGCTATTTTTGAAAAATCGTGAAAATGTGGCGCAAATCTTTGAATATATATACTTTCACAGCGAACATTTTAACTCAAACCTTTGCTTCTGCTGGTCCCTGGAAAAACATATTTTCAGATGGGGGGTCGGCGGCCAATTACATCATTTTTGAGGTCCTTGACATGAAATATTGAACACCACTGATACAGAAACATGAGGTATTTCGGAAAACTGTCAGTATTTAGAAAACTTTTTTTTTTTTCCCGACGTCAGGCCTGAATGGGTTAAGCTACAGAGCGTCGCAGTCCCGCCCCCTACCAGGGACCAGGAAATGATTCTCCGTTCATTTTCCTCATAGACATTTCAGAAAGTATTTATTTAAAGACGTTTACGCCGCGGACAAAGCCAACTCTTGTCGTGACAACAAACAAAAATTTTCGGGCCAAACAAAGAATTAGAAAGTAGGAAAAAAAACGGCAGGTTACAACACCTTTTTTGTTGTTTTTCTTCTATGTAATTGTTTGGTCCAAAATATTGTGTTTATTGTCATGATTTGTCACGACTGGAGTTGGCTTTGTCCGCGGCGTAACCGTCTTTAAATAAATACTTTTTGAAATGCCTATGGGAAAAAAGCATTGGGATTAATTTCCTGGGCCTGGCGTCGTCATGACAGGGGACTGCGACGCTCTATAAAGCATCCTCCCTGACCCTGTTTTGTCCTTGCTTTAATGATGCCTGCTCAATCACTCTCTAATACTGGGATGTACACTATAGTATCATAATCAGAGGCCTGCTTGTAGGCTAACTGCTAAATGTTTAACGGTCAATAGATTTTATATTACTCATTATATTCACTGTTGATTGACTCCATCCGTATTCGTAGCAGGCTGACACTGTACATGTACGTATCAGCTTCACATCAAATCCACTGCCGATATAGAGTACATAATAGTCATCCATGGGTGATAGATGTATGCCCATATTAATAATAGATTGTACATTATGCTTATGCCTATATTTATAGACCTTATAGTAAAGACGGAGTGCCGTGATCCCCACCTCTTAACCCATTCTGACCTGAGATCAGATTCTAAAAATGTCTGTTTGAAAATTATAGTTTTCTGAAAAAGCTATGTTTCTATGTCAGTCGTTCTTCGATTTTTCAAAAATAGCAGACCTACAAGCTCATAGCGCGCCACTCGGTGGCGCGCTATGAGCTTGTAGATCTGCTATTTTTCAATAGCTAAAGCATAACATAATGCTAACACCAAAAGGGGTTAAAACATGATTATCAGACAGGTATTATGATTATACTAGAAGATTTTCTTCAAAAAAAAAGTGTACAGAAAGTGTTAAAATTATGTTTTTATGTGGCCACACTCACCAGTTCACTAAAATATATATAGTTGATATACGTAGGGGTTTTCTGACAGACGTGTGTCAACAGTTTTGCAAACAAATAACATGTTACTCTTTCTTTAAACACCTCCGCTATACCCGTTACATTATGCATAGGTGTGGTTTGGGCGTTACAATAATTAAAAACCAATCACTGTGCCACATGCCATTGCCTTTAAGAGATACATTATCCATTACGCATTATGCCCAGTGATATCTTGACTTATACATGGAAGAGCTGCCTTGGAATATATTTATATTTGATACAGAGGGTTGTTTTGTGTGTCCACTATCTGATCATCTGTCATCCACTCCGCGGCCAACAGTCTCACTTTCTTTTCTTTTCAAAATCTTTTTATTTTGGTTTTATAACAGTATGGATGTCAAGTCACAGGTTCATAGAAAAAACATCAGATTTTAGTGTCAGTGACTCAGAGGTAAACAAACGTATAAATCACAGAGATCATGGGCAGACATAATGAAAAGACTGTTATTGTGCAAAACATGCCCCTTCAAGACAAAAGAAAAACCCCCTTCAAGTCCCAATTTAGTAAAGCCAATTCCCAATTCCCCAGCCTCTCTACAAGTACTCCACTTTTGAATATTAAGATAGCAATTATAGGGAAAGCGCATCAACGTGCCTACAGACACACCTCCACCCACAAATAAAGGTGTCGGCATAATGTATAGTGGCCGCAAGATACCATTTACGCATAGTGGAAGCTCCTACTTGCATAATTCACGGACAATAGATCATGCTTGCGGGTAAGGCATGGCATACGTTAGAGCCCCTGGAATCTAATATACAGTTCAGTTACATTATTTGGCAGCAAAATTGATTCATGGTCATTTAGAGGCCCATTGTGTGTTGTTGTCTCATCCATTCACAATGTAATGGCTCCCAGTGACACACTGTGTTAGTCACTGCAGATACCCAGTGCTGTATTTGAGTTCTGTCATAACCCATTCTGACCTGAGATCAGATTCTAAAAATGTCTTCTATATCCTGACAGTATTCTGAAAAAGCTATGTTTCTGTGTCAGTCGTTCTTCGATTTTTCAAAAATAGCAGACCTATTGTAGATCTGCTATTTTTCAATAGCTAAAGCATAACATAATGTTAACACCAAAAGGGGTTCCCACCCAGAATGGGATAAGTAAGAAATGTTGTTGACGAAGACCTTTGAAGTTGAATGTTGTACCTACTATTAAATTGACCTTGGCTTGGGAGCAAACATTTATTTATATATTTTCTCAAAAACTATTTATTTTTTATCCTGCACCCGTTGTAATATCTCGGACACACACACACACACACACACACACACACACACACACACAGTCGTGTGTGTGTGTTGCAGTTTGTTTACGGGCCGATGAGTGCTAATTGCTATGTAGTCGGTCTGGTTTTAATGGACAGCCTGGGAGGGCAGAGGCTGGAGGTGTGGAATGGAAAGCCTCTGTCCGACATTCAGAGGCCAACATTAACACCCAGAGGGACCGGACCACAACCCTTACAGAGCTCTCACAGCCAATTACTGTACACAACACAACTGCCTGTCTGCAAACACAACATCATGTGTGCATGCATGCGTGCGTGCGTGCGTGCGTGCGTGCGTGCGTGCACATCCACATTTCAGATGTTCAGCCTTGCCTGGCAGCAGTTACATCATGAGCCGAACTCAAATGAACAAATTGAAGGAATGGCTTAATATGACAACCTAATTTTTGGGGATTAGTGTCCGGTCCAAATTATCCAAGCAATGTTAATTAAATAGATCTTGAAAAGTGTCTATAAGCCTAAAGTAATTTTAGCGTAACGTAAAACCTTCCATTGGACTTTGTGCATGCACTGCAATGACAAAAGCCTTATGAAGAAATACTACTATAAAGCATGTTCCACATTGTCACTGTCCGGACAGTCCAGGTGTATCTCCATATTTCACTGTCCGGGTGTATCTCCATATTTCACTGTCCGGGTGTATCTCCATATTTCACTGTCCAGGTGTATCTCCATATTTCACTGTCCGGGTGTATCTCCATATTTCATGTGTCACTGTCCGGGTGTATCTCCATATTTCATGTGTCACTGTCCGGGTGTATCTCCATATTTCATGTGTCACTGTCCGGGTGTATCTCCATATTTCATGTGTCACTGTCCGGGTGTATCTCCATATTTCATGTGTCACTGTCCGGGTGTATCTCCATATTTCATGTGTCACTGTCCGGGTGTATCTCCATATTTCATGTGTCACTGTCCGGGTGTATCTCCATATTTCATGTGTCACTGTCCGGGTGTATCTCCATATTTCATGTGTCACTGTCCGGGTGTATCTCCATATTTCATGTGTCACTGTCCGGGTGTATCTCCATATTTCATATGTCACTGTCCAGGTGTATCTCCATATTTCATATACTGTATCTGGGACATAATGGTAAATGGTGCATTTATATAGCGCCTTTATCCAAGGCCCTTTACATAGATTGTGCATTACATTCACCCATTCACACACACATTCATACACCGATGGCGGTGGAAACCATGCAAGGCACCAACCAGCACATCAGGAGCAATGAGGGGTTCCGTGTCTTGCTCAAGGACACTTCGACACTAACTCTGGGGGATCCCGGGTTCGAACTGGCAACCTTGCGGTTACCATCCAGCCACTCCACCCCTGAGCCACCGCCGCCCCATGGTGACATAGGTGTGGAAACATTACTAGATGTGAGGCGGCTCGAACCTCTAGTTGTATAATATTGTGTTGCATAATACACTTTTCATATAGATTTCATAGATAGCTTCATGATGGACGTGTTAGATATTGCTTGAATATCTGCTATTTCTGTAGAACGTTCCCCCCAGAATAGGTTTGCTAGGTTAATGTTTAATTTTTATTTTTTTTTAAATTTAAAAAAAGATTAGGCTCCCCCTGTAGTAATTCCGAGGGCCCCATGACTCCCATATATACATATACTGTACACACAGTACCCATTTTTATATTTTATATAGGCCTACCATAATCCAGCACCACATTCCCATTGTTGCTGAAGGATTTAAACAGAAAATCTCCACTTTCAAACCATCATGTGATAAATCGGATCATCTGAGATGAAACTCCAGACTTCAGTCCATTTCCACCTTGAGACTTTTAGCTCAGATTCCTTCCTCTTCTATATTGATTTGGCAATTAACCAGGCTAACTGTAAAGCTGGGTCTGAATTCGTCCAAAATCAACAAGATCGTGCACTTGGTGACAAGTTTTTGATTTTTGGTATGATGGTAGGTATGGTTATAAGGTTTTCAAAAACCATCGCAAACGAGTTGGGAGCGCCCCCTAGTGGCCTGTTTGCAATGAATCTAATATTAAATGGGTCAGTATATGGCTAAAAATCTAAATAATTTATAAGAGATTTTCCAATGGATTCTATTAGTATTGGGTGTGCTAAATAACATACAAAAAAAGTAGGAAAAAATAACTTCTGGAAAGGCATCATTTTCAAGATGGCGTCCACGATGGCTGCCAGGAGCTAAAAATGCCTATAAACTGGGATTTAATACATAAAAAATCATAACAATTATACTCTTGGTGACACGTTTTTGATTTTTGGCATGATGTTAGGTATGGGTATAAGGTTTTCAAAAACCATCGCAAACAAGTCGGGCTCGCCCCCTAGTGGTCTGTTTGCAATGAATCTAATATCAAATGGGCCAGTATATGGTTAAAAACCATAATAATTGATAAAAGAGATTTTTCAATGGATTCTATTAGTATTGGGTGTGCTAAATAACATACTAAAGAATTAGGAAAAAGTAACGTCTGGAAAGGCATCATTTTCAAGATTGCGTCCACAATAGCTGCAAAATGCCTATAAAGCATGTAAAAAAAATAATTGATAAAATATATTTTCCAATGGATTCTATTAGTATTGGGTATGCTAAATAACATATTCAAATTTTGGGTGAAAATAACATCTGGAAAGGCATCATTTTCAAGATGGCGTCCACGGTGGCCTCAGTAAGCTTAAAATAAGTTTTAGATATTTGGCATGATGTTAGGTATGGGCATAATGTTTTCAAAAACCACCAATTATTTTGATTTATAACCATATACTGACCCATTTAATATTAGATTCATTGCAAACGGACCACTAGGGGGCGCTCCCAACTCGTTTGCGATGGTTTTTGAAAACCTTATAACCATACCTACCACCATACTAAAAATCAAAAACTTGTCACCAAGTGCACGATTTTAACGAATTCAGACCCAGCTACTGTGGGACTGGACACAATTAAAAAAAGAAAACAAATTTAGACACTAGATACTATACTAGTTAAACTACTAGTAAACAACAATCAAAATTGTATTCCCTTCCCTTTCAAACGGGAAGCGAGGAACGCAGGCGTTGTTGCCTGAATCAACACAGGTCTCCTTCAGGTCTGCTCAAGAGGGGCGCAACAACGCAAGCGTAAAAAAAAAAGCTGAACAGAATCCAGGTCTGGTGAGTCGCGTGCGTGTGCACGTAACGAGCACTTTTGTCATTCAAGAATGCAGGGGTGCGGCCTGGGCTGTGGGCTCAGCGGTCCAGGCACCTTGGCTGGTAATCCAGTCTGGCAGTGTGCCTACTTTGTGCCTACTTTCTATCCCTCCATAAAAAATAAAGGTGAAAGCCACAAAAAAAAACATTAAAAAAAAAAGAATGCAGGGGTGAGGGTTGTGGGAGTGCATTGTGGAGGTGGTGATATACAGGACTTTATTATTTTGAGGTCAGGACAGGCGGTGGAGGGGAGGAGGAGGGGAGGATGAGACCAAATCCTCCTCCATTACCTGGGCTATGCTGCCCTGCTGCAGTGCCACATTGGAGGAGGAGGGGAGGATGAGACCAAATCCTCCTCCATTACCTGGGCTATGCTGCCCTGCTGCAGTGCCACATTGGAGGAGGGGAGGATGAGACCAAATCCTCCTCCATTACCTGAGCTACTGTATGTAAGCCAGGAATGCTGCCCTGCTGAGTGCAGTGCCACATTGAGCTGACAAACAGAGATGTGCAAGATGCAAAAGCCCACAAACAAATCGGACAATGTAAAAGAGAAGATAGCAATGACTTTGCTAAACAGTTGTATATTCCACGATTAGATCGCTATTCAAATTTGTGTCAGAGAAGGGAATTAGATGGTGTAGAAACATGCTTGTTGCGATCGAAGTGAGCACTAACTATAGAACATGGCCAAAACTGTCTGTCTGTCTGTGTGTCTGTGTGTGTCACGCTGTAACACCACCCGCCCACCACCAGAGGGCAAAAGATTGGGAGCAAACCAATACGAACTGAAATTGGAATGATACAGAGGTCTCTGTGTGTGTGTGTGTGTGTGTGTGTGTGTGCGTGTGTACGTGTGTGCGTGTGTGTGTGTGTGTGTCAGACTGCCACAACAGCTTCGTTTGCTTCCCGCGTTTACGCGTCTTACTTGTTCACTACAGATTCAAGTACACAGTTGTTCCTTACTTAGTTGACTTTGTTTTCAAATATGATGCTTTGTACAGTATGGTCCCGTTATTAACCTTGCAGCAATATTTTGATGTGTACATACCTGATATCACATACGCTGTAGTATGTTATTGTTTGTATAATGTATATAATCTTTTTTTGTTAATTTACCCTGTTTCTATCTCGTGTTTCATTCTATTTTCTCTTCTGCTAAAAAAATAAATAAATTCACCCAATACTTTACACTTGTCAACCAGTGATATGACAATAAAGATGATTCTAAGGGAAATCAGAATATGTTTTAAATAGGTGTTACTGGCCCCACAACAGTGTAATTCAACAACACAGATGTCCAAGCGGAATTTCATTGAGCTATACATAAACGAAACAGCATAAATTAATTTAGCTGGACAGAAGAAATACCGATTGTGTATTCAAGGCAGCCAGAGCTGAATATTAGTGTGCCAATTAAAATACATAATACGACTGATTCAGGCACGCACCAGAGAATTATACAAGCAATTCAGCATGTTCCGCAACAGCGCCCTGTGATGCACTGTTGGATGAGTCCTCCGTGCGTGTGTGTGTGTTTGTGTGACTGTGTGTGTGTGTGTGTGTGTGTGTGTGTGTGTGTGTGTGTGTGTGTGTGTGTGTGTGTGCAGACAAAGAAACTTGATTACTAAAGCGTCCATAATGAGCAGAAAGGAAAACAGACTTTGATTTGAACAAAAGGAATAATCAATGCCTCTATGCCCTCAAAATTTAACAGCTCAATTCTGCTATTCATTCGGAAAATAAATGCCAAACATCAGAAGTGTAGCTTTTGATGCGGTGGCAACTGAGAGAGCAGAAACTCACTGAAGTTGTTTACTGTGCTCCGCATTTTAATTAAGTGCGCCGGCGGACCCAGTCTGGGGTGGAGAATGTGCTCTATTCAGTGGAACGGATACCTTAGCCATGATGAATGAGCTGTCATCTCCAATTGTTGCTGAACCTCTGTCTCCTTGACACTCAGCGATATCCCTCTGCAACTCAGTGCCACGGGCTGTAGGGTCAAAGGCCAAGCCCGGATGCTAATGTGGGCAAGGGCACATGAACCAACTAGGTCACACTTCATCAGCTGTATAGCTTACTAATGAGGTTTGCTCTGTTTAAATATACTGGGCTATGAACATTATTAAAGGTGCTATAGTATTACTCACAGTATATGTTTTGTTTTGGGTTAACACAAAATTGTTACTTAAAAAGTTAAAGCTCTTTCTGATAGTGAATGATTATGACTATAGAGTGTTTGGTCGGTAACAGGGGTCTCCTCCATCCCTACAGCTCTTTGCTGAACAGATAATACACTTTCATGTGGGTTACAAAATGTCATCCAATCAGGACAGATATAGAGACAGGGCTTAAAGCAAAACAAAATCCCAAGACTGAAAAAGATTTTTTGTAAATCTGCACTGATCTCATTAAATGACCGCTTTGAAATCCTCAGGACTGAAATCCGTCCCCAGGACTGAGAACTTTAAGCCCTGTAGAGAACTCCACAAAGATCATTCACCAGTGTGTGTTGCAGTTCCAGTTTTTTTGTTACGTTATCCTTATATGGGGTATGTATTTTCTAGCTTAGTAAAGAGCAGGAGAGACGGAGAGATCCCTGTTACTGAACAAACACTCTCTATAGCAAAGATTACTAATTAGAATATAGAGCTATTTAACGCTAATTTTAACAAACAAAAAAATATCACTTACACTAACTTTATAGGGCCACTTCACCCCTTTTTCAACCAGATCTTATTTGAATTCTTTCTCTGCCGCTAGCTGTTAGCATAAATGTAGTTAGACTGTGCCACCATCCGCGTTCTTTTTAAGAGAGGGAGTTTCCACCCACCGCCACCCCCATACACACACTCAATACACACACTTTGCTATCATTAGCATTAGCACACACGGTTCACCTCTCGCCAGAAACGTTTACATGTCGGGAGCGACGCGGTACAAAGTCACAAATGACACGCGAACTTTGGATGGCTGAAGATCCACCAAGGACAGCTCTCCTGGATTGAGACTTATGGAGGTTTGAAAATCCTGCTGGTGGTGACGGATAACCTGACTCCACCAGATGGGGCAGCAGAGAGTACACTGGGTATCACAGTAGCACTGTGTATGCCTTGATCCCGCCTCTAGCTGCCGCTGATTGGCCAGGCCGTTTTGTGGCCGGAGCATCAAGTCTGCCTGAGAGTTCCCAGATGGGAGCAGGAGGGGGGAACCCAGTGTACTCTCTGCTGCCCCATCTGGCGGAGTCAGGTTAGGTGACGGAGGCGTTGCATAGCAACCGGATCTATGTTAAAAGCTGCCGTGGGGCTCAACCATTATATACACGGAGTATACGTTTGGGGTCCGTATGGGAAAGAAAGAATGATGTTTGGGAGACAAGAAACACTTGCTTGGGGTTGTATATGGGTAATTTGTGTTTTTAGATATTTTAGTATTTCAAAGTGTCTGTGATGTCATGGACACTGGTCTCACTGCAGAATTACTACAATGTCCATAATGCTTTGCTGCACTCAAATGGTAAATGGTAAATGGTGCATTTATATAGCGCCTTTATCCAAGGCGCTTTACAGAGATTGTGCATTACATTCACCCATTCACACACACATTCATACACCGCAGCGGAAACCATGCAAGGCACCAACCAGCACATCGGGAGCAATTAGGGGTTCAGTGTCTTGCTCAAGGACACTTCGACAGTGGCTCTGGGGGAGCCCGGGTTCGAGCTGGCAACCTTGCGGTTACCATCCAGGCACTCTACCCCTGAGCCACCGCCGCCCCCACCTTGTGGAGAGGGAGAGGGCTGTCATATAGCCAAATTCCAATACCGCAACTTTCACACTCGCTCACTCCCCTCGCGTCCTCCACTCGCTCCTCGGCTCCGCCCCCAGCGAGGAGGAGAGGATTCGATGCGAGGACAGAGTGGTGGAGTGGATTTGTCTCTAGAATCGGAATGTACTACGCTGTCACTTATGACGTGTATCTATTCAATTCAATTCAAAGGGCTTTATTGGCATGGGAAAACATACGTTTACATTGCCAAAGCAAAAGTGGTGGAACAATACAGTGTCACACAGACACAGCTGAATCACTGGAACCGTACAGTCTACAGAATAGACAATTCATCATTTTGTGCATGTAACCGAGGCCAATGTGTATGGTAAGTGGTAACATGTGCAAGGCTATTTATTCCTGAAATTGAAATAGTGAATAAGCGCCAGGATGCGCAGACTTATATATTATACGATTGTGAAGGCATTCCTGACCTGCCCGCAGCCCGCGTTCCTTTTTGCTTTCAGAGAGAAATAGCTTTTGAGGCAGATGAAGTGCACACAATATAGCCTATATATAGCCTATTTTTATTATGCTTATATCACACAAAAAGCCAGTGGCTTGTTGTGGTCCTTTCACTTTCACATATAGGCTATAGATAGGCTACTTTATCATTCTGAAGCTCTATTAATGCAGCGAAAATGTGTCTCTTCAACAAACAGCAATGCTTTTTAGTTTAATGTTTGTGCGTGTGTGCGTGCATGTGTGTGTTGCGCATGGGTCAGCCGCAGCGCTAGTGGATGGGGGGGGGGGGGGGGGTGTTGCACGTGATGCGGAAATCCGCCGCGAGGAGACAACATACCCCACCGAGCCTGCACCTGATGTACACTCGCTGTATGCGCTCTCGGAGAGCCCACTCGGCTCCTCCACTGGTCTCCACTCGCCTCCTCGATGGAGCACATTAACAATTGGAACGTTAACCATTTCCGGGTCAAGCTGGAATGACCCCGAGTCTTTTGGGTATTGGAATTTGGCTTTACTGAGACAACATAGTCCAGGAAGGAAGTGAGACCAGTGTCCATGACATCACTGGCATTTTGAAATACTAAAAAAAAAACAAAAAAAAAACAGATAAAAAAGTTTGTTTGGCTCTAACCTCCATGGTCAAGGAGAAGAGGTGTTGCTATATGTGAACACTAGACCACAGCAGGGTAGGTTCAGGGAGTATTTTTGGAGGAGAGGACAGCACTGTGCTACCACTGTGACAGCCACATTACAGTGGACCTAACCAGCAGGGAGCAATCCCACTTCTGACACAGTGGACACCTTGCTGCTCCTGTCTGTCTGATGGCAAGGAAGGTTGGCATATATACACCCTGTCCCTGCTCCACTTAATGAAGGCCCTATCTTGGGCGCGCCTTACCCATCATCCCTAAAACTTCTTTGCCATATTTGACTCTATCTATCGGCTGCAAATACGTTGAACGTATTTTAAACGTATATGCCAAGATAGGGCCCTAACTAAAAGCCCCTATATATTCAACACCCATTGAGAGGCAGCAGCATACCCACAAGCATTCTCTTTTAGTGCTGTCAGAGTTCCGTGAAGGTTGCGCCCCTTGTCGCTTACAGCGCTGAACACTACATTAACTTTTTTTTATTGACCTTCCAGTTCTCTAGATTTGCCTTTGACTGACGGAAGAGCTATATAGCCTATACAGTATGTGCTGTGGCAAAAGCACCAGATTGCGCTGCTCAAAGGGGTGAACACCTCACCTCACCTAGAGACACTTTCCTGCGAAGGCAAGGCGGCCTCCTTATCTCCGTAATGTCACATTACTGTCACAGGCAGGGAGCAGGTGCTGAAGCAGGAAAATGGACTTATTCCTCCTTCCGATCACAGAAGATTTAAAGTCTCTCCTGACGGAGAATGGATTTGTCACAATGTCCTACTACGGTCACTACATATACCTGCAAATGGCGGTGCATCTAGTGTCCAACCTGGTTTACTGGCGTTGGCCTTTAAATAGCTTTATTGTCAAACAGTACTGTGTCCTAAGAAATAGACTAATTCCCAAGACAATCTTGACGTATTTCAAGGATAGGGAAGGGGGGTATGAGATGAGTGGATACTTAAATTTCCAACAACCCAGTGCCAAGACCACTCGGAAGAGTGTATCTCTGTCCGAGGGGTTAAGATCTGGAATGGTCTACCAGAGGAAGTCAAACACAGTAGTAACTTTTCAAAATAAGAATAAAGAATAAAGAATAAAGAGAGCTATGGGATACTATGTGTGCAGCATATGGGGATCATGAAGAATACGCGTTGCTTCATGAATGTGTGTTCACTGAGCATGCACCAAAATATGCCCTCAATTATTCATCCTCAGTGACAGTAATACTGCAATGATCATTAATGATGTTTATTACGCGGCAAAGCATGAAGCATGTGAGCCAAAGGAACATCACAGAAAACTCATCGACCAACAATCCACGAGCACAAACATCTAGTCTGCTACAAAGCAAAGGATTATTCGAACCCTAGAGCCCGGGTCTTTCCTCCAATCCCTCAATAATTCATAGCTGAGAAACAGCTTCCAGTGGTCTTCTTTTCCTTGCTCCAAGGTCTTATCTCTTCAACGCGCTCATGGGAAATAAACATTTCCATGTGAATATTAACCAAAGAGAACCAACCTGCACATAGACGGGGTTAATCCCCTTGCTGAAAGGTATATATTATGACCAAAATGTGCTGACTGGACTCTCTTGACACCATTTTGCTGATTACATTGGGTATCCCCCTCTACAGCAGGTTGTGTCTTGGAAGAGGGAAGAGAAGCAAAGGACTATTTAGGTCACTCAAAAGTGTGAATCAAGCATTAAGCAAAGCAAAATGTGCTCATAGAGGGAGGTACGTAGTTGACTTTGAGTAATACAACAGGCGAATGATGTGTCTACCATCTTGTTATAGCTCTGGCCACAAAATTATCTGTCAAAGCCAAAGGAGTGAAAACGTAGTGTGTAATTTGTTCACATTTTGACTCTTTATGGGGTCATTTATTACGCTCTGTTCTCTCTGTTCTTTGAATCTCGGTCTGACATTTTATT
Source organism: Electrona antarctica (assembly GCF_951216825.1). Taxonomy (NCBI): domain Eukaryota; kingdom Metazoa; phylum Chordata; class Actinopteri; order Myctophiformes; family Myctophidae; genus Electrona; species Electrona antarctica. The sequence goes on along the minus strand of NC_136805.1, from coordinate 8,491,605 downwards.
TTCGTGTGACGTCAGCCCGATGCCACGCTGGTGTCTGAAGGACACTTTGACTGTTCCCTCACCCACTCTGGTGGAGGTGTCAGAACAGCAAATTAAAAAGAAAATAGCGTACACACACGTGTATAGATGTGGGTGTGTGTGTGTGTGTGTGTGTGTGCGCATGCGTGCGCGTACGTGTGTGTACATGCGTGCATGTGTAGTACATGCACTGTACTGTATGTATGTGTGCAGCATGCACGAGAGAGGGTGCTGCATTGCATGTACGTGTGTACGCAAAGTGGGTGCTTGTACTGTATCTGTGCATGCAGATGATGTTGGTTTATGAATAGGGAGAGGTCCTTTTTATCACCTTTACCTATCCTGAGATAAGGCTGAGACAAAACTGACGACGGGTCCTTCTTCGGGGATGATCTGTATAATCACTGTAAGAGCCCATGATGCTCCTTGCTAGATAAGTTTTGGAGGACGGTCGTCCGCGCGGAATGACAATGAGGTGCCGACAAGAGAGCCGCAGCTGTATGTGACAGAGAGAGATGGATGAAGCGAGGCCGGGAGGGAGAGATCAAACCTCTTCGGCACACCTGCGCACACCTGTTCAGCTACTGCGCTCCTCTGTGCACAAGCCAAGTGGAATAGAAGGAGACAGGGGAACGGAGCAGGAGCCCACCACACTGTACCATATCAAACCAGTGAACCGTAAAGCTTGCTCTTCATTATTTCATCCCATCCTCTCCTCACTCGTTCTCTGCTTATCGACAATTGTGCGACAGGGTGACTGCTGAAGGGGCCATGCATCAATCAATACGTCAATACTGTCACTCTCGTATTCACCGCTTTGGCCACACAGGATAATCATACATAAACTTAGACCATTTCGTCGTTAATGGCTAGATTTTACGTTTGTTTACAATTTCTATGGAGTCATTAAAATGTTACTAAATGTATCATAATTATTGAGTCAGTGTTGGCCAAACATTACTCAGGACAACTCAGGACAACTCATGAATTGAATTAACCCATTAAGACCTGGAACGCTGTGTTACCTTAGCTTTTAACAACTTTAACAATTCTTTTAAACTTTAGCTATTTACACAGAGTGCCGCGCTATGAGCTTGTATATCTGCTATTTTTGAAAAATCGTGAAAATGTGTGCAAGTCTATATTCTTTCACAGCAAAACATTTTTACTCAAACTTTGCTTCTGGAGTGTCCCAGAACAACATATCCTTGACATGAAATAGTCTGAGAAGAGAACCGCTGATATAGAAACATGATTTAGAAGACATTTGTAGAATCTGGTCTCAATGGGTTATAAATGAATGTGAAATGTGAAATACATTTATTTGGTTTGGTGATGAGAATGGATTTTCTTCTAGGTACTCTTAACCCATTTTGACCGGAGGACGATTCTACAAAATGTCATCTAAATCATGACGGCTTTCTGAAAAATGTTTCTATGTCAGCGGTGCATGCTCCAGCTTTTTCATTTCAAGAACCCCCAGAATTATCTGAATTTGGCCTCCGACCCCCATCTGAAAATATGTTCTTCCAGGGACCTCACAGAAGCAAAGATTTGAGTTAAAAAAAATTGCTCTGAAATATATATTCCAAATTTACGCCACATTTTCACGATTTTTCAAAAATAGCAGACCTAAAAGCTCGTAGCGCGCCACTCGGTGGCGCGCTACGAGCTTGTAGATCTGCTATTTTTCAATAGCTAAAGCATAACATAATGCTTAAAACACCAAAAGGGGTTACCGCCTAAAATGGGTTAAGAAGCACACTAAATCGCCCCTACCAAAATGGGGCTTGTCCAAAGCCCCACCAATCTTACACAAGTAAGGTCATCTCTGCTACAGTACCTATACCTGCAGCCTCGCCCTCTTTTCTCCAGATAGAAACTGCATCCTATAGGCCTACTTGAAAAACCATTTCTCTCTGTGAAGAAACCTGAAAGTATACTCTGTCTGGAATCTAGGAACAGACAAAAATCTATTTAGGAATCTGTCTGGCCAAAAACCTACTTTGATCCATTTCATATCCTCCCCTAACAGGTGCATAGTTAAATTACACAGAATTCAGCGATTTTGTGTCCCATTTCATGCATTAAAACAACCACGCCTTTCACTTCATTCCACATTACCCTTTCAATCTCCCATGCTGTAAATAAAAGCTTCCTGCAGTCCATTCACTATTTAGATATTAATCTCCACAAGAAAACAGTAAACAGTCGTTATGCTTGTGGAGTTGTGGTATAATCATTTACTTAATCATTTTGGGCGGGAACCCCTTTTGGTGTTTCAAGCATTCGGTTATACTTTAGCTATTGAAAAATAGCAGATCTACAAGCTCATAGCGCGCCACCGAGTGGCGCGCTATGAACTTGTAGGTCTGCTATTTTTGAAAAATCGTAAAAATGCGGCACAAATCTTTGAATAGGTATATATTCTTTCAGAGCGAACGTTTTTTTAATTTCGACGTCAGGCCTAAATGGGTTAAGTAAGTGCCCAAGTGTTCCTTCTGCAAAAAACAAAAGAAACAAACAAAAAAGTGACTCCAGAGGAGTCATGGAGCATGGTTGCAGCACAAAACACCTTTCTGGTCTCATAAGGAATCTACAGTATGTTTATGAGCCTTCCTTATCTCTACTGTTTCACATGAATGAAGGTACAAGCATACTGTGGCGTGTGCTTGTTTTATTTACCAGCGAGTGCCATTACAAAACCTTCAAGGTGCTGCGTTGTGCAATGTCTGAAGTCTTCCCATGGGATGTGCTGAGAAGCACCCCCGATCCCGAACTGTATACAGTACTTTATCTACAGATGAGGGACCATTGGCTGTGTTTGTCTGTGTGATTGTTGTTATCCACAAATGAAGTTCCAAAAGCTCAATAAAGTTGAAGAGCACCCAGCTGGAAGCTTATAATTGGCTGAATGGTATATAAATCAACCCTTATAATCTTTCTTTTCAAAATCTTTGGTTCATAGAAAAGAATAAAAATAAAATATCAGATTTTAGTATCAGTGACTGAGGTAAACAAACGTAGCCTACTGTATGAATCACAGAGATCGTGGGCAGACATAATGAAAAGACTGTTATTGTGCAAAACATGCCCCTTCAAGACAAAATAAAAACATTTTCTCCCCTTCAAGTCCCAATTTAGTAAAGCCAATTCCCAATTCCCCAGCCTCTCTACAAGTACTCCATCTCTGCTAACCCCCACAATCAACCCTTATAATCTAAACACCACAACCATACCCAGCCAAGAGAGCCAACACTCGTGTACATTTTCATATAAGACTACTATAATAGGATATACTTTATTGTATGCCAGCCTTAATTTCCACTTAGTTGGTAGCAGGCTATATGGTGCTACAGTACATTATCAAGTACAGATGCCCAGCCAGGCTCCCCGCTATGGTCACTTGGCTGAAGAATCCATTATGGCCAGTGATGAAGGGAGACTAGCACAGCCAATATAACTCACCCTGCCAACCCTCATTGCCCCTACCATGCTAAAATACCCCCTGCTGCTTGAATGTACTTGACTGCACTCTTCAGTGTCAGCCAGGCTACTGAGGCTACATGCTAATGCCCCTCTCTGTGCTGCATTTGTACATCAAAAGGTGTCATCATCATCTTTCAGAAGGTAAGTATTACAAGACTAGAATCCAGATGGCAGTGCATTACTTAACATCAGCAAGACTGTACATGTTACTAACAAGACTCTGTATGAGGGATTACCAAGGGTGAGCCAGGAGAATGAGGACACTGCCAAAGGCATCAAGAACTGCCAGCCAGCAAAATGGTGCTCTGGGAACCAACACACGGGCATCGATCACGAGGACGTCCCACGCTAACATACGTGGATGTACTCAAGAGCGATGCAGGAGTGCAAAGTACGATGGAGGGCTCGTCTGAGGACGACCTAGACCTATAGCTTAAATGGGGAAACATTTTTGAGCAGTGCTTCCTGCACCGTGTGGCTTTTGAAAATGATGCCATATGGCAGCCAAGTCTATGGACTTCTTAATGTTTGTTTAGAGCACTTATGGAGTAAACCGAACGGCAGCTGAGTCTATGGACGTTTAATGTTTGTGTAGGGCCGCAGTTAAAACAAACAATGACGACAGAGACGTCATGTGGCCGATATAAATACAGTGGGTTCCCCTCACTTCACATGAGTGTGATTTGTTTGGAGAGGGGGGGGGCATGAATAACAGTGCGTTTTAACAGCGGGCGACAGCCAGACGAATTTTCCGGAAGTGCATTTATTGTCTATGGGACCCGGCGAACAGCGGTGATAACAGGCGATAGTCAAAGTGGGCGGAGTAACGCCGCCCGAAAAGACGAAAATAATGTATCTTTTGAGCGACATCGTCCGGCGATAGTGGGCGATTAGGCGATAGCCAATGAAATTCATGTGTCGCTCGCCGTTGTTCTCTTGCTGTTAAAACACAGTGTGTTAAAGACAAACGTGAAAAAACTGAAATTGCTTCTGTGGGCTGTCAGCTGTCAAAGCATCTCAACCTGGCATGGTGTAACCTCAGGCCCTTATGTTCTTGCTGCAAATGCATCCTGGCTTGTTTCTTGTATGAAACAAAATGTGTTACAAGATGTATTTATATCGGCCACATGAATGTCTTACTAACTGACATTTAGTGCCCTATATAACAAACATTAAAGTCCATAGACTTGTAAAGGGAATTTTAGAATGCCAACTACAGTGCCAAATATATGCATTATTGTGTAACAGCTGACTTGACCCCTCCACACTGTCAGCAAAGGTATACTTATTTGTGTCGCCCTTATGTTTAGCGCAGATCCGTATATGGACATGGTCAGTATACCATCTCTGTTAAGACAAGACTATAAGGACTCTGAGAATGGGGTTGGGGAGGCTTGCGCCCGGAGGGGCTGCTGGAACAGGCACGGAGGCCTGTTCTTCACTCTCTGTATATTGTTTCTCTGCTGAATCTTCTTAATAAATTCTCAATACTTCACCCTGAAGAACTTTGTCATTCCTTCATCTTTGGACGATTATTTAATCGACAACAGACTTGTCTGGCAAATGATTTACGCCATATACTCTAAACAAACATTGACTTGGCTTGACTTGACTTGGCTGATGAAATCCATGTATTGGAGGGCCCTCAAAAATCCACAGCACATCCATGCAGAGGAACATGATATCCTACCTAGAGATCTTCTCCCTGCATGTTGAACAGGCCCTCTATACCACTGGTTCCCAAAGTGGGGTCCAGGGACCCCCAGGGGTACCTGAGGGAGTTCCAGGGGGTCCCCAGCTAAATGATAGTTTGGAACCTAATGGACCCATTACGGGTCTGTAACTCTGAGAGTGTACAAATGGAACCAAACGGACCCGTACACTCTCAGAGTTAAATTAAAATTGATTTTACAATCTAAATTGGGGGTCCCAGAGACAGAAATGCCATTAAATGGGCCGTCCGTGGACTAATGGATGTCAAACTGGGTGGTCCCTTGAAATTAAACGTGTTGAGAATCTCTGATAGAGCCGTAAAAATCTTCTCTTATGGGGGTCCCTGGCCTATCCTTTCAAATGGGGGTCCGTGGGCTAATTCGTGTCAATTTGGGGGTCCTTGACATGAAAAAGTTTGGGAACCACTGCTCTATACTGTGTCAACCTGTAGGAGTTGCTAGTGCAACGACACAAATCAGATCACCCTTCCTGCCCAGATTCTCACCCTCCAATGGCCAAACAAACTGGAGGCTACCGACGAAACAAGAGGATTCAAGCCCTTGAGACTCTGCGGTGGTGGACATAAGAACCTTATACCCCTGGCCTGCACCACAACTTTTGATACATTTGATTTGGCTTTGTTTTGTCTAGACCTTGGCTGAGTCATCGTTGTCTTTGTCTTCTGGCCAGTATGATGTAGAGAGGCTGCTCATGGATCTTTCATAAGAGGACCACAGTCGATAAGCCCCAGGCATTTTAACCCATTTTGGGCGGGAACCCCTTTTGGTGTTTCAAACATTATGTTGTAATTTAGCTATTGAAAAATAGCAGATCTACAAGCTCATAGCGCGCCACCGAGTGGCGCGCTACGAGCTTGTAGGTCTGCTATTTTTGAAAAATCATGAACATGTGGTGCAAAGCTTTGAATATATATTCTTTCAGAGCGAACATTTTTAACTCAACAATCTTTGCTTCTAGGAGGTGGTCCCTGAAACAACATATTTTCAGATGGGGGTCAGCTGCCAATTTCATATATTTTTGGGGGTCCTTGACATGAAATATTGAGAACCACTGACATAGAAACATGAGGTTTTTCAGAAAAATTTTTTTCGACGTCAAGCCTAAATGGGTTAAGATATTCAAGTGAGGAAAGTAAAAAGAGAAGAAAAAGAAAACAATAGTGGTACACTGTGGTGGGGGTCAAGACAAGGTGGTTGTCTGTCTGCACAGGAGCCCAGGTAAAATATTAAACCAATTGAAATATTGATGCTGACAGTGTTGTTCGGACACTCGATGTATAACGACAGCACCATTCCTTAACCCATTTTGACATGAGATCAGATTCTAAAAATGTCTTCTACATCCTGACAGTTTTCTGAAAAAGCTATGTTTCTATGTCCGTAGTTCTTTGATTTTTCAAAAATAGCAGACCTACAAGTTCATAGCGCGCCACTCGGTGGCGCGCTATGAGCTTGTAGATCTGCCACACACACACACACACACACACACACACACACACACACACACACACACACACACACACACACACACACACACACACACACACACACACACACACACACACACAATGTGTATAGCATAAAATAAAACAGTTAAAAATATCTATCTACACATTCACACAGAGAGAAAGAGAAAGAGAGAAAAACGGAGGCCTGAGATAATAACTTAGACAGGGCTTTGACTTTTGATCATTAGCTGCCCCGCCCCCTTCCTATACAAACCCATTGTACAATCAAACTCCATTTTAACAAGGTTAGATTCATCGAAAAGTTAACACCCGTCCTGGTTCTCGTGACTTATATTGTCCTACGTGAGGTGTCTGTGTAATACAGTACGTGAGATGTTTTTTAATTACTTTTTTCATTTATTTTTTATATTTTTTTGGGGGGAAAATGAGAAGAACAAGGATCCATAAAAAAACTCCTAAAAACATTTAAAAAATAAATGAAAAAGTAATTAAAAACAACACTGGCAACCTCACATATTAAAAGGTCTTGGGTGTTCACATAAGCCTGAGACGATAAAATCCCCAAATGTTTTTTTTAAAGTGAAATTATCCCTTCAAGCTTGCTTTTAAAAGATGACACAGTTGTAGCAGATCTCACATCATGCAGGTTCAGTTTGTTCCCGAGATAGCACTATAGTGACTCCCTCATCACACTTAGATTTTATTCCAAGTACAGTGAGGAGACCAGTGTCTGATGATAATAGAGAGTATGCGCGTGACATCATCATCATATCTGGAAGTTATGCTGGAACGCCTACTGCGTGGCAAAAAACTACTTTCTGGCCTTGACAGCCCATTCATCCACACAGAAAAGTCCAATTTGATTGCATTAAATGACGTTTGCCATTGGCTTTATGCATGCTCATACTCTCTATAAGAAGGTTGGTTTAGTATAGGCAGTGAGCAGGTCAGAGGTGTATTCATTCAGGAGCTATATAGACAAATAAGGAGTCAACCAAAAGGCACAAACATTCTCTCCCTCTCAGTTTTACACCCCCCCCCCCAAAACAAAGGAAGTTTCATTTCATTGTGTCAGACAATCCCCTGGGCTCTAATGCGTAACCACAGTCAAATTGAGCCTGAGGGCCGGGCCTGGTCTGCTCTAATCTTTCCAGCATGATCTGCGTTTCTCATTTATTTCAACACTCTGATCTGGGAGCCAGCTTCCACCAGGACGGATCCTCGGCTCTCTGGAGAAAGCATATCAGATACACAATAAGAATGCACTACAGCCCCGATGCCTGTAGATCTCACAGCCCTGACTCTGATGAATTGCAAGCAGCGGGATTGCATGAATATGTGTCTAGTCTAACCTATATGGCGCTGTAAAACACGAGGAATAAAGAAATCTGTTTGAGAGGTATTGAACCCTAGCACCCTTATTCTGGACATGTCATAAATCATTTGGTGAAAATGGGCTAAAGAAAAATGCTTAGAAAAAAGCAGATCTACAAGCTCACAATGTGTCATGAAGCTTGTACGTCAGCTATAGAGGGTATGCGCGTGACATCATCATCAAACCAGGAACTTATGCGGGAACGCCTACTGAGTGCCAAAAAATTACTTTCTGGCCTTGACAGCTCATACATCCAAACAAAAGTCCAATATGATTGCATTAAACGAAGTTAAACTCACTTTGCCACTCGATTTGCCACTCAATTTGCCACTCAATTTGCCACTCACTTTGCCACTCAATTTGCCACTCAATTTGCCATTCACTTTATGCATGCGCATACCCTCTATTTTTGGAAGAGAGATTGTAGAGTGTTGAAAAAGGAGGGGACCAGCGGGACGCCAGTCAACAAAGTACAGTATACTGTATGGTTTAAGTGGTCAAAGAATCTGCCATCATGTACGGCATCACATTATTTTGATCTAGCATAGAAGACATGGTTGGTTTTATCATGTCATTCTTCCAAAACGTCTATTATAATTATTTGTCGGAAGTTAATGTGGTTACATGTAAGGCATTAGGCAGCTTTACCCTTAAATTACCCTTTCAGATTCTATATATCTCCCAATGAAACGCATTTTTGTCCTTGGCCCTGCTTGAAACCACTCACCCGGCCCTCACATCATTTTTAATCACATCGCATCACTGCACTTCTATGACGGCACCACATTAGCTTCAACCCTTCCTTGGCGAAAATCAATGCCATATTCATAGTGGCGAAATTCTTCGGGAGCTCATGCAGAGCTTAGCAGCTGGCCAGTTCTCCTCGACAGAATGTAACAAGGTGTCTCATAAGATAAGATAATATAAAGATGAACCTTCATTGATCTTCAGAACGAGATCCAGGTGTCATAAGAGTACGGCAAGACAAAGTAAGAGTCGAGAACCAAACCATGATTAACCCATTTTGACCTGATGAAAAAGCTATGTTTCTATGTCCGTCGTTCTTCGATTTTTCAAAAATAGCAGACCTACAAGTTCATAGCACGCCACTCGGTGGCGCGCTATGAGCTTGTAGATCTGCTATTTTTCAATGGCTAAAGCATAACATAATGCTAACACCAAAAGGGGTTCCCGCCCAAAATGGGTTAATAAGAATAATAAAAATAGAAATAAAGATAAAATACTGAGCTGCTGATATTGCAGATATCATGGTATCTCTGAGTGAGAATGAATGAACACAATAACTAAAAATACATGGCATGGATGCACCTGGGACATATCCTCGGTGATGTATCCTCTGTCTACCAACATCATACCCCTCACTCAGGCGACCCAGCCGGGGGTTGATCAAATTCCGACATACGTCCCTGTAGCTACCCTCGATCAGTCCTACATTCCGGCTGTCACCCGTCTCCCCGGTGGTCACCAGACTACACCCGGTTGTCACATAGTCTATTCCTATGTACACTGTACAGTCTAACAATGGATCTTAATGTATAGTGACTAATAGTGAATATACTGTACATCTATATCGCTAGCCATCTATCGCCATCCATCTATATTATTTGCAGTCTATCAATAATAAGTATAGAAGTATATGTTGTGCACAGTATATCGACAACAAGTACAGGTGGAGATACAACATGCACAGGCTATCAACAGTTGTTAAGGACCACTTCACCACTTTTCAACCTATATAATAGGTCCTCACTAATAATCATTAGTGAGGACAGTGGAAGACGGTTTCTGAACTGCCCACAGCCCTCCTATGAGACACAGACCGAGTAGAAAAAATTGCGCCATTTTTTCATGAATATTAGTGAGGACCTATTATATGAAGATAGGTTGAAAAGTGGTGAAGTGGTCCTTTAAGAGTCAGGCATCTTTCCAAGTCTGGGTATGTACTGTACATCCTATAGTAGTCCATGTAAAGTGTGCCAGTCAGTCCATGCAGGAGTCAGTATCAGACAGTGCAGCTCTTAAAGTTCTCATATTTGTTGTAAATGAGACGTAGCTTGCGGAGTTAGTTCATTCAGACAACCTCAAGGGGGTTCATGCCATGCTCAAAGGCGCATACTATACTCAAGGGGTTAACATGCTGCATTACTATGTGGGTGTGCAAGTGTGTGCAAGTCCCTCACGTCATTCGCCGATGCGGCAGTCAGCTGACCAATTGGGCGGGCTACTTAAGCTCACCAGTCTGCATGCTCTTCCTGCCTTCCTCTGCATATGGTCCCTGGTTGTATGTGATGTTTTTTCCCACCACCACCCCAGCACCACCGGTGGGCTCTGCTATTTATGTTCCCCATGGGGGGTTATTGTATATCTATCTCCCTGCTCTTAATGTTTTATGTTGTTGCTTAATCTTGCCGAGCAGGGAGAAATCCAGCAGAGCTGAACGCCAAGACAAATATCATATGCACACTCATTACTCATTCTGTAATAAATATTGGTAAATCTATTCGTGAGTTGTCTGACTGAACTAGAGTATTACCATCTCCATTCTCCAGTCGTCTATTCTCCCAGTGCCAAAAATCAGTTCATCTTTGTCAAGTGTCTGCTCTACTTTCTGGCTCACTTCCGAACACCTTTGGATTAGTTACAGTCCACCTCTGTCCCCTTCTTTATATAGCCCTCTGATCCCCATCATTGTCTCCACCAGGCCGAAGGCATGGGGGAGGGAGTATGTTTTGCACTCCGTCCGTGTGTGTGTTCGTCCGTGTGTGTGTGAGTCCGTCCGTCTGTCCGTCTGTTACCAGCTAAACTCCGGCACCTGGATGCCAACGATGAACCTCTACCCCAACTTTTCCAGAACGTCCTGTTATAGCGCTACCAGGAGGCAGACTTTTGAAAAACACATTTTTTTATATTACTCCTCCAGATTCTGTCCAAATATCCCGCAAATTGTTACACACTATCTCTACCGTATATAGTCATGTGTTCCAGATATGTGTTCCGATATTTCATATTCCATCCCAATTGGCTAACATTGGTTTTCAAAGTTTGCAGGATTGGCCCGTTTTGAACAAAAAGCCTCAAATCATGAACGCAGCGTGCAATTCACGGGAAATCTTTCTCAGACTTTCCTACTAGGCTGAGGAATATATCCCACCCTTTTCACATTGGCCTGTTATAGCGCCACCAACAAGTGGATTTTTGCAAAACCTCAAATCATCCAATTGCCATCCAAGACATAAGAAGAAATGGCACCCTTTTCACATTGGCCTATTATAGCGCCACCAGGAGGCCACAGCCTGGCCTGCCCTGGTGGAGACCTGTGCCCCGAGGGGCACTTCATCTAGTTCCTCCTCGTTTGCTCCTACCAGCCCATTGGCTAAGCTTTCTCTATATCATAGGCTATCAGAAACCCTCCTATCAAACACTTTGCAATTTGACTCCTCTGTTTTTCCCTCACATTGCATTATCTCCTTCATTTATCCTTCTTTGAAATCCAGGGGTGACTTACAGCCCAGCGAGCCCAGGCCATTATCCATTTTTATAAGCAGCCTGCTGTGTGTACTTTTTGGTGAGAAGCAGTGTGTTTGTGAATGCCTTGATGGAGGGCCCGGCCAACCTGACCTTGTTTGACTACGTGTAGACGATGTACTGAGATTCGGGGGTAATTAGAAAGTGACACTGCCAGGCCATGAAGGACATCCTCTCATAGGAGTGCGCACACACCACACACACACACACACCTCTCTCTCTCTCTCTCTCTCTCTCTCTCTCTCTCTCTCTCGCTCTCGCTCTCTCACTCTCTCTCTCTCTCTCTCTCTCTCTCTCTCTCTTAGCCCATAGCTTCCATATCTGAAACATGGTCCAGAGATGTAATGTGTTGTTTGTATTCATAAGGTATATATCATTGTACAGATGTGTCATCACCCAAAGGCATAGAGCGTCACAGTCCCGCCCCCTTTCATGACGACGAGCGGCCCGGAAGAGAATTTCCCATTCATTTTCCACATAGACGTTTTCAAAAAGTATTTATTTAAAGACCTGTAAGCCTCGGACAAAGCCATGTTGGATGGTTGTTTTTTGGGAAAAATTAATTGGAAATTCTCTTCCAGGCCGCTCGTCGGGGGCGGGACTGCGACACTGTACACCCATGGATTTATTTTTCCACATGGTAATGTCTAGTTAGTTAATGTCAATACATGTCATTCATTGTCTATAAGTAAATCAAGTTTATTTAGAATTTCTCAATATTATTTTTTAATTCTACCGAACTTCACATTTATTATAAATAAATAAATAATCGCTTGAATTTAAAAAAAGCTACCGGACTTAAAGGTGTAATGCAACGGAAATGGTGGACATTTTATTTTGAAGTTTCAAACGGTTTCAAGTTGAAACACCAGTCTGAAGTTTCTGAACCAATCAGAGCGTCGCATCCCTTCAGGCGATGGGACGGTAGCTAGGGTCGGTAGCTATGCTATACCAGCGCATGCTGTGTGTTTGTTTACAATTCAGATAGACGGCCAGCTGTACCAGTTTACCGTTATGTGGCTTATTTCTACCCTATAATGTTTTCAGATACATATTTTAGCGTGATGATTAAGTTGAAACCGAGTAATACACTCTCTGGTGTTTTTTGAGGATTTCTGTAATCAGTAGCAGCTGTGTTTGCCTGTTTGGACGGATGCGGAATTATGGGGAATTAAACGGGTGAGCTTCATTTGTATTGGCTTTTATCGATGTGGGCCTCGACACGTCATCACGCAGCACGTTGTCGTTTTCAGGAAATAATACAAAATATATCTTTATGGACTTTTGATATAAAAACACACAAAAATGAGAATTTTCCCATTTTTTTGGCATCCATTGTTAGGTATGCCCATATGATGACCACGGAGATGGTCTAAAAGTGTGAAAAACGTATTTTTCATTTCACTACACCTTTAAAGAACAACTTCAGCCATTTTAAATCAATCTTCAGCCATTTTAAATCAATCAACGGTAGACAGGTTTGGTTGTATTCTTAATTATTAAAGTACATTTTCATAATATAATGAAATACGTTTTCATGCTATAACAAAATGAAAGGAATCCAATTGTAAAACAAACAAACCACAATATGCTTTGGAAAATGGTTGTCAGTCATAGTCAATGGGCTAAACGTGAACACCACTATGATTCTGTTCAATTTCTTTAAAAACGGTGAACACTTGTTCAACCTTAGCAGGTAAATAAGGACTTTTTTTTTTAGTCTTTTTAGTTGGCAGGATGCTCATATTTTTTACTGCCCATGGTGAGACTGTGGGACGAAGCAGCAACGCTGCACAAACCTGTTTTATTGACCATAAACAAACTGAAAATACCACCTAGACACCTTCCACACTGATGGTGCCATGGGAGCTGAAATATTAAAGGGGCTTCTTCCTAATAATTCAGGGCCTTCCAGGCATAATATGCTGACCACAGCTTTTCTCTTCCCAATCTGCTGGAGAAACAGCCAGATTGGAGTGGTGATCGTAATGCTGACAGAACCCAGACACTGGAAGGCCTGCAAAGTGCTGACTGGGAAGAGAGAGTTGAAGCCGCTATAGCAGTGCATAGTGAAATGTCTGTCATCCCAATATACCCAACGAAATGAGTGAGAAAGCAACGCTGGAGAGTGCTGCCAGATAACTCATATCTTGCTATTGGCTCTGTTGGGAATTGATGCATATCATTCAGTAACGCTTTTATCAGATATATCAAAGAAGAATAGTGCCAATGCAAGCTAAGTTAGGTGATAAGCGCTCCATAGGAAGAAGGGAGGTGAAACGCATATCGGTCTATGAAATTCTCTTTTCAGCGTCTGCCTACCAGCTGCTCGAAGACCGCATAAGGAGCCAAAAACACCTGTCATTTAGACAAAAAGAATCCAGGTGATGATAGTCAGCTCCACATACTGTATAGGGGTGGGACGATATGGGTACCTCACGATACGATATATATCGCGATATTAGGCCCTCGATAACGATAATATCACGATATTCAATATATTGCGATATTTGCGATATATCAATATATTGTATGAAATTCCATCAACGATATATCACGTTATCTGCAACTACAAAATACTTGGAACTGAAAAAATGCTATTTTCGTGCTCGGACACAAGGAGGGACACACATAGCTAGATAGATAGACACACATAGCTGTCTATAGTGGTTGCACCACTCAAACACTAAATTAATAGTGTTTGAAACAAAACATTTCGATTATTTATCGCGGGAGGACGTATCGATATATATCGATATTTCAGCACACCCCTAATACTGTATAGAGAGAGATCCATGTGTTGTACCAACTTGGTTCATTTGCAAGAGTTCGCGGCAACCAACTGGTTATCATGAGACTGTCACGATATGGCCATATATTGATATTATTCCCATATATGGGCTTAATATTGATGATATCGAGGTCAGATGTAGATTTGCTGGCCGGCTCCACAGTGTAGGTGATGATCCAGTCTTCTCCATGTATGTCTATCCAGGGTTTGATGAGGTCAGTGTTGTGATCTTCATATATGGAGATCCAGGTGATGATAGTCAGCTGAGCTCCACATGTGGAGATCCACGGGTTGTACCAACTAGGTTAATTTGCAAGTCTGAGTCGCGGCAACCACAGTGGTTGGACTGACAACCATATATGGAGATCTAAGGGTCTCCATGATGTCACGTGATGTCACGAGACGTGACCATATATGGAGGCGTGATGTCACGAGGCGTGATGTCACAAGGCGTGACCATATATGGAGGCATGGGTGACGCAACGAACGAACATGAAATGCAGGTTTTCATAGTAAATGCGACCTATAGTCGCAAAAACCATAATGGATGTTTACCTATTTGCATGGTATGATATTCATCAACTTTTCCCCCAACTCCTTTGAAACCAATTGGATCTCAGCAAAATTGCAGCAAAACAATCACACAAAGAAGTGGCCCGCATTCAAAGAGAATAGCACTATTTTCAATTCAACATTCATTATTTTCAACAACTTCCATATAGCCAAAGGGAATGGCAGCAGGGCCAGTTTAATTGAATTACAACGATAAGATTGAATACAGCAGTCCCCAAACCCCTTGGTCATACATCTCAGTATGAAGCCCCCAAACCCCTTGGTCATACATCTCAGTATGAACTAAAAGCTTATTGACCCATATTGGCACAATACCTCATCTGCCACATGACAACAACCAAATGTATCTCATGGACAACAACTAGCAAAAGTGCCCCTCGGGGCACAGGTCTCCACCAGGGCAGGTCAGGTTGTGGCCTCCTGGTGGCGCTATAATAGGCCAATGTGAAAAGGGTGACATTTCTTCTTACGCCTTGGATGGCAATAGGCCTATCTCACAGCCCGCTTTCCATGCCCACTTCCGGTAAATAGTGGTGTCATTTAACATTAGCATTTACACGTTTTTTTCTCTGCAGAATCTAAGTACATTTTCTAATGTAAAAATGTGACAGACCAATATTATTATGAAGCAAACAAGATGGTAAATCAGCTCGAACAGATAGAACAAACCTTACCTTGAGAAAACAAAAGTTGTAGACTTCTTAAATTACCTCTGTTAACATGTAGCGTCTATGGAGTGACGTCACGCTATCACCACTAACCCTGAAAGGGGGCGTATTAAGGGGGCGGGGAAATTCTGTGAGATAGGCTTATTGGATGATTTGATGCATTTTGTTAAAAAATGTGTTTTGCAAAAATCCACCTGTTGGTGGCGCTATAACAGGCCAATGTGAAAAGGGTGGGATCCGTGAAAGATTTCACGTAAATTGCACGCTCCGTTCATGATTTGAGGCTATTTGTTCAAAATGGTCCAATCCTGCAAACTTTGAAAGCCAATGGTAGCCAATTAGGATGGAATCTGAAATATCGGACAGATCCTTCTTGATCACATGACTATAGAGATAGTGTATAACAATTTGCAGGATTTTTGGACAGAATCTGGAGGAGTAATATCAAAAAATTTGTTTTTCAAAAGTCTGCCTCTTGGTGGCGCTATAACAGGCCGTTCTGGAAACTTTGGGGCAGAGGTTCATCGTTGGCATCCAGGGAGAGTGTGCATCGACCGGGTTAACGGTGCCGGAGATTAGCTGGTAACAGACATGCGGACGGACACACACACGGACGGACTCATACGGAGTGCAAAACATACTCTCTCCCCATGCCTTCGGCCTGGTGGAGACAATAAAGCTATGAAATATATTGAACCTGGCGATGTAGAAGATAATCCATCTATGAAACAGAATTACATTACTACACAGAACAGGATTCAGGATACTTTTCTCAGTTGGAAACTGGAAACTGGAGAATTTGAAAGAGCTGTCAATGCATGTTGTATGATTTCTACATTAATGACCCTATATTGACTATGGCCCTCACTTAATTCTGTTTCCTCTGAAGGAATATAGCAAAAACATTTTCTTTTTTTCTTCTTCTTTCTTCTGCTGAACACATCACATTTGGCATTTCCACCCTTGGCTGTCAATGTCAAAAGGTTTAATGGGCGCCTCTCATATCAATCATCAAACATCGAGCCCCATCCTCAGTCAAATGTGTGCTTCTCTAGTAACAGACTGAGACTGAGTCTTCTTGCTTGACGTATGACTCTGCCTGGCTTATCTGCACATTCGCATATTCCTTACTAAAGGTAATAAAATACCACAAGCCGACAACTGTCATTCTAGGAGAGAAGCTGTCTGTCATGAGGGGCCACAACATCTAAACCGGGTCCCACTTCTCTCCTCTCATAGCCTCCCACTGTGGGGCCACAACATCTAAACCGGGTCCCACTTCTCTCCTCTCATAGCCTCCCACTGTCATATTCTGTCTGTCATGAGGGGCCACAACATCTAAACCGGGTCCCACTTCTCTCCTCTCATAGCCTCCCACTGTCATATTCATCTAAACCGGGTCCCACTTCTCTCCTCTCATAGCCTCCCACTGTCATATTCTGTAGCTGTATATCGGTCGCAGTGTGTATAGAGTCCCCGACGCTTAATCTCTGCCCGCTGCACGTGGCTTTGGTCTAGAGGACAGGAGCGTCAACACCAGCCTGGATTTGACTTTCCGTCTCAGCCCTGTGTGACTGTCTGTCCTTGCATTCCTGTTACCACTACCAATCTGCTGTGTAATTGAAGAATGTGCCCCGCCACCTGAGCCTCTCTTTAACCTCCCTTCAAAAAGAAGGAGGCAGAGGAGAGAGATTAGATTCTTTCCATCCACGAAACCAACTCTTTGAAAACTAGGCCACAGAAGCTGCCAGATATTTCTGCAACAGTGGGAAGAAATCACATATTACCTCATTCTTACCTTTTTTTTCAATAAAGTGATATGGATTATTATAGAACCGTAATCTAATGCAGTCCAACCATGTCTTTCCTCCCCTTCGTTATTACTCCAATATCTGGGTAGCAGGGTAATTTGTTGCTAGAGGGCATTACTCCGTGCCACATAAAATCCTGCACACAATAATGGGTAAGCCATCTGAGGTCTATGGACTCAATTACACAAGTGTTATTTTCAGCATACTGTACATCTCCTGTTTTCTTACGCCCGGAAGAGCAGTAAAAAATATAGCAAATTTACAGATTGATGAATGGTATGTGCTACACTGCTGCTCCGTGGGGCTGAATCAGGGCAGAACTAGAAGCAGTAATGACTCCTACAGCCTGGCTGAGAGGAAGAGAACATCAAGCATCGCCATTAATGGAGTTGTTAACGAGTCAGTGATGCACTCATTGTCATCTGTAAATCACATTTAAGAGAGGTGAGTTTCTTCCTCAGGTGTGTTTATGGGTGGGGGGCAGGGTGGGGGGGGGGGGTTGGCTCAGTGAGCACAGTCTTGTGATCGAGAAAGGCCGTCATAGGCAGACCTGTATCCCGAGAGAAGACAGACTATATGCACCCACTGCACACTAAATGAAGTGGAAACCGAGCTACACTTCCTAACCATCTGCCCATTGTACCAAGACATCAGAGACACATACTTCCCACAGATTACAACCACACACGGAGATTTTGAAAACATTCTATGTCTAACCTTGTGACAAAAATGTTATGGACACCAATTATGTGTACCAAATTAGTCATGCATCCCCAATACACACACACACACACACACACACACACACACACACACACACACACACACACACACACACACACACACACACACACACACACACACACACACACACACACACACACACACACACAGAGAGAGAGAGAGCAAGTAACACTCAACTCCATGCTCTAGTGCTCATACACAAGCTCTACCAACAAGCCAAACGATGCATTTTCCCAACCTTGAAAAATTGTTGTCCATTTGGGCAAATGAGGTGCATTAGAGGTGTGCGAGTCATTACAGGGGAGCTCATCAATGTCATAATCAGCCAGCATGAGGTGTGAGTGGTCATCATCACTGGAGAGAAACATGGAGCCGTGAGAAAGACGCTGAGCGACTGTGGGGGTGATGATGATAATGATGAGAGGACGACCACAACGGGGTCGGCCAACACATCACGTCCCAGAGGGGTAGGAGTTCCAGATGTGATGAGGCGTGCCCTACAGTGCTCCCCCAGTTCCTGCCCTTGGCAGAGAAGGAAGGGGAGAGGTAGTAATGGTGTGGTGTGGCATATGTACAACAATTATGTATGTTATATGCTTTAGACTAGAGTATGTGTGTGTGTGTGCATGCGTGCGTGTGTGCGAGCAGGCAGCGTGATGAAGAGATTAACAAAGACCAAGACAAAGACTAGACTTACTGGACTTAAGCCCTTTGAGTGTCTGCCAGGACCTCCCTCCTCCAGCTGTTTCTCTTCCCGTTCCCCTGGCGGCTCACCAAGCCTCAAGGCTTGGTGAGTGTGATGTCGGTGGCTTGTTTCCTTGGGACGTGTGACCCTAACCCTCCTAGAAACAAAGAGACAGAGTCAGTACATTTTGATGAAAGGAAGGAGGAAATGATGCGGGCGGGAGTGACAGGAGAAGGACAGAGGGTCTTCAAGGGGTCCAATCACATGCTGCCTCAAATTAACATAATCAACTATCGCTGCTTTTCACTCACTTCACTGCTGACAGAATGAAGCTGAACAAAACCAGAACTAAATACGTCCACCTTGAACGTCTGACCAACTTCTGACCAATCACAGTAGCCGGCTAGTCACAACTTCTCGGTGGCGCAGAACGCTTGAAATCAGTTCTGAGACCGCCCAACTGAAGCTGTGAATATTGTAGTCTGTAACCAGCCGAAGCGAACAACATTCATTTGCCTGCTCTGGTGTAGCATACAGAGAGGTGGAAGAGAGGATACACGGCCCGGAGGAAGCCCGGAGACCTCTTCTGGAGCCAGGCCCGGTCAGTACGACTTGACTGACAGTGAGCACCTGGTGGCTGCGGGCTAGCCACGAAGCCTGGCCAGTGGCCAGACACAGCCTGGAAAAGGCATGTGGCAACGTGTTCTGCATCTCGTGGCTTCGTCCCAAGCGGGTGGCAGTGAATTGAATGGAACAGGGAACCATCCAAGATGCTATTTAGATACAGCAGCATGTTGTTTATAGATAAAAATCACACCCGTGTGAACTGAGTGGTGCAACTACACATTTATTGATGTCAGTGACGTCACATACTAACCATAGCAACCATGCTCGTTTCTTGGTTGCTAACCTTAACAACCATGCTCGTTTTTTTGGTACGAACAAACACGGGTACACGGGTACATGGGTACAAAGCCAGTTGTAGGAGTGGTTTACACCACTCAAAAAGGGTTGATGTTTATCTGGTAATATGCTAGTTACTTTGTATGTTTTTTTTTGCATTATATTAGACCAATTACGTCATTGTTTTTTGAATAATGTTCATGACATTTATTCAGATCTTACATACTTGTAAGTTGCTCTGGATAAGAGCATCTGCTAAATAATAATATACAATGTATGATAGTTGTACAATTTAAATTCTATTACTACCACCATGCAATAATTTTCATCATGCAATAATTAAAATCACTGCACTCTGTCAAGACTGTAGAATGGGACACGGTGCTAGAAAACTGAAAAGAAGATACGAGAAGGAGGTTCTCCATGCTTGGAATCAATGGAAGTTTCTTTAATAAAAAATGCCAAGCTTTCGTTCAGACGATCTCCATCAGATCAAAAGCCCTGCCCTTTTTTTATAAAATATACTTTGATATGCATTGATCCAAGTGTTGCAGAACCGATCATGCAATGTTTAATCTCGAGATGATGATGATGATGACCATCAAAGAGAATGAAATAGTGTAAGCATTGACCACACGAGAAAAGACTCCCTGGATAGGGGCGCATACGTTGGTCCGACGTACTAACAGTCCAACATGCGTCAGTCCGACATGCGTGGCTGGTTAAGACACATGTGTGGCCGGTTAAGACTCACCCGTGGCACAGACATGCCTGGCTGGTTAAGACACATGTGTGGCCGGTTAAGACTCACCCGTGGCACCGACATGCGTGGCTGGTTGAGACACATGTGTTGCCGGTTAAGACTCACAAATGGCACCGACATGCGTGGCTGGTTAAGACACATGTGTGGCCGGTTAAGACTCACAAATGGCACCGACATGCCTGGCTGGTTAAGACACATGTGTGGCCGGTTAAGACTCACCCGTGGCACCGACATGCCTGGCTGGTTAAGACACATGTGTGGCCGGTTAAGACTCACCCGTGGCACCGACATGCCTGGCTGGTTAAGACACATGTGTGGCCGGTTAAGACTCACCCGTGGCACCGACATGCCTGGCTGGTTAAGACACATGTGTGGCCGGTTAAGACTCACCTGTGGCTTCCCTGCGAGGTTAGGGTTAGGTTAGGGAGATAGGCGGAGTCGGACTACTGTGTGTCGGACTGTTAGGAACAAACATATGCACCCCCCTGGATAAGGCGGTCCATCTCTACTGTTTATCCTTTTTGCGGGGGAGGGGGGCAAAACCCAACAACAAAAATATTTTAAAACCATTATCCGATATGCACCATTCTTGACGTGAACCTGTCTGTTCTGTTGTGCAAAAAGACAAATGCCTGATCAAGGTTTCCTATCTCCCTGCCTCTCTTATTGTATGACCTCATACATTCATACATGCATCAGGCAAGATCAGAGCCCCATCAAGGTCATCAGTTGTGATGTAGATCTATACAGCACAGACTGTCCTTGGCATTTATTTTTCTTTTTTTCATTTTGAAATCAGTCAAGCTGCAGTTCCTGCATTCCCAACAGGATATTAAATGGCACTCCAAGTGAGTCGACCAACATCCATACCACACTTACAGGGGGGATATGTATTGATCCACTTTATTACGACAGTGATGGAGTGTGAGTAACAACAGAGATCTCTTTACCGTTGTTTCTACCAGCCAGAGACACGTCTCTGACATCAGCTGCCCAGCTAGAAGCACAGCGTGCCTGCCTGGGTGACTCCTGCATGATGCTGGGTATCTGGCCAGGGGAAGTATTAGCTTCAAAGCGTGCATCAGATGATCCACACACAGTGTACACTGCATGCAGCCCACACGTAGATATTGATTAGCTCCTCTGCTCCCCCTGGGAGCAAAGTACAGTACACACGCCACCCATGCTGATCTCCCTCCCCAGTCCCATCCAAGGATCTTTGTGTTATCTCTGTTGCAGTAGCCTATAGAGTATACAGTGAAAACTGAATGTTACAAATGCATGATTGGTGGCAGCAAGTCCCATTCCATGCATCAGTGTAACAATGTTAATGATTAACCATTCATTTATAATAAGAGTTACCTGCCAGACGAGTAGTATACAAAGGCTGAAAGGCTTGCATTTACATTCCAATGGGTGGTTGAGGGTCGCGCTCTACCGCAACGGCCAATCAGCTGTCCATTAATAGTTCTCAGGTCTTGTTTTTGTCTTCTTTTTTTCTCATTGTATGGATTTTGGCCAGGCCAGAAATGGATTTGGACAGGCGGACGCCTGCCCTCGCCTTATTGTAGATACGCCTCTGCCTATGATGAATCTACTTTGTCACTACAGAAGAGCATGTAATAGCTCAATTACACTTGGTTGGTTGTGCCACCGCCTCAACATTTTCCAGTAGAAAATCAGTTATTTTAGCTGGTCACGGTCATACAGTTGAAAAATCAGCTATTTTTGACGGCCACACAATGGAGTGTAAATTAGGCTTAACGAGTATAAAGTGGAATGACTGCACTGCTGGCAGGGATAAAGAATCACAGATACAGTCCTCAAAGGCAGTGTAGCTGTGTGTGTGTGTGTGTGTGTGTGTGTGCGTGCGTGCGTGCGTCGTGCGTGCGTGCGTGCGTGTGTGCGTGCGTGTGTGCGTGCAGGGGGAGGGGTCAGAAGAGGGGGGGAGGTTAGGGGAAAGAAATTATGGCTTTGGTCTCACAGGGCAACGTTTGCAATTCTTTGACATACGTATGGTATGCGCCACACACACACACCACACGCACACACACAGTATCGTTTCTCTCTCCCATCTCTCTCCCACACAGACCTGTGTGCACAGAAGCATACAAAGCATGTGACAGTCAGAGGAAATTAATGATGGAGATAAACTTGAGCCAATATCCTTACACACGTACACGTACACAACACACACACACACACACACACACACACACAGTTTTCTTACTGATAACACTAGATACAAAAGGGGTCAGGCAGAATTAAGGGAAACTGGATGAAATGATTACTATATGATTACTATATGATTACGATTTTTTTATTTTTTATTTTTTTTTGTAACACCAGTTCTTAGGTGATACACTGACTGACTGGAGCATGATGGCGGACGCAGATGCTGCTGCTGCTGCTACAAACAAACCTCGAACAAAACCTGACATATACACAACAGTTGATGGCAAAACCATTGTGGAGGATGAATTCCTAAATTTCCTCGTTGTTAAAATGAAGACTGTGAACCAGGATGACATTGTACAAATGGCTGTAAATCACTTTGGGTCCGAATGGATTGAAGGCTCAAAGAAAGTCCTGTTTGATCTCTGCCCAAGTACTACACAGCGGTGTGTGGCTCATAAAGGAGCACAGAAAGACGCAAATAACGTCAAGAGTTGTATGAAACTACTCAACGAGGTTGGTGAAAACATTCCTCGATTTGTGTCTCATCATTTAGATGAGTTGCCACCGATTACTTTTAACAGCCTTGACGTGTCTTGCCTGGTCAGTAAAATCGAGCGCTTACGCGCAGACATATCGTCCATGAAACAGGCGGTATGTGTGCAGTCTAATACCTGCGAGGATCTCCGTATGATAACTGCGGATATGAATCAACGCTTGTGTGTGATCGAGCAACCAGTTGCTGCAGCCACTGGCAGTAAGGAGAGAGAGCCGAGTCAGCCGACTACCAAGGCCAGTGACAGTGAGGTCGGGCGCCGCTATGTGGAGACCACGGAGCCTGTGCCTGGAGTGTCAGCCCCGTATGCTGGTGTCGAGGAGGAGGAGGAGATAGCCTCGAACACCGCAGGGAATGGAGTGGTGGCAATGTCACCTGCATGGAGCCGCGTAGTAAAGAACGGTCACCGCAAATACACCCCAAATACTACAGCAAAGGCCAAGCCTCGTCTGAATCTTCCCAGGGAAAAGAAGACATATGGCATTATTGGAACCGGTGCTGTGGGGAACATACGGGCTGTAAAGTCTAAGATGGTGAGTGTGTTTGCGACGAAATTCTCACCTGACTTAGACACAGAGACACTGGCTAGTTATCTGAAAGACAAACTATCTAGAGACGTGACTTGTCTAAAGATAGCCACTGACCAAACCAGGTACAGCTCATTCAAAATAACCGCTGAATGCAAAGAGGTTGGCGAGATGTATGAGCCGCAGCTATGGCCAGAAGGAACGTATGTGCGGCGGTTTTACGAGCCGCGTAAGCCAAGGGCTGCTGCTGCCGCGGCGGGTGTAAAGCTACCTGAGAGCAACAGCCGGGCGGGGGTCCGGGGCGATTCAACATAAATGAACATACATGTCGTATCATACAATGCGCGCGGATTGCGTGTTGGGCATAGTGAAGCAGATAAATCACGCCGTTTTGTGGTGGACAAACTATTGGAGACTAGTGATGTATTATGTGTTCAAGAGACATTTTTGCCTAAACAGGACCTGGAGAGACTAAATTCCCTGCATAATGACTTCTATGGGGCAGGGGAATCCACTACTGACCTGAGCAATAACATTGTTCGTGGCAGAATACCTGGAGGAGTGGCCATTTTATGGAATAAAAAGTATGATCAGCTAGTTAACGTGGTGAGAATGGATGTTGACTGGGCAATAGGAATTGAATTCAACTGTGGTGGTAAAAAAATCATCATCTTGAATATATACACACCATATGAAAGTTCACACAATGAAGATGAATATCTAAACAGATTGGCCTGTGTTTTGTCTTTTATTGAGGACAATGCCTCCACATGCATATACGTGGTGGGAGATTTGAATGCAGATGTTTCTGATGTCAACTCCTCATTTGCTAAACACTTAAAGCAGTTCTGCTCTGACAGTGGCTTGATTCTTTCCAGTAAGTTGTTGTTGCCTGATGACAGCTACACCTACATCAGTGAGGCGTGGCACACAACTTCATGGTTGGATCATTGCATATGTACAGCTGATGCACATGACTCCTTACAGACTATGAGAATTTGTTATGAATTTGCCATCTCAGATCATGTACCTTTTTCTGTCTCTGTAAATATGGGTCAGGTACCCACTCTGTTGCCTGTGGACAATAATATGAGTTCTGGGAGGGTTGACTGGTCTAACTTGACTGAGGAGGATATCAGCCAGTACCAGATTCAGTCCAACACCAAGTTGAGTAACATTGTACTGCCAAGAGATGCTGCCGTGTGTAGTGATGTAAACTGTAAAAATCCTCAACATTGCACTGAACTATGTAATTTCTATGACTGCATTGTGGAGTCCCTACTTAAGTCCAGCAGGCCTCTGTATAAACATAGGACCAACAAATACAAGGCTAAGCCAGGCTGGAAGGAACATGTAGGTGAGCTTCATGCCGAGGCTAGAAGAGCCTTCAAAGCCTGGGTTATGTCAGGAAGACAAAGACATGGTCCCTTATTTGAACAAAAGAAACGTTCAAATGCAAATTTTAAATATGCTTTGCGTTTCATAAAAAAAAACGAAAATACAATGAGGGCTGATTCTCTTGCAAAGAAGCTACAACAACATAATGCAAATGACTTCTGGAAAGAAATCAAGGTATTAAATAAGTGCAAAACATCGCTGCCAACCAACATTGATAAGGCTACTGGCTCAGAGGAGATTGCCCAACTGTGGCAGAAACATTATTATGAACTGTTCAATTGCGTTCAAAGTAATGCCTTTATAGTGGGCAACATTGACAACAGTGAGGATGTTACCATTTCCCCACAAGAAATCTACGATGCAATCAGAGTACTTAAAGATAATAAGGCATGTGGTATGGACAAAATATCGGCCGAGCATTTAAAATTTGCAAGCAGAAAACTTTGTCCCTTACTCTCTATCTGCTTCACTGGGTTTTTAATACATGGTGTTTTACCAAGTTCCATTGTATCAGTCTTATTAGTGCCCGTCATTAAAGACAAGTCTGGGAAGCTGAATAGCTCCGATAATTATCGACCAATAGCCCTGGCCAGTATTTTATCCAAGGTCTTGGAGAGGACTATACTGAACAGACTGGAGAAGTTTGTCCTGACGTCTGACAACCAGTTCGGTTTTAAACCTAAACATGGTACCGATATGTGTATCTTTGCCCTAAAGGAAATTTTAGATTTATATAACGGGCATAATACCACTATTTTTACATGTTTTATTGACTTATCGAAGGCCTTTGATCGTGTCAATCACGAAAAATTATTTAATAAATTACAGAACAGAGGGGTTCCTACCTCTTTAATAAGAATCCTGGCCTTTTGGTATACACATCAAACTATGTGTGTTAGATGGGGTAACTGTGTGTCGTCACATTTTACTGTGAAAAATGGCGTCAGACAGGGAAGCATTTTATCCCCTTTGCTTTTTAATTTATATATGGATGACCTATCTAAACAGCTGAACAGCTGTGATACAGGGTGTCGGGTCGGCGACACAGTCATCAACCACTTGATGTACGCAGATGATTTGGTCATCCTATGCCCATATAGTGCTGGCCTTCAGCAGTTACTGAGGGTCTGTTCTCAATATGGCTCAGACTGTGACATTATTTATAATGCGAAGAAGAGTAACATCATGATTGTAAGAACCAAGGAAGACAGTAAACTGTCATTTCCAGTCTTTTTTCTGTCTGGCACAGCCCTTAAAGTCTGTGATGAGGTCAAGTACTTAGGCCACTATTTAACAAATGACCTATCTGATGATAGGGACATATACAGGCAACGTAGAATGCTATATGCACAAGCAAACATGATTGTTCGTAAGTTTAGTATGTGTTCAACTTCTGTGAAGTCCACACTATTTAAATCTTTTTGCACACCTATGTATACTGCCCACTTGTGGCGGCGCTACAAAAAGGGCAGTATGCAGAAACTCAATGTGGCTTATAATGATGCCATGAGACTACTGCTTAAAGTGCCACGGTGCAGCAGTGCAAGCGAAATGTTTGTCAGCATCGGCGTACCCACCTGCTCAGCTGTGCTGAGGAACCTCATGTACAAATGTATGTGTAGGCTGTCTGATTCTGCCAACAGCATTATTGTTATTCTGACTAACCCTTTATTGAGTTCAGTCAGGTTTGTTTCTAAACTGTGGAACCATTGGCGTGTAAGCCTGTATAGTATGCACTTGTGATTTTATGCAGACAATGTTTGCCTTTTGTTTGTCTCTGTATTTGTATGTTTTGTTTTTTTATGTCACTATGGACCTTGTGTCTTTAATAAAGTTTGATTGATTGATTGATTATATTTACCCAGGGTATCTGGGCTAAGCTCAAGAACTTGTTTCCAGCCAGGCCCTGCTCATAGAACATTTCATCGTAGTGGTTCAATGCCTTGTTCAAGGGCACTTCAGCGGTGGTAATTTTAACGTGTCGGACCGCTGATTCGAACTGGCGACCTTCCGGTATCAAGACCGCTCTGCAATCGGTTCGGCCACCGCTGCCACTGGGTAGTCACATACATGCGAACTGGGTAGTCACATACAGTATAGCCTTCAAGGACCAAGGCGGTCATCATAATAATTATATCATATTATTAATATATGACAGTCTTAATTGTTTTATCAAGGCTAGGTAGTCAACATATTGAACTCTTTTGATTTGAACTATGTTTTTATCTATTCTATTCTACTCTACTGTAGCCTATTGTTGGCATATGTAGAACACCACCAAACATGCTACAGAATAGATAATGGCACACTAGTAGCCTAGTTTTTAATTAATTATCATGGGTAGGCAAATGTAAACAACCTGATTGAACTCCCTCGATGAGGTAGAGTTGAGGGGCAATATAATATAGTGAGAGAGAGAGAGAGGGAGAGAGGGAGAGGGAGAGAGAGAGAGAGAGAGAGAGAGAGAGAGATTGCGAGAGGAGGGGGCTGAAAGAGAGAGGGGGGTGGTGGTCTCTAGCTATAGAAAATGAGAGACCCGGCATCAGCACAAAGGAGCATATCTCAGAAACGCACGGGAGCCCAGCCAGATGCGCCGCGCGGTAATTGGGCGCGGACATGTTAATGGAAAGCCGGATCATATCATGGGGATTTGAGGAGAGAAGCGGAGAGAGAGGTCGACAAATATATCAGGATTATTTTTTAAAGCGTGACGGACTGGTACCGTGGCACTCTTTGGGTCGCAGTTATGGGCATCGACCGGCGGCGGAGAGCGTCGCTGGCTCTTACCTTGAACTTCCTCGCCCTGTGCCTCGCCGTGTCGGCGCTCACCACCAGCTACTGGTGCGAGGGCACGCGGAAGGTGGTGAAGCCGTTCTGCACGGGGCCGCCGCCACCGTCCTCCACCGACGCCACGAGTCCCCGGAAGAGCTACTGTCTCCGGTACAACAGCTCCAACGCTAACAACACGCGGCTGGTCCAATACATCTGGGAGACGGGCGAGGACAAGTACCTGATGAGGAAGTTTCACACCGGGATCTGGTTCTCCTGTGAGCAGAATGTCAACTTGACCGGTAAGTTAAGTTAGTAGCCTAGTTACGCACCTGCTGCTGATGATGATGATGATGGAACTTTGAGCGCGCAGTGGGAACCAACCAACCAACTGGCCCAGATGCGCGCTTAATTCTTCTCCGGTGTTGTTGGTTGGTGTCCATTTGTCATTATTAAGAATTTTAAAGGTTTGTCTTTAAAGTTAAAATGAACATGGCTTTTTTTTCTCTATACACTTTTAAAACTTTTGTATTTATTTATTTATTGTTTTGCATAATTTATCATGATATGCCTTTTGTCCGATATGCGATGATGAAGCACCTTTTCCTTTTATTTTGTAAGACTACTGCTCTTATTATTAATTTGACCCCCCCCAAAAAAAGAAAAAAAAGGGCAGGGCTCTGACTTTGTTACTCCTTATGAATGTGAAGCTATTATGTAGGGAGCCAGCTGAGACACGCATGCATGGTCCCCTGGTCCCCTAGGCTGAACATATCTGCTGTTAGTCACTAGAATGCTCAAATCCAATTGTAAGAATACCGTTACCAACCAGAGATATTCTATCCAACATGATTGACAAGATAAAACTGTTATGTAAAGGCACGATGTTTAATATAGGCCTGCCTGGACCTAAAGCAATCGTTGCATACATTGATGAAATTGTTATGTTATTAAATAAAGAATACACATTTAAGCACATTTAAGCCAAATATTCCATGGGTTAAAGATAAGAGTGCATGCAGCAAGGCTGGAATTTACTACAGTTCAGTGCACACTGCACACTGTAGGCCTAGTACATTTTCAGTGGTACACTACTACACACTGAGAGAAGTATGTTGCAGTAGCCTACAGTGATGCCACACGTACATGGTGTGAATTGAACTAGTGTGCAGTTTGACAAAATAAATGTGCAATTAATCTCTTTCAGGTGAAAACTGCAGAAGTTTCCTGTATGTTGCACCTGCAAATGAAAGAGGTAAGCCTGGGAAACAAACAAGAAACATTATTTTATTGCATTGACTTAATGTTTAATCGTGCCACCCATCCTCCCTTATGCTTCTGAAGGCTCATACATAGTCTGGATTTTCGGTGGTGGGGTGACCACCGAACTACAACATGACGTCACGAGCCGCGGTGAAGAGCAAACCACCGCCACCGCTCCAGCCCTTCTCTCTGTTTTCACTCACCACCGCTCAACGTTATTTCAGCTCCGGTGGTCAGCTCACCACCGGAGCGGTGGTCACCTCACCACCGAAAATCCAGACTATGAATGAGCCTTGAGACGTATAGGCAGCACAGAAGTTTCAACCCATGGGTTTCTCATCATCACTCATTCCTCAGCATCAGGCAATACAGTGTAGGGCGGCTATACGTAATTCACATGAATGGATGGCATTGGCCTTATAGAACACGTTCTATGATGAGACCTCAGTATGAATGACGCCAGGCCTGTACCGCCCATACAGCGAAGATCGACGCCACATGGGTTGGCCCTTGTTCGGTGTCGTGTTGAAGGGGCTATCGATTCGTGACATAGTGACACATCTAAGCATCCAATTACCCCAAGCCATGAATGCCCACCAGGAATATATATCATCTCATAGATATACTGCAAGTCGGCGGGCTTATTAACCCATTTTGACCTGACGTAAAAAAATAAATAAAAAAAAAGTCTTCTGAAAGAATATATATTCAAAGATATGTGCCGCATTTTCTCGATTTTTCAAAAATAGCAGACCTACAAGCTCGTAGCGCACCACTCGGTGGCGCGCTATGAGCTTGTAGATCTTCTATTTTTCAATAGCTAAAGTATAACATAATGCTTTAAAACACCAAAAGGGGTCCCCGCCCAGAATGGGTTAAATCACATTCTATTTGGTGTCTTGGCAGCAACCAATATACTTGACACGGGCAAGTATATGTCGCATAAAATTAAATCGTCAATCACACAATCACTTAATCAAGCGAAGGGGCAGTCGATTAAAAAAAAAAGAAGAAAATCAATTTGTCCAATGGCCATCGTCGTGTGTGGGAGGGGAGGCTTGTGTGAGACATCACCCTCTAATTACCGTGCTTCTCCTGTCGCCAGTAGCAGTGGCACTGCTGTCTCTCCCTTTATCCTCACGCCCTTTCCATGGCTGATTCACTCCTCACACACAAAAGACTTCCTCACAGTCTCTTGTAAGGGCCGGGCGCTTGTCTTGCAGTGGAATGAAATGAGATCTTTTGTAACACTGACACAACAGGTGGATGTATTGTGACTCAGTTGTTGTCGCTCAATTCGATTTACGTCATTCCTGGTGAAATTATGTGTTATCCCATTTAGGCCTGACGTCGAAATTTAAAAAATGTATTTTTTTCCTGAAAAACCTCATGTTTCTATATCAGTGGTTCTCAATATTTCATGTCAAGGACCCCAAAAATATATGTATTTGGCCACCGACCCCTGTTGTTCCAGGGACACCCCAGAAGAAAAGATTTGAGTTAAAAACTGAAACTCTGAAAGAATATATATTCAAAGATTTCAGGCACATTTTCACGATTTTTCAAAAATAGCAGACCTACAAGTTCATAAAAATAGCTTGTAGATCTGCTATTTTTCAATAGCTATAAGGTATAACATGCTTTGAACACCAAAAGGGGTTCCCGCCCAAAATGGGTTAATCAATGGAGAGCTAGTCCACAGTGTCTCTACTTGAGGGGATGTGAAAGAGACTTATAGATTGCAGCATTTTCTGATATGATATCTATGCAGACATACAGATGTAACATTAGTTATTAGATGAAAATAACATAATCAATACTTTAAAAAGCGTGAAATTATACATAAGTCTATAATTACATTAATCATGTCTTATTTTAATTTAATAATGAAAGGATTCATTTAATATGAAATCCAGCTTAGAGCTTGTTTTGTTCTTTATTTTGCTATGGATATTAGTTTTGACTAACAGCCATTTTACATTAGTCAACCGTGATAAATTAAGTACATGAAAGCTACCCGCCCCGGGGAAGGGTTGTATACCGTATTCAATTTGTGTAAATTGGGTTTTCATATACAGTATTTCAGGCCCGTCTCCTCGCCTGTCATTCAGGCAGGGTGTGAGGGTGATGTGCAGAGCTAAGCCTGGCCAGTAATATGTCTCTGGCAGATAATGTATCCTTTCTCTGACAGTGAAGGTTAATGATATGGGTGAGTGGGTCACTGGTCCAATCCTCCTCAGCCAGCCTCCTGCTTTTTCATCCTTGTCGTTCCTATAGCCATAACAAACTCCCCCCTGCCACTCACCCCAACCTTCTGACTTGCCAATATTTTTTCTCTCAACCCCCCTTCCCGTTCCCCCACACTGTGTGTCCATGTTTCCACTGCTATCATGTACTTATATCCACATGAACCTTAGCGACACCATTCGGGTGCCTGCTGCGACACATTGTAAGCTTGTAGGCCTATACATATTTTCAGTATTTAAGTAACCATGTGCGAAAACAACGCTTTTGTGTGCCTCACTCCTATTTCTTCATCGTTGCCGTCTCATCCCCGCAGGAGTGCTTTGGCTGTGCATCGTGGCGGAGTGCCTGTACATTCTCCTGCTGGGCACTGGGGGCATCCTCATGTCTATAGAAGTCTGCCACTTTGGCAATGTCATCGATGGACTGAAGCTCAACGCATTCGCTGCCATTTCCACTGTCCTCTCAGGTATACAGCCGCTGTCGCTCTCCACAATGAAGCATGAGTTTGCTAATGGGACAGAGGACAGTTCTGGTGTCACTTGATCTGATTCTGATTGACTCACACAACACTTTGTGTTAATCTGTTCACAATGTTGAGTTCCAAGCCTTTTGGACTGGGTTGAATTAATTATCATTGATCGTTCCCTGTCATAAGTAACAGGATTATTTTAGAGTAAATCACATGCAGTGACCTTCTCTACAATGTGAAAATAAAATATACCTGTGTATCTTTTGAGGGGTGCTAGCCCCTCCAACACTGGGCTTTTCATTGTGACGTCATGTGGCAGGCAAATCTATGGACTTTAAAGGACCACTTCACCACTTTTCAACCTATCTTCATATAATAGGTCCTGACTCCTCACTAATAATCATGATAAAATGGCAGTCTGTGTCTCATAGGAGGGCTGTGGGCAGTTTAGAAACAGTCTTCCATCAATCATCATTAGGCAGATTATTTTTTTAAACAATATTTTTTTACACAAATGTTTAGATTTGTATTATCGTGAGAACGATGGCTTCCATTTTCGCATTGCAACTTTTCAGGACTAGAAAGCCTGCAGTTTCTATTAGCTTGTATTCCCCATCGATGATGGTTTCTGAACTGCCCACAGCCCTCCTATGAGACACAGACCAAGTAGGAAAAAAATGGTGCCATTTTTTCATGATTATTAGTGAGGACCTAGTATACGAAGATAGGTTGAAAAGTGGTGAAGTGGTCCTTTAATGTTTGCTTTAGATGATCTAATCTAGTCTGGCCAAATTTTACAAAGCCCCTGGACTTGTAAACCTTTTGAGAAGGTATAAAATTCATAAATTGGCCATGTTGTCTCATCACCACGGCTTTATCCTGGCCATAAAATGTGCAGTCCCAGTACATCCCATTGTAATGAGCTCCGAAGGAACAGTAGAAGACATGGAGCCACGCAAAATGTATTAAAGCTATTCATCACAGAAACTTACAAAGAGGAGAAATATTAAGATGTATTATGGGGGTATTAGTAGAGAGAGAGGCGTGTGTGTGTGTGTGTGTGTGTGTGTGTGTGTGTGTGTGTGTGTGTGTGTGTGTGTGTGTGTGTGTGTGTGTGTGTGCGTGTGTGTGCGTGTGTGCGTGCGTGCGTGCGTGCGTGCGTGCGTGCGCGCGTGTGCGTTGGGGGCTTTGGCTTCAACCCAATATCTTTGTATATAGACTGCCCTTGTGGGTAATTACATTTACAATCTCCATAAAAGCATTTTCACTGACTCACTGTGCTGCAAGTGGACAAAAATCGACTGTAACTGATGTTTGTAAGGGTTTTAAACCCAACAAGACAATATGGCTTAACCCATTTTGGGGCGGGAACCCCTTTTGGTGTTAGCATTATGAAAAATAGCAGATCTACAAGCTGATAGCGCGCCACCGAGTGGCGCGCTACGAGCTTGTAGGTCTGCTATTTTTGAGAAATCGAAGAACGACTGATAGAAACATAGCTTTTTCAGAAATGTAGAAGACATTTTTAGAATCTGATCTCAGGTCAAAATGGGTTAAGTGGGATTGAATCGGAAGAAGGCTGTAAGTCGAGGATGGTTTTGTTGTACAGAGCAAGGCGGGTGTTAGTATTCTGCACTATAGACTGGCATGGCCATTTTGTGTGTGAACCATCATGTGGGCAAATATGTTGGGTGCAAATACTAATATAATATTAGTCCAATTAAAATTGGAACAAGATTCTACCAAATAGGCCTACTGGTTCATTTAAAGGGGAAAACCACCCATTTTCAACAGTTTACTATGTCATTAATATACCTTAGAGCTGTTGTGTGGAAATAATATAAAAGTTCCCCCATTCTGTGTTTCCTAGAACTGTAATTATGAAAAAAAATCATTAACATGGTGAAACACATCTTGATGACATCATCAAGATGTGTTTCACCATGTTAATGATTTTGTTCAGACCTCTAGTTCTAGGAAACACAGAATGGGGGAACTTTTATATTATTTCCACACAACAGCTCTAAGGTATATTAATGACATAGTAAAATGTTGAAAATTAGTGGAATGCCCCTTTAAGTGAGATATTGGTGAAACGGCCAGCAGTGAGCACATGGAATATGTCTTTGCCAGTTGGGCTAGAAAGCATGAATAAGAGAGAGAAGAGATTAAAGGTTAATTGTTTTAGATTGGCAATAAATACTATTGTCATAAAAATCTGTTTTGTTGAGGTGGTTCTGTTCTAAAAGAAAAACCATAATAGGCCGTTTTCCTAGTGTGATTTGCCCAAACCACACATTTATGGATTGTATGTGCAGCAACGTGACATTTCTGTGAATGGTACGTTCATATAATTTACGCATGGTAGAACATGGAACAAGCTTGGAAAAAAAGGGATTTGTTCTACATGTGCAAACACAAAGCTGCTATTTGCATAACTTTAAGTGATAATATAATCTTGAAAAAAGCAAAGAAAAAAACGGGTGTTATAGGAATTATGGGAGATTATGAATGTAGGTGTTTCATGACTCTGATGTTGTTCAGACGAGAGATTTTCGGGGGTTAGGGCATATACTCCTGTTTCATGAAACTTGGATTAGAGATTAAACCGGGATTTAACAGATATCCTGGCTTAATATATCCTGGATTTAAAATATAGCGCAACTTTCGTTTCAACTTTGACCCCTCTATCACATGGAACTATTTTTCGGCGTAGTGATATGGACACAAAAAACATACAGTAGTTCCGTGTGATAGAGGGGTAAGAAATGAAGGAAAGTTGCACTATATGGTAGAAATAGGTCAACAATACAAATGACGCTAGTTTTGTGAATTAATTTACTTTTAATGAGTGACCCCAGTGCCCCCCACAAAATGACCGGAACTACTTAATATTTCACCAAAACCAGAGCAGAACTCTCACCACAGGACTCCGACAATGAATTAATACAGTTGAACCACTATATTAATGGCAAGTAATAAGTGTTTAATACAGCTTAAAATCTGAACTATCCCTTTAAGATGTTATGTTCTCAAGAGTTAAAGATCTAATAAGGGTCCATTTGGTTACCAACTCTCCATCATTTAGCAGCTGGTCCTATGGGGACCAGTGCCAGGAACCACCTCAAGGACCACCGGTGGTCCGGGGACCACTGGTTGAGAACCACTACTATACTGAGAGGAGAGAGGACAAAGGCTAGGAGACTGGTATTCTTAGAAAGAAAATTGGACAGAGAGCAAGATAATGTAAAAAAAAGGGGGGACAACAGTGTAATGATGATTGAAAGGAAAGACAGAGAAATAGAGACTGAGAGAATAAGAGAGCAGAACTTGAGGACAGGTTGCAACACTCCCAAAGTTTCAAGTTTCACAATATACATAGCAATGTTTTGCATGGTATTCTTATCAGAATATTTATCACATGTACTGTATATACATGTATACGATCAACACAGAGTAATGGCAGTAAGTTGGCAACATAGGATGATCCTAATACAGACCAAAACGTCCACACACACACACACACACACACACACACACACACACACACACACACACACACACACACACACACACACACACACACACACACACACACACACAAAGTTTCACAATTGCAAATAAATGGAGTGAAGCTACATGGAAGTATGCTGCTTTAATGTAGTACAATATGAATCACTTTACCCATTAATACACGTGATTGTTTTCTGTTTTCTCATTTGACCACATGGTGCCAGGTTACGTTGATGGATTGATTGATTGATTGATTGAAATATTTATTAACAGTTTGCAGAATTACAGTTCATTTCAAGCACAAACTCAATACAAAAGGCTGTTAACTGTGAGTGGACGACCCAATTAAGCATTACACTTGTTTCCAATAGGGTCCACCATGTTCAATTCATCAAAAACATTTAGAGACGTACAAATAGACACTTCTATATAGACAAAGAACAGAACAGGAATTCATCATAATGGAGGTAAAAAGGGAAAAGAAACATATACAGTGAGGGAAAAAAAGGGGTGGGCGGTGGGGGGGATTCACGTTCAGCTCCGTTCATTTGTTTGTTTTCCTTGGAGGAGCTGCGTTGGGTCCCCAAGTCGGCTCCGTGGCCGTACCTTGAGTTGGCTGTGTGGCCGTGACCAACAGTGAGCCAACAGTGGCAGTATCTTTCCACTTCATCTAATATTTCATTCTTGTTGCTGTCTATGAGCTTGCTGTCTTTAAGAGCACTATTAGACATTTTCACTCAGCCAAGTCTTTGCGCCTTTTCTCACCTCAAGCTGATTGACAGCACTTCTGTTCTTGTCCAGGGTACGTAGGACACATAAATCCATTGCAGCCTTGGTCTGATGCGTGCTTGTCGATAAGGATGTCTGGACACGATTCAGCAATGTCATAGAAGGGGTTTTCGTGTCAAGGGGTGTCTCACAGACAAACAGTCAGCTGACGTTGAGTCTGACTCGCAAACCTCAGTGCACACAAACACATTCCAATTTCCTTGAGGACAATTAGAATTAATTGTCCTCAAGGCAAGGAAATGCGAGTTTACCTTCTCTATAGCATGTTACACAAAGGCAATTTAAAGTTCATTACAAAAGGCTTGGCTCATATAGCAGGTCTTTCATCTAATTGCACATGTGTGTACAGTTTGTTTGTTTGCCCATTTGATGTGTGTTTGTGGGTTCGTGGATGGAGGTCCCTTGGGTTATTAATATGAAATGATGAAACTTTCATTACAGCATCTGGACGAACTCTGATTACTTTTCCCCATTCATTTTCCATTCTTGGTCAAATTCACAAACAGGGAGACGTGTCATGTCATGAAGAATAACAATGATAGTGGTGAGTTCATGACAGTGGAGCTTGGTTCACTGATAACATTATATTGCCACCAAGTGGTGAAAGCAGGAAAGTGCACCGAGTTCAGCTTTTTTTCTTTTCTTTTTTTTAACCCACTTACTGTCCGTTTGTGTTTCATATTGTGAGGATGTCAGTGTCTGATCATTGATCGGTGATGTGTATCAGTAAATCAGTGTTGCCTCTCTGTTTGCCAGGCTTGCTAGGTATGGTGGCCCACATGATGTACACCACAGCCTTTCAGCTGACGGTCAGTCTGGGCCCAGAGGACTGGAAGCCTACGACATGGGACTACAGCTGGTCATACATGTAAGTAAGCACACACACAGCGCGCACACGCACACACACACACACACACACACACACACACACACACACACACACAGACATTTAATATCTTTATTTGCATTCACATTTTTACAAAAAAATCTTGAACACAAACAATAGTGGATGCGCAAACTTGAAAAACTCTACAACAAGTGCTTCAGGATACAGATCACGGGTACAGAAAGCATCGCCTTCTCCATATATGGCGACACA
The DNA here is from genome assembly GCF_951216825.1 of Electrona antarctica. NCBI lineage: Eukaryota > Metazoa > Chordata > Actinopteri > Myctophiformes > Myctophidae > Electrona > Electrona antarctica. The sequence continues at coordinate 8,454,232 of NC_136805.1, read as the reverse complement.
CACACACACACACACACACACACACACACACACACACACACACACACACACACACAGTCTGTGAGTTTATCCAATCTAGAATCATAACTTTTTTACTATCCTTTCAGAAATTACACAATGCAACAACAAATTGATGCATTTTGAATCACACGTATATCTGCATGAATACAATTTAACTTTATCATACAATTAGAGTTGTGAAAGGAAACTTTACAAGCTCTAAGCTGTCTTTTGGTACTATATAAATAAAGTTCTCTGTTGCTGCTATTATTATTACAAGGGGTCATTGCCAAAACAATGTCCCGCCTCTCTCCCTTCAGCTTGGCGTGGTGTTCGTTCACGGCCTGCATGGCGTCGTCGGTCACCACCATCAACCGCTACACCAAGACCATCCTGGAGTTCAAGCACAAGCGTCGGAACATGGAGAAGAACCTGAAGATCAAGCAGAAGCTGCTGGAGCTGGACTCCCCGGAGCAGGTGTGGGACATGTACATCAGCTCCGTCCCCAGCACGGCCGAGGAGCTCATGGACCTGTCCTCCAGCAGCCGCAAGCTCTCCAACGCCTCCGTCTTCCTGGACCTCAGCGACCTGCCCGACACCCAGGACGAGGAGTACTGTTAACCCATTCAGGCCTGACGTCGAAATAAAAATAAAAAAGTTTTCTAAATCATGACAATTTTCGGAAAGATTTGAGGCACATTTTAACGATTTTTCAAAAATAACAGATCTACAAGCTCATAGCGCGCCACTCGGTGGCGCGCTATGAGCTTGTAGATCTGCTATTTTTCAATAGCTAAATTATAACAATGTTTAAAACACCAAAAGGGGTTCCCGCCCCAAAATGGGTTAATGGTTAATGTGGTTAAACGCTAACGTGACATGGATGCGTTCCAGGTCTCAATGGATTAAGGCCCCGGCAGGGGCGTGCACAGATAGACACGAGGTAGTGCTAGTAGAGCACCTGCCCTTTTGCCCTCTGGACAGCAATGTGCCCCTTGTTTTGAAAGTTCGTTTTTTTTGTTAATTGTATGTTTATTTTGTACAGTGTACAGTATGTGGCACATGGTGACATTGACCAATTCTGGATTCAAAGCTGCTAATTTATTATGTATGCCCCAAAATCTATAACACTACTATATTAAGGCAGCCGGCGGTTCCACGCGGCCGCACAAGGTGCCCTTTTGTTCACTTGAGCACCTGCCCCTCAAAATGCCTGCAGTGCACGCCACTGTCAGTCTGTCAGTCTGGACCTGACAGCCGTGTATTTTGCCCGCCGAGCACCAAGCTGTGACCCAAGCCGCCATGTCAGCGGACCTCACCATGTACCTCCTTCCTCCTGGTCATTATGGAGCACCAAGCTGTGACCCAAGCCGCCTTGTCAGCGGACCTCACCATGTACCTCCTTCCTCCTGGTCATTATGGAGATGAGCACTGACCTCTGACTTTATGAGCGTTGGCTGTCTTTAATCCAGTGTTGTTGTTGTTGTTGTTTTTGAAAACAGATTCCCATATTGCTTCCCGTAGCTGAGAGTCAACAGAGCACAGCGGAGGGAATGCAACACACTGACTCAGAGTCAGCTCCATAGTCTGCCGCACGCAGAGAGGGCATGGCCGCCAGGTCTAACACATAGAAGCAGGGACGTGCACACATAGACATCAAAGGGGGCTTCAGTCCCTGCCCTTTTACCCGTCTGTAAAACAACTGCCCTTTCCAGACCACGAATGCAGCATTTACTAATGGTGAAAGAAATGAACATGCCACTCCTTTCCATGCCATACCGATGTCTCCTCAACTTGAACACAGTATTTTGCGATGAACTAATTTGTTTAGAAATCCAATGTCGTACATCGCATCTCCACTAGCTAAAGAGTGCTTGGTTGCGCCCCGAAAATAGCTGATGTACAAGCTCTCAACGTGTCACGCTGTGATGCGTTGTGAGCTTGTAGATCTGCTATTTTTGTCCAAAGGTGCCCCTCTTACGGGATTTCAGCCCCCGCCTCTCTGACACACTCTGCACGTCCCTGAGTGGAAGGCCTGTCTTTGTGTGCTCCCACGATCCATCCACCTCAGCTCCAAATGCTCCAAACTTCACCTACGAAAGGTTTAAGGTTGCACACTCTTAATGACTCTTGCGTATAACTACCTGTTTTGTATTGTAAAGATTTAAGGATTCAAAGAAAAATGTATAATGTAATGATGCTAACGTTTGTGCGAGTGTATGTGAGTGTGCATGCCTGTACAGGTTTGTGTGTGAAAATGTCTCCCACTTTGCCTTTGAAAATGGTTCATGTTAGCAGCATAGCATACAAAAAGAGGCTTTAGGGTTTCCTTAAGCATTAGTATTATAGATTGAAGGCCAGCTTGTGAGTTCAAATACCTCTATGTATTGACCAATATAATGCTCCCTTATTGGATGTATAACGGACATTAAGCACTGCCAGTGCCACCCAATTTGTAAACCGTATGGTGTCAGTGACTGCTTGCAATGCCATAACGTAGCACAACATCGGGAACTGCCCATAGATCCGAAGTCCCGTTAGTCCGAACATGCATTAAGGTTGGCGAACATGCACTGCTCCCGTGCTTGCGGTTATGTTTAGGTTAGGGTTAGAGATAGGGATAGTAATTTCGGAACAATGAACCTTCTGACTAATGGCACCACAACATCCACCTCATTGAGTATTATTATTATTATGAAACGTATTAGAAGGACAATATCAGTCACCACCAGAATCAAGAATGGGTGTTTTCAATTAATCTATCATGGTTAAAATGGAGTTTGAAGTGACAATGGGTTGTATAGAAGGGGGTGGGGCAGCAAAAATGAATAATCAAATATCAAAATAAATACTTAAAAATGGCCCGGGGTGTTCACTAAAGCCTGAGTAGACTAGTTAAAATGACCCCAAACATGTTTGAAAGCATTTTCCAGAGACCTCTTACATACAGTATCAATATTGTTTTCCATTATAGGTGACTATCTATAATGACACCCAACAATTTAGTATGTGGAACCTGGCAAATTCTGAACCATTTATAAATGGCAGATAAAAATGAGTTTGGGCTACTAGGAATTGTTGCTTCCACAAAGGTAACATGAAGAAATGAGGAGAAGCAAGAAGCACTCAGTTGAGAAGTTCAAAGTACTTCTCAGTCTCGGGTGCACGGTTCAGGTGTAGATGCAGTCCATAGAAAAGAATACCAGCACTCAAAAGTGAGTGTGGTCAGAGCTTCTTTTAACCCATTTTGACCTGAGATCAGATTCTAAAAATGTCTTCTACATCCTGACAGTTTTCTGAAAAAGCTATGTTTCGTTCTTCGGTTTTTCAAAAATAGCAGACCTACAAGCTCGTAGCGCGCCACTCGGTGGCGCGCTATGAGCTTGTAGATCTGCTATTTTTCAATAGCTAACACCAAAAGGGGTTCACGTTGTATCCAGTAGGATTCTTTTTTTATTCTCTATATCTATTTTTCAGCGTTCCCCCAACAGCAAGCAAACATACGCACGTTTCGCCCCAGAGGCCTTCCTCTGTTCCTCAGCGTAAATCTAAACAATAATGGGTGTTAGTGCCACTTATAAAGGGGACCTTTATATTGTGCTTCCACAAAGGACCAGGGAATGTAGGATGGGTGGGGATGACCATACTGTTTTCCTTTGATTAAAGTTCCATGTCTCTGATCAAACAGAATGTTCTGTGCTCACAACATTTTAATTGAGGGGAAAGCTCCTTCTCTGACTAATAACACTCTAGGGGATCCATTAAGCTGTATGTGCAAAAAAAAAACAATGTGATCATCAATGTGATTTTATACCCTTATGCGAAGGAATACACCCCCTTTGAAGCTTTCTAAGTAGCTTTTACATGACAGAAACAGGACAAAGATCCCATGGGCACTTAGTTCAGTCATAGTATATGACTTAAACTCTTAAAGGATTACAACAGTTACTTTTACTTTTATTATTTTCACTTTTGGCTCCAATTACATCATCCCATCGTTGCCAAAACATAAAATACAAAAAAAATACTTTTAAGACAAAATTCACTATGTTTTCAAACAGACAACATTCTGTAGTCCCTATAATACTGGTCAAAATGAGTCCCTATAATACTGGTCAAAATTAGTCCCTATAATACTGGTCAAAATGAGTCCCTATAATACTGGTCAAAATTAGTCCCTATAATACTCAAAATGAGAAAACAAAACAAAAACAATGCAGTTTGGCAGTTATTAGCATACAGGTATACAGTATGTTATATTCAGCGTATCCTCTGCAGATGATGGGCTCTCATGTCACAGGTGTGAGGTGTTAGATGATGGGCTCTCATGTCACAGGTGTGAGGTGTTAGATGATGGGCTCTCATGTCACAGGTGTGAGGTGTTAGATGATGGGCTCTCATGTCACAGGTGTGAGGTGTTATTCCAGATGATGGGCTCTCATGTCACAGGTGTGAGGTGTTATTCCAGATGATGGGCTCTCATGTCACAGGTGTGAGGTGTTATTCCCCATGATGGGCTCTCATGTCACAGGTGTGAGGTGTTATTCCAGATGATGGGCTCTCATGTCACAGGTGTGAGGTGTTATTCCCCATGATGGGCTCTCATGTCACAGGTGTGAGGTGTTATTCCAGATGATGGGCTCTCATGTCACAGGTGTGAGGTGTTATTCCAGATGATGGGCTCTCATGTCACAGGTGTGAGGTGTTATTCCAGATGATGGGCTCTCATGTCACAGGTGTGAGGTGTTATTCCCCATGATGGGCTCTCATGTCACAGGTGTGAGGTGTTATTCCAGATGATGGGCTCTCATGTCACAGGTGTGAGGTGTTATTCCCCATGATGGGCTCTCATGTCACAGGTGTGAGGTGTTATTCCAGATGATGGGCTCTCATGTCACAGGTGTGAGGTGTTAGATGATGGGCTCTCATGTCACAGGTGTGAGGTGTTATTCCAGATGATGGGCTCTCATGTCACAGGTGTGAGGTGTTATTCCCCTTCTAGGTTTTCTTGGGGATGCAAAACTCTTTAGTAGGCCTACGTTGGGTCCTAAAGTGCTGTTATGCTTTTGAAAAAAGACGGAGATCCGGGCACTCAAAATATTTATCAGGGCTCAAAGCCCTGATGAAGACCGCTATAGGTCGAAACATGTTGGTTTAATAAAGATTCTTCTCCTCTTTTAAATATTTTGGGTGCCCGTGGTTCTCCGTCTTTTTTTCAATTGATGTCTAATCTTGATTGACCTTTTTAAATGTTTTTTTTTTGTGGCTTTTGCCTTTATTTTATATATTTTTTTATGGAGGGACAGATAGTAGGCTGACAGGAAATGGGGAGAGAGATGGGGGGGAAGACATGCAGTAAGGGCTGTTCAGGGGATCAGGAGTTGAACTCGCGGCACACTGCCAGACTGGATTGCCAGCCAAGGTGCCTGGACCACTGAGCCACGGCCCAGGCCTCGATTGACCTTTTTACTATTTTTACTATCTTTTATCTACAGTACCTGCACGTCTCCGTTGAGCACCTGGTAATGTTTTCTTACCTCTACTGTTATACTTTGTTGTAGCCTACTTGTTGTCATCAAGCTGAACATGTTCAGGCGGGGGGTCGGACCATAGCATGTTCCCTCAGTTTAGGGTTCAGGCGGGGGGTCGGACCATAGCATGTTCCCTCAGTTTAGGGTTCAGGCGGGGGGTCGGACCATAGCATGTTCCCTCAGTTTAGGGTTCAGGCGGGGGGTCGGACCATAGCATGTTCCCTCAGTTTAGGGTTCAGGCGGGGGGTCGGACCATAGCATGTTCCCTCAGTTTAGGGTTGGGAATTGGGATTTGGTCGTGAATACAAGCGGCCGAAATGAGTTTTCTTCGACGGGTGGCTGGCATCTCCCTTAGAGATAGGGTGAGAAGTTCAGTCACACGAGAGAGACTCGGAGTAGAACCGCTGCTCCTTCGCCTGGAAAGGAGTCAGCTGAGGTGGTTCGGGCATCTGGTTAGGATGCCTCTCGGGCGCCTCCCTAGGGAGGTCCTCGACGCACGTCCCACTGGGAGGAGACCCCGGGGCAGACCAAGGCGCAGTTGGAGGAAACACATCGACTCACTGGCCTTGGAACGTCTCGGAATCCCCCAGGAGGAAGTCACTAATGTTGCTCTGGAGAGGGAAGTCTGGAGCACTCTGGTGGAGCTGTTGCTCCTGCGACCCGACTACGGATAAGCGGTTGAAGATGGATGGATGGATGGTTATGGTTACAGTTTAAGATGATTTAACAGGGCTGAGGGGGACCAGTTACTTTTATGGCCTCTAAAGTTATCAAGTATTATTTTCAAAATGTTCCATTTGTGGCAGCACCAATATTAAGTAGCACCAAACAATTCCCAGAGCTCCACCAACAGTTCTCATGTATCTAATCCACTGTTTGCCATTTCTGTAGGCTTCTGTAGCCTCGAAATGTCACTACTTTTTGTATTTGACTATACATTTTGACGAATTTGCAGACCAGGCAGCACACTCCTTTAAAGTAGTAGTCAGTGAAGACTAACTGTATGAGAGCATTGCATTCCAAAATTATAATGGACACCAGGATAGTTGTTATTTCATTATCTATAAGTGCATTTAAAAATGTATGTATATATGTGTGTCTTTATTTGCTCAATGTTAAGTGATATGTAAATAATTAAATTTATTCTAGTAAAGTTTTATGTTCACTTGACTACTGAAGCATGGACTGTTGTGTCTTTATCCATATGTCCTATTTACTAATACGGGAATCCATACGTTAAAAACTTTAAATAAAAGGTTTACATTTTTCATGGAAATCTGTCTCAGAAGATTACATATACTGTACTACCAAGATAAATTATAAATATCCCATGTCTCTCTTAGGGAAAATAATATCTTAAACACTTAAACCCTATATATGGCTCAGGGGTAGAGTGACCGGATGGTAACCGCAAGGTTGCCAGTTTGAACCTGGGCTCCCCCAGAGTTAGTGTCGAAGTGTCCTTGAGCAAGACTCCGAACCCCTAATTGCTCCTGGTGTGCTGGTTGGTGCCTTGCATGGTTTCCGCCACCATCGGTGTATGAATGTGTGTGTGAATGGGTGAATGTAATGCACAATCTATGTAAAGCGCCTTGGATAAAGGCGCTATATAAATGCACCATTTACCATTTTATATACTTTGTTGGCTGGGGTTCCCCAGGGGTCTACACTTCATCCCCTCAACATACATATAACAAATGTGTTGTAAGCTTGTAGGTCTGCTATTTGCACTGAATGTTTGCCTATTTCTGCAGAATGTTGGCTTACCTGTTGTGACTTGCCCAGATAAGGGATGCTAGGATAAATGTGGTTCTCTCGTCAGTTTCTTTGTTTGTCCACATGGGGGTGCTGACATCATACTATGGCAGAGGCAGTGACATGACCAATAGAGGGTATGCGCATGCTTAAAGTGAATGGCACATCGAGTGGCAAATCGAGTGGCAAAGCATGCAAAGTGAGTTTAACATTGTTTAACGTTGTTTAATGCAATCAGATAGGACTTTTCTGTGTGGATGTATGGGCTGTCAAGGCCAGAAAGTAGTTTTTTGCCACTCAGTAGGCGTTCCTGCATAACTTCCTGGTTTGACGCGCATACCCTCTATACATTATCTGACCACATCTACCACTTGTAATATTTTGAGATAGAGGCATATTAGGACACAAAAGCCCATTTAATACCATATTTTAGAACAACTTCATTCATTATGGTTATTGGTAGGTGAGTACATTGGCTGTAATATATTCAATGCCCCATCGTTCTTACTTGTGTTAAAGTCCAGCTGTTTAATGCAAAAAGGCAATCAAAGAGTAAAGACCCCATTTTAACAAGTTCAAACAAATGTAATGCCCCTTCTTCTGAGGCCCAGGTTGAGGCCCAGGCCCAATTTCAAAATGTAAACAAGGCAATGTGCATGCTTAAGTTGGGACAGAGATTCAAAAAGCAAGTTCTATGACTTGCCGATATGAGCTACTGTAAGCATTTTTGGCTAGGTGGCCAGACCACCATGCCAGCCACCCGGGTCTGGACAGAAGGATTTGACAAGAGGAGAAAAGCATATTATACAATAGCCTATACTGTATATATTATATAAAAATGTACTCTGAAGTTGAAGTGCTTTTTTGTTTGTTTGGGGCTTTTCATAAGCTATAGTTTACATTAACAAAACAAGACTTGGGGGTCTGTAAGATTTTTAGTGCAATTTGGTACTATAATTGTAAGGCTGATGTTCGAACGAGGGAGTCACCAAAATCAATAGGATTCATCCTGCAATGTGTTTGTTTGATTGTGTGGTATCATGTGTGCAAAGTTAACATTTTGGCCTGAGGATAGCACTAGACTAGAGGAACAGTAATGGGGTCTCCCAAATGGCTATATGGCTCATCTGCCAGAGAGCATGAATGTACTGAGCAAGTTTCATGGCTAATTTGATTTTGAGATGTTTTGTGTGCAAGTGGAAGCCTAATAGACTGGCACTTGAGGAAAGGCCATGGGAGTCACCATCAGTAGAGTTCAGACTACAGGGAGCATGAAAGTGCACAGCAAATCTAGCCGCAATTTGCAACTCTAGATTTTTTTTATAATGGGATGAATCTAGAGTTGCAATACCCTCCATTGACTCCCCACTCATCATTTTGCGTTTGCGATCTGCTTGTCTTAAACGACGTTAAACTCACCAACATTGCAGCTGTAGTCCAAGCTTGAATTATTCTCTTTTAATCTGCCGAGCTTGTTTTTCATAAAAATCCCCGGTAGACATGTTATGAGCTACTTTCTGTCAAGAACTTCTGTGCAAGTGATTCTTTTTCTAAGTGCTGGAGTTTGGAAGCGCTCGTCGTAAATCACTGAACGTCCCTGCATGCATCTGTTTCGCATTTGCACATAATGCAGGAGGCAGCAGCGCGACCCCTTAATAGAAACGAGCGCTTCCAAACTCCAACATTTCTTCTTCAGAAAGTAGCTCATAACATGTCTACGGGGGATTTTTATGAAAAACAAGCTCGGCAGATTGAAAGAGAATAATTCAAGCTTGGACTACAGCTGCAATGTTGGTGAGTTTAACGTCGTTTAAGACAAGCAGATCGCAAACGCAAAATGATGAGTGGGGAGTCAATGGAGGGTATTGCAACTCTAGATTCATCCCATTATAAAAAAAATCTAGAGTTGCAAATTGCGGCTACAGCAAATCCAGCCTGCAAAAGTCTTCGAAATATCTTATGGCCAATGTGTTGGGCGGACAGATGGACTCACCCATATCCTTTAAAGTGCACCCGCAAGGCCGTAAAAAGTCAGACACGGAGAGCGCTCTTCAGGTATAATGCAATCTGGGAATCCATTTGATAAAAGCAAATTTGCCCCTTTATACTAATTTGCTTGCTTCCTGCTCGAGAGCCCCCTAGGAGAGCTCCTATTCAACTAAACAGCAATGCCGCTGACAGGTTTTTATTGCAAATTGAAAATCTGTCTTGAGAGATTAGCTATAATGCATATGCATACACTCCCTCTGGAGGGAAACTGAAACCACAAAACCATGGTGGTGAGGGGAAAATGGCCAGACCACTCCGACCTCCTCATAGCTAATATGGCCTATGGGTCCCCTATTAAACAAATGTATTGCGCCTACCAGTGGCCCTTTCCATTTGTTTTGTTCTCCATGGTCAGTATGAGGCCTCATTCACACGTACCAAACACCAATCAAGCAACGTTTTTTTGGGCCACCACAATGCTTTTCCAATGGGAGTCACATGGTTTGATCAAACATTTGTGTTTGATTGCCGATTGCTGCTGGTGTTCTGCCCCTCCCCCCTCATCAAACAAAAATGTTTGGTCAAACCATGTGACTCCCATTGGAAAAGCATTGTGGTGGCCCAAAAAAACGACCAAACATTTTGTAGTGCCCAAAATCCTGTACTAAAAGGCACTGTGGTATACTGACGGCAAGGAGGTGTTCAGACGTGTGCTTTGATAAACTGAAGTCCAAACTGTTCGTTGAATTCATAAAGAAACAATATTTATTTTCACAGCCGATCTGTCACCTCAGCATTCAATAAATACTTAAATAAATAATCAAACGTCCAGAATACAGACCACAGCTCCTGTTGCACAGTTAAAAACAGTGTGCCTCTGCCAATCAGTAACACCTGCTGCTTGATTGGGGACGCGTTAAATACACGCAGGCAACCTTGGCCATGCCCTGTGGTGACATCATCAAATCATCAATTAGTATAAACCCATAGACATCATATGGCTCTTACACATTTGCTTGATTGGTGTTTGGTACGTGTGAATGAGGCCTAAGTATGCAATGTTTCATCTTCTTATCACCTAGCCGATGATTTTTGGCTGCTCCACTGGACAGTATAATAGGCTACTCTCAACTGGGCAGAGATGTGAGACCTTGATGATGACCTTGACTGAGACCTACCACTGATTGCAGACATGGCTTGTAGCCTCTGCTTCCCACTGTGATGTGCTGATGTACCTGCTCTGATGCAATGATGTGAAAGAATGCTTGTACCACTTCTCACAACAACTAATCAAAAACCTGCAGGCTTCACTGTGGGCTTTACACCAGGATAACAATAAGGGCACTGGGGGGCGTGTTCTCTCCTCCGCGTCATCAGTGCCTATACCCGAGGCGGGGTTGGCGAAAGGGCATTTCTGTGTGCAGTTTGCATGTTCTCCCCGTGTCCCCTAGGGTAGGTAGTCTAGGTACCCTCACAAAAAACATGCAGTAATCCTGTTCTCTAAACTGATGGAGGGCAAAGGAACTGGTCAGAATAACGTGTTCCTTCCACGCGCTACTGTACGTCCGGCTGGGGAAACTCTCCCCTGTCAAGTGAAAAGAAGCAGCTTGGACTCCTCATGCATAGAAGGAAGCATAAGGGTCGGGCCGCTGCCCCCCCCCAGGTTAGCAGAGGAAGTGTAGCGCCTAGGATTACATTAAATAATTGACACTGGGTGAAAAAATGGGTTGCAAAATCATGGGATAAAAATGTAAAAAAAAGAAAAAAAGGATAACAATAAGGAACTCGGATAAGTACTTAGCTTAAAAATAGTTTTAATGTTTTATGCTTTCAAACTAGTGCAAATACATGCAAACTGAAAATCAAGGTCACTGCAAGCAGGCCCTGTCACAATAGTAGACCACCAAAGCTGCATACATCAAGTCAAAATAAATGGCCGTTGATAATTTGAACCAACACACATTGATTTGACCTAGTCTTGTTTGGGCTCTCTTCCAGTCGTCCTCTTTCTCCGGGGTAGAATGGTGTCGCCATGGGATGCTAACCTAAGCCACTCATAGATCTGTGCCAGTGGGCACAGCGATAGGAGGGCAAGCGATCCCCCCCAGTTCCTCGACATCCACTTTATCCACATTCATTATTCAAGAATACAAAACCACTCAGTCAAATCTGAGCTCATACAAAGATTTGCAACTCTGCCCCCTCTGCTCCTCTCCACATAAATGATTCATCCGACCTTTCTGATGCATATACCATATTGTTTTAACCCATTTTGACCTGGGAACGATTCTGCAAATGTATTCTAAATCCTGACTGTTTTCTTGAAAAGGCTATGTTTTTCTATGTCAGTCGTTCTCAAACACTTTCATGTCACTTTTCACGATTCTTCAAAAATAGCAGATCTACAAGCTCGTAGCGCGCCACTCGGTGGCGCGCTATGAGCTTGTAGATCTGCTATTTTTCAATAGCTAAAGCATAACGTAATGCCAACACCAAAAGGGGATCCCGCCCAAAATGGGTTAAGGATATACTGATGCCCAGTATGTATCTGTTGACTGCCACAACATGTTTATTTAAGATTTGAGACGGAATAATTCACAGGTAGGAAGTCGATTATGGAATGTTAGAAAATGCAAAAATTGTGTTCACCTTTTTAACCACTAAATACAGCACATCATCAGGTTTATACTGCAGACTGGAGAAGCTAAAAGACTGAAGCTTACACTGCGTCTCAAACTATTCAACTCCATTTAGCCAATCCTTTGGCAACACTTTTTGCTTTGATCTAAAAGTATCGCCCTTCCTTCGCATCATCACCGCCGTTTAAGCCAATGTAGCAACGTACCCTGTCGACCACCTTTACACCACCACACAGAGGCTTTAGCTTTACTTATGAAGATAAGAATAAGAAGCCAAGCAGAGAATGACACCATTATTTCATGGAAGTCAATGACCACTGTAGTACAGTGTGCGTTTACAATCCGCTTTAGTGGAAGGAAGCACCTTCACAGAACATCTAAGCGACAGAATGACTCTGAACGACTTGGAAAACAGCAAGATGATTGATTAATTGATTGGTCGATTGATTGATTGATAGAAGTTCATTTGCTCTGCAGGGTCTCTGAGACGTTCCTACACGTCGCAAGCAAGATAGCTATGCCAATTTATGCAGAGGACTGCTCCTATCCAGAGCAGTGAAGAGCTACCTGTTTTAACGGCCACTGATTGTGAGCAACATTTCCCACGCTGTCAGCAGGTCACGGCCATCCAAAGTCCAGGCCGGCCATCTGGTAGAAGCGCTGGTTGTGTGGCCTGTAGAACCTCCTCAGTCTCTGGATCACATCCGGGTCAATAGGGGCGTGCATCCTGCCTTTGGTCTTCCCCAGACAATGGGGTTTACTGCTGCCTTCGGGCTTCTTCAGGCACGGGAAGCCTTTTGTCTTGTTGAAGTAGAAGTGCTTGTCTGTGACGATCCTCTGGAGGCCCAGAAAGTCCTGGACCTTGCCCAGTTCCCCGGCCGGGTCGGAGATGAGGTTCTCCCCGCTGACGAGGTGTATCTGGGCCCTGGGGAACCAGGCCAACCAGCGCTCCAGGTGCTGGGCGTACAGGCCTATCCACAGTGGGCTCCACAGAGAGTCGATCTGACCTAAAGGGTCGAGGCAGAGATGTCTTTTAACCACTAGTGGGAAACGTACTCAATTGTTTGTACGTAAGTAAAAGTATCAATACTGCAATGTAGAACTACTCCATTACAAGTCCGGAATTCAAAATGTACTTGAGTAAAAGTATAAAAGTATTGGCATGAACTGTAAAAGTAAAAAGTACTATGAAGAAAGTCCCATTTCACATTTTCAAATGTAGACCTCTATATGTATAGCAGAATTCATAGCAGAAATGTAAAGCAGAAAATAGCAGATCTCTGCTATTTTCAAATGGCCGAAATGTATATAGGGCTGACGTGGTTAATGTATGTTTTGTAATAAAAAGAAAATCCAAATCTACAAAGTAACTAGTAACTAAAGTTTTCATATACGGGTAAAAGTACAATATTTGTCTCTGAGATGTAGTGGAGTAGAAGTAAAAGTATTGGAAATTGGAATTACTCAAGTAAAGTACAAATACCTCAAAATTGTACTTAAGTACAGTAGCCTACTTGAGTAAATGTACTTAGTTACTTTCCACCACCAAATTTGTATCGTTATCATTATTCATTAAGCTCCACTGTAACACTGTAAGGAAAGCCGTGTCCACCAAGTCGTTTCTTTCCTGAGCGGTTTTACATTTTTTTACAATGTATTATCTGCTTACCCAGAGCTGAAATATTTACAACTTGGAAAACTTGAAAACCTGTTGCATTCAGGCATAGGCCTGACTCACACCTTCGCATCTAGCATACAACATTGATGCATGCTAGATGTATGAAAGGGTTTGTTTACATCTTGCCCCAATGCATTTCCAATGGAAGTCACATGGTTTGACACAACATTTGTGTTGTACGGCTTTCGGCTGTGTTTCGACTGCCCCCACCCCCTCATACAACACAAATGTTGTGTCAAACCATGTGACTCCCATTGGAAATGCATTGTGAGCTTGCATCAGTCAATAAGTCTCATACAACAAGCATACATCAATCTGTTGCGAAGGTGTGAGTCAGGCCATACCCGCATTTTGAGCTGGGAAGAAACGCTTTGGTGGACACACGGCCTATATAGCCTATATAAGCATCATACCTGTGGTCCGGTTCTTGAAGGCAAGGCTCTCAAAGGGAGGAATGTCCGGAGTCTTGGAGATGATCTGTGTGTAGTCCGATATGGCTCGAGTCACGGGGTCACGGACCACCACGATCAGCTTCACGTCCTTCGACATGGCATGGACCCGCGCCGCCGTCTCCCCGGTGACAAAGTAACGAGGGGTCTTCTCCATGACGATCTGGCCATCCAGGGCCTTGGGCATCATACTTCTGGAAGAGAGCAGGAGGAAACATTTTAGAAACTCTGAGCCAACTAGTCTTTAACAGGAAATAGCATTTTTTTCTTTGAGTAGGCCAGGGTAGAGATAATAGAGTTATTATTATTATTATTATTATTACTAGACCGGCGCCCGGCTGTAAAGCACCGAGTCGGTAACGATAGAAGTTGCAGATCCATGCCCCACCCGGCTATGCAATACCCGTTGTACCCGTGTCAGAGTAGCCGTTCCACCCATCTGTCTGTGTCCCTGTTATGTCCATATATGGAGATTTCTGTATCTGTCTCTCTATGTCCCTTTATTCCTATATATGGAGTTCTGTGTCAGGCATGCCCAAATATGGAGTCTATGCAGACGTCAGAATGATGTCAGAACAGGCCAGGTCCATATATGGACACTGGGCAGCCAGGGCAGCTGGGGCCCTGTCCAGAGCCCGGGCACAAGCCTTTTGGGGCGGTTCTGGACAACCGTGGCACACCGTGGACACCGGGCACTGCACTCCCTGTGGGGGTGTGGAACGCATGTGTCGAATTTGAAGTCGGTGGGGCGAACGGTTCTCGAGGTACGTGGATTACAACAGTACACACACAGAGACTTGGTGCATTTATAGTTAGATGTACTTTTTCTTTTCCACTTTTCCACACTGTTGAGATAAACTCAGAGTACCAGAATTTCACGGCCTGCAGACCTGCTTCTTGAAGTACTGTATTTCAACTTTTACCTTGAACCTTGGCTACCATACTAAGGCTGAATATCAGGAACAAACGTATCATCAGCAAATGAGGTCTTCCAAAATAGAACTATGTAACTGGCGTCACAGCATGCACATGTTAGTACATGTACATAGACTACATTATCTATTCTGCAGGCAGCATCCATGGTATTCTCTATCTCTAAACCAACATGGCAATGTTGGGTAATACAAATGCATCAAAGACATCTGTACAAGGACAATGTGCACCCGCTGATCATGTTCCCAGACAGAGCGTCTACACTCTACAGAGATCCAGACACGCGAGAGGGGACCAGAGGGCTCCATATACAGATCACTGATTCATTTCATGTATCTTCCTTTCCTCTCACTGCCACACCTCGCCATCAGAAGCTCAGCAGATGGGACTCATTTGAAGCTAAATGACTCCAGAGGCCCCACAGGACCAGCTGGAGACTCGGGGTAAATTTGCCAACACACCTGCCCCACGCACCTGACTCGCTCACCAAACATACACGCCAAGAGACTCTGGAGCGCATTCTCGTGTCAGGTTTTAGCCAGGGACGTCTCTCGACGCCTTCACACAACATGTCATCTTGACAGTATGGTTGTTGTCACGCTCGCTTTGAAACAGCTGGGTACAGACGTGGGGTCAAATGGCAATGGAGAATGATTCCACGCAGGTGTTCCAATCTGCTCGACAGGAGCAAGTGAAGAGGTTTGCTGCATCATTCAGGGCAATTGCAAACGTGTCCGGAATACTCGGTCTCTGCTTTGAGAGGAATTTCCGGCGACTGTCATCCGATTCCTCGCATTCAGTACTACAAACAATAAACCCTGCCTCACCTGCCTGGTGTTCCAGGACCATTACTAAAACAAACACAAAGTATTGTTTGCAAATGCTGTTTGACCCGGGCCTGTCATGATATTATGTACACACTGTGTGCTCATATTGTATTAGCAGGGGACTGCGGTCAGGTGTATGAGAGGAGAGAGGAAAGTAGATAAACCAAGGACAAGATGGCAAATATAGGCATTCAGGGAAAGGACAGATAGGGGACTGTGTGTGTGTGTGTGTGTGTGTGTGTGTGGGGGGGGGGGGGGGGGGGGGGGGGTCATAGAGCGAAAACAGGATGCAGCGTCAGATTTCAGCTACTCCTGCAACATGACCTTCTGTCAATACATCCACCCTCCAATCCTGCTCCACTATTATAATTGTACTCACTCGCACGCACGCACGCACGCACGCACGCACACACACATGCGCACACGCACACACACACACACACACACACACACACACACACACACACACACACACACACACACACACACACACACACACACACACACACACACAGTGATTTCATTTGATCTGAGCGGTGTGAGCAGCACTTAGCCTGAAGACTTTCCTTTTAACTCTGATACCCCTTGCAGGAGCCACACAGTCTGTTACATGCACAGATTTCACACACACACACACACACACACACACACACACACACACACACACACACACACACACACACACCCATGCACACACACACTCATGCACACGCAACAAAACACAAACAGACACTCATTATGCAGTCATTAGTCAAGCATTTGCCATTGTGCTTCTTGTCTCCCGGTGGACCCATTTCTCACGCTCTATCACACACACAAACACACACACACACACACACACACACACACACACACGTACACACACGTACACCCACAAACAAACGTAAAACTAAATGAATTTACACAAACAAACCAACACTCAACTCCCTTCAGAGATAAATAAGGATATGGTTGTGATGGTCTTTTACCGGACGCCATTAAATATCGTGTGGGCTTATCTGCATGTGGGGGAGGAGTGCGCCAACCGGAGCATATGCTTGAGTGTTCTGAATGAAAGGGGTGGGTGAATGATGAAGGAATGATGAGAGTTGATACAAAATGCCCCTCCATTAGCAATCTGCCAGTGAATAAATAGCCTTGGAGGTTAGAGGCTTAGAGCCTGTACTGTTACCTCAGCACAGAGAGATAATTACAGGCCCAGCCCCTAAGAGCTTCATCGAAAGAAAGAAAATTTCCGGTACCGCAAGGTTTGCACAGCACAGCAGTCACAATCGGGTAATTGACAAATTGCTATTCATTTTTAATAACCTAACCATTCTCTTTCCTAACGTCAGGCATTACAAATGTAAGCTTCACATGCAAACGCAAACGCGTCCGAAACGTTCCTTTATTGAATTCGATGAATTCCAACCAAAAGAGCTCTATACGTATAAAAAGATGGATCCCATATTTTCAGCCCTCACAGATCACATGCCCAAACCGCATGACAGTTTAGGGGTCTGTTTTCTGTTTGACATGTCCTCACACCTCTCATGTACTACTAAAGATCAAACATCCAGTGGATGAACACAGGGATTAGCCAGCAGCTTATAATAAGCCTCCAGTTGCCTTTGAGGAACCTCTCTTTTGTCAAACCATTTCCCAATGTTTCAGCATCCATCCCTGGTGTATAGCCCGGGCAAGCTAGAGCGCGTCCAGGCCACCGGCTATTGATCCTATGGGGGGCTTATGGCAACACAGTGTCAAAGGGTCTAGATTAGCTGGACCAGGTGTACAACTGGGACCGTCAGTGACAAGGTTACGGGAGGAGGGTGTGTCCATGAGACGAGGAGGCATTAGAAGTCGGCACGCATGTGAGGAATTATAATTAGTGTGTGTGTGTGTGTGTGTGTGTGTGTGTGTGTGTGTGTGTGTGTGTGTGTGTATATGTGTCGGGTTGCATGTGTATGTAGGTTGAATTCTGCGTGTGTGGGGGAAGTAGAGAGGCTGTGGTAATGCAGAGACAGGCCTCAGCTGGGATGAGGGGGTGGCAGGTGGAGCTTCGGGGGAGCGAGGGACCCTCTGGAGCCCCATCACCGCCCCGCTGTGTTAGCAATTAGACTGTCCCTTGCATGTGGAACCAGGAAATACACAGCGGAGCGTTGGGAATGTCAGATCAAAGATGCGCACACCGGCGTGTTTACCTTTGATGGTGTTATCCGAATTGATCCGCGGAAAACATAATTGCCAATCGGACTGCATGCAGCACTGACTGATTGTAGGCTATTGCACGTGATATTAATTGTGTGCCTGTGTGTGTGCGTGTGTGTGCGTGCGTGCATGCATGTGTGCGCGTGTGTGAACTGTGAATATAACTGTGAATATGTCTAGATGCATGTTAATGTGAGTGCATGCATGCGTGCTTGTACATATTTGTGTGCGTGCGTGCGTGCATGCGTGCGATACCGCGTTCATGGACATGTGTATGCTTGTGCATGTTATTGCGAGGCTACGTTCATGGACATGTGTATGCTTGTGCATGTTATTGCGAGGCTACTCATCCATTTCTCTTGAATGGGGTCCATTAGGGGGTCGGCCCATTGTGGCCGTGCCCTGTCCACTTCCAGGAGACATCCATCATGTAGGGGCCCCGGACCCCCCTGCCTTCCATCCCCAAGCCCCAGGAGAGGACCTTAATGAGGGGCTAGATCACCCTGCCCGTCTGGGCCTTATGGTGATCAAATCCAGTACAGTAACTAGGATTGGATAGAAGACCACACCTGAACCCCAGTATTGCACAGACACCATCAGCACACCAACAACAACAGCGCAAATAACCATATCCAGTTCAAAATATGCTTGTCTCTGTCTTTACTTTTGCTTATATGAATCAAATCAGAAAAAAACAGACACACAGACTACAAAAATACAATGGATCATGCTTACTAAGTTTAGTTTATGATATGCCACAAGCCCCTTCCCTAAAGCCACACAGTACTTTCTTATGATGACTCTATCTTTGCAACACAGACCATACTTTGGCTGAAATATCTGGTTCATCAGTAAACCTACCTTTCATTGCTACGGCCAATTCCCAACAACTGAATCCTTGTCCAACATTCAATGTTTTGTCAGCCCTCCATTCGTGCACGATTTGCATGGCAATTATATTCCCCCATGTAAAAACACAGAAACACAAGCCGTACCGTGTGCTGTGTCATGGCGGAACAAAGCCACCAATGTATGGGTATGAATTTAAACGCAGTTCACTATGAATTGCAAATGAATCACTGCCATCCAAGCTTCTGACTCTGAAAAGAAGTACCAATTTCCCAGTCCTCCCTCTGTCTCATTATATGTACTTACTGACAGGGTGTGTGTCTGTGACGCCCCGAGGCCACAGAGTGGACTGCATAATTGACAAATTATAAAACATCTTTGCCACAATCAAAAACGTGTAAATCGCCAGTGATACACCATGAGTAAACTGATAATAATGATTTAATGAATCATCTTTTGTGTCTGTCCATCCATCCAACATTTTGGTCACCAACAATATCTTGAAAATGATTGTCTACTAGATTGCCATTCTTATTTGCTGGGCACCTTCATGTTCCTCTAGTCTAAGGCTAAACCCTACTAGAGTTCTCAAATTCTGACCATTCCGACCTGGCCCGGCCCGATGTTTTAGGGCCTAAAATCTATGGTAATTAGTCAGGACGGGTGTCGGGCCAGGTGAGTTAGGGCCCAAAGTCAGTTAGGGCTGGGCCTACATTTTCAAACCTCTAAACCCTACTGATTTTATAGTGACCATCACCTTTACTCTAGTGCCACCAGATGTTCCACTTGCATGCATGATATCTACTTCCTGGTGTGCCTTAAGCTCCCCGGAGGATGAACCCTACTGAAACCTACTCTGTTGAGACTTTCTCTATGAAATTCTCAAGTCACATGACTTGATGGAAATCAATAGGAGTCTCAGGCACGTATATACAGTACGTACGTACCCTCTCAGGTTAAAGCTCTGCCAGTAACTCAGAGTCAATAAAACATCGATACATCTCACTGCACCTCAAGAACAAAAAAATCAAACAAAAATACCGCTATCAGGTCTCGCATAGAAGACATTTCTGGCTACCTCGCAGCCCTACCAAGACCCCTGGCTCTTATGACAAATCCCTCGGGTTGAAATCCAGGTCTGTGTGGAGATGTGTGAGGTTGTGGTCACATTGAATTCACCCTTTGCCCTCCAGCTAACCCATCTCTTATATCCCATCTCATCCTCACCCCATCTAATTTTAAACCTGGGTATCTATCCTCTCTTCACCTGCGACGCACCCTCCGCATGCGGTCTTTCGGATGCCGTGGCCGGAGAGTTTCACAACACGCTTTGTGTGTGAAGTGACTCTCCAGCAGACCTAATTGAATGGAATCCTTGAGAGGTAGAGAAAGAAAAAAAAGAGAGGAAGATAGCGAAAGAGAGAGAGAGAGAGTCACTCAGGGCCGATGGCGCCTGTAACGTGACCTCCACGTGTCTATGTGGGGAACCATGCCACTGTAGGATAAAGCTTCCTGCTAATTGTAACAGAAGCCGAGCTGACCGGCGCTAACCGCTCTAATTCTGAAGTCAACTGAAGGTCATAGTGAGGAGATAGAGCTATCGATCTTAGCAACACAGTAAGGGAGAAAACTTCCAGTCCATCAGAAGGAGCATCTCAGTGCTCCTCCAGATCCAATCTCCTCCCTGACCCGGCTGCCATTAGCGGTTCCTTGTCGGGGACTCTGATCTCAATTGCTCTTGTGAAGCTACATGTTGTTGCTAAATGGTTTTGAGGAACATGCAATTATGGCTCACCACTCCATCCATGATAGTTTCTCAGTGTTTTTTTTCTTCTTTTTCCCTCAGTTGATTTATTTGTATTCACTTTGTTTTATTCCATTTTGCCAAGTAAATCAGACAAGCAGTTCAGTCAAAACAGTTCAATTTTTGCATTTTCCTCAAACCTCAGTTGATTTATTATAGAGAGTTGTTATCACCCAGTAGCAGGTGCTGTCTTTTTCCCAAAACTGAAACTTCAATCTCTGTCAATATGTTTTAAAGTGGCACTGTTCCAGCAGTTAAAGGTTCTGTTAAAGAAGCATTCAGCACAGGGAATCGGTAAGGATTCAGGATTCAGGGAAGACGAGTGTTGAACAAGGGCTTTACTGATGCCGAGAGCAAGGCACAACAGGAGCGGACGTAGAATATGCACATCGACAGGCTGGGTGCTGGGCTAAAGAAACTTCAGTAGGTATTGGATGGAGCCCGCACACCACCACAGGTACAAGAAAGACGTTATTTATTGAAAATTCTGAATTTTCAATAAAGAACGTCTTTATTGGCTCCATCCAATACCTAGTAAGGCACAACAGCACAGTATGACAAGACACTATAGGTATAAAATTGGGAATAAGTGTGCTTTCAGGGCTAATGAAAGAAGGGAATTACATAATAATAATTATTATTATTGTTATAAATAATGCAGAAACTGTATCGGCTGCAAAGGGCTGATTTGCAATCCCGTGTGATTTAGATCGATAAAGATCTTGCATTATGCAGGTGTTTTCTACACAGTATCTGTCAGTTTACATTCTGTGTGTGTGTGTGTGTGTGTGTGTGTGTGTGTGTGTGTGTGTGTGTGTGTGTGTGTGCACGTGTGTGTGTGTGTGTGTGTGTGTGTGTGTGTGTGTGTGTGTGTGTGTGTGTGTGTGTGTGTGTGCGTGTGTGTGTGTGTGTCTGTCTGTCTGTCTACTCTGTGTATGTGTGTGTCCGTTCTGTTTTATGAAGTGGTGTGAAGACATCATTAACTCCCAGCGTAAAGTGACCTTGGGTGAAAGGTCAATTGACCGGGCTGACAGTGATGTCAAGTGTCTGGACAGGCAGGGAGTTCCATCTGGTTCTAGGGTAGAAGACGTGACAATCTGTGTCGCATAATGTGACATAATACAGGCACACAGCAGTATAGCACTGGTTAACCGGTGCGCTTTGAACCCCATTCAGGACAGGAAACCCCTTTTGATGTTTTAAGCATTATTTTAAACTTTTGCTGTTGAAAAATAGCAAAGGTTTACCGAGAGTGCCAGTGTCGCGAGTTTCACTCTTTTTTTAAAATCGTGAAAATGTGGCGCAAATCTTTGAATATATATTCTTTCAGAGCGAACGTTTTAACTCAAATCTTTGCATCTGGGGGGGGGTCCCTGGAACAACATATTTTCAGATGGGGGTCGGCGGCCAATTACATATATTTTTGGGGCTCCTTGACATGAAATGGTTTGAGAACCACTGACATAGAAACATGGGTTTTTCAGAATGGGTATTGGTCTAAATTATAATGGTCATAGTTGTAGTCCAACTGCACTCCTTTGTACAAAACAATCTACTCACAGGAAAAATGCATGTCATCCATTAATCTCTGGATTAAATCACACTACTGACATGCCAAAGTGGCTCCAGCGCTGAGCCAATGTCACTGAGCTGCTGCACTATACTATGAGCACACCGCAGATCTGATTTGTATCCACAATACATTTAATCCATTTGTAGCAGTCTGTCTGTCTGTCTGTCTGTCTGTCTGTCTGTCTGTCTGTCTGTCTGTCTGTCTGTCTGTCTGTCTGTCTGTCTATAGATGTTATAAACACCAATATAGATACTGACACACACGCGTGCACACACACACACACACACACACACACACACACACACACACACACACACACACACACACACACACACGTCAAAGCTATTTCTTTTTAATCAGAATCATTGCCAAAAAGTCTGAAAATGTGGGACTGAAAATCTCACACATCAGAGTGTGTGTGTGTGTGTGTGTGTGTGTGTGTGTTTGCGTATTGAGTATGTCTTAAGTTTTCTCAGAACTGGCTGAGAACAGAGCCACATGACAACAGCAACATCTGGCCTTGCCTTGCTGGAGAGATGATTACTCTCATCCGGGCCTTCCTCCCCACGCGCCACACACACACACACGCACACACACACACACACACACACACACACAGACACACACACACACACACACACACACACACACGCTATTAAATATGCACACGCCGCCACACACCGATTGGCAAAGCCAGATGGCAGACTAGACTATCACCTTTCACGGTAGTTTATGTTTAGGTATGCATAGTAGCCTATAGGAATCATCCAAAAAAATATATTTTGTCCCAAAAAAACCTACAATTTCTACAAAGCAACATGTTTTAAAATGTAAAAATCTCTGTAATAAAATAATCATTAAAAAAACTATTAGAAAACATTCCATGATTTTGACCCCACCAAAAAAATCAATCTGACGCGCCTGTACATGATTGATTGATTGATTGAAATATTTATTAACAGTTTGCAGAATGACAGTACATTTCAAGCACAACTCAATACAAAGACTGTTAACTGTGAGTGGACGGTCACGACCCAATTAAGCCTACACTTGTTTACAAGAGGATCCACCTTGTTCAATTTCATCAAAACATTTTAGAGACGTACAAATACAAATGCACTTAAATGTAGCCGTATACTCGTACCTGTACCAATCCAGTCCTCGTGCGTAATGCCTGTCAAAGAAGTGCGGCTCTGAGCCCAGCGCGCGGATGTCCGGGTGCAGGCGAAGGAACTCCAGCAGAGCCCTCGTGCCTCCCTTCTTAACCCCTATGATGAGTGCCTGGGGCAGCCTTCTGGTAGCGGTCCATTCTTTACTCGAACTGTTGGCTTCCAGACTGGAGGAACCAGTACTCGGCAGTAGCGCGTCCGCGTCCTCCTCGGTAGCCGGTGGTGCTGCTGCGACCAGAACGTCTCTGTAAAAGCCGGTTCTGTTCCGGCTGTGCAGCCATGACCCCACCGAGTTAGCGAGGACCTGCAGCTGTTCGTGCTTGACTTCAGAGCTCTCCGTTAAAAGGTCCGACGGCGACGACTCGCCGCAGCATCCTGTCAGGAAATAAACCACGGAGAAGCAGATGATGATGCCCACGGTGGACATGATCATGAACCGGTAGAGGACCCGCCGTCGCAGGTCCGTGTTCGGGTGGTGGTGGTGGTGGTGAAGATGATGATGCTGAAAGGCTGCCATCCCGCGGAGATCCGAGTGAGAGGTGCCATTCTAGTACCACAATAAGTTCAGCTCACATAACTTAACCGCGGTTAAGACTCGGTTGCTCTGCCACACGTACATGCCGGTATAGAAACTCAAATGTGCCCAAATAATTCCCCGAAAACTCCGAGAGAGTGTATGGTCTTCCTGCGCGCTCCATTCCATTCCCCCCGCGTGCGTTTCATCTTGCGCGTCCGGTACGCATTTTGTCAATAAGCAGTTGGAGAGATAATAGCTTCTATATAGGCATTCAAACACAAACTCGGGTCATCGTTTGTTTGTGCCTTGTGCGTGACAGCAACTAAGGCTATCCACCCACTCAAGAATATACGGCTTTAATATCCGTGCTGGACTGCAGAGACACTTCTCCACGGGATTACACGCTGCCTCTCCATGGCCCTCATGGGGATTCAGTCTAGGGATCTCTCTCTCTCTCTCTCTCTCTCTCTCAGTCTCACACACACACGCGAGCGCACACACACACGACAGTTACCTTTGCTTGGGGGGTCATGGTGGCTTAGGGTGGGATTAATTCCAACATATTGGAAAACGTGCATGGGTCTCTAGTGCATCAGCATTTACACTATATACAGATATCAGACTCAGAGGATGAACATATATTTTCTATTGCACTGTATGGCAGTGTTTGCTTGACAATATATAGTGACAGTGTTCATGTGTTGAACCCTTTTCAAAGGCTGCATGGAGATGTGGCCCCAACATACTGTACTGTACTGACATTGTGTTTTATAGTAAAAAGTTAATAGCGTGAAACATCAAGTGTAAAATACAAAAACAACAATGCAGAGGAGTGACGAGTGTGTTTATGTATAAAGGAATAATAGTTATTTACTGTGACACTTTACTTTTGATATCCTGCACATCTTCTATTTTACTTGAATACACAAACTGTGTTGACTGTCACATGAGCGTTTTAAATGGACCAATCCAAGTGGGTATTAACCCTGTAGTGCTGCTGGTCAGCCGTGCCATTTGGACAGGCGGCTTATCACACCCACCCAGCTGACAGACATCTCTCTTCTTTAAGACTGATCACTTAATTGGTTTAGTGGTCAGACCGTTGCACTGCGTCTGCCCAGAGACCACTGACCAATGACCACCCACCAAATACACACCATTAAACTCAAACACAAATTGACTTTATTAATCCCACTAGGCGCCTGTATAGTTGTTTGTACGCATGCAGAGAAACAAGCAAATACACCAAGGACATATAGAGCTCCATCTTATCCCTTATCCCTAAACGTATTTGCCATTTTTTACTATTTTAAAAAACCTTTTAAAATAGTTCAACTAGCCGATCTACATCAAGACATTGTGAGCTTGTAGATCGGCTATTTGAACTATTTTAAAAGGTTTTTTAAAATAGTAAAAAATGGCAAATTAGTTTAGGGATAAGGGTTAAGGTAGGTGGCGCAAGATATAGCCCATAATGTGAGGGGGGAAATCGATAAAAAAAATGTTGATTAATAACCTTGATAAACAATATAATGATCTGATTAAAACAGAACCCAAAGATAACAATGCCAAAAAAACCTACAGAGTATTTAATCACTTGAGCCCCAGCATCCAGATTCTGTGGGGAGAACATTTGCCAGATCTACAAGCTCACAACAAATCACGTTTTTAGATCAGCACATTTTGGCAAAGAGATGTATTGGTGTATAGCGTGAAAAAAAGAGCATACCAAGTACACTTGCAAGCAACTCAGGTTGCGTTTGGTTTAAGTGGAACGGTTTTAATTAATGACGGTTCATTTCAAAAGCATGGTACAATAAAGACACTTGCATGGAACAGATGCAACATTCCTTGCTTCTTGCAAGTGTCCAGAAGAAGCCAAAGTGCTGCATGGCTGCTTCTGGCCGCAGGATTCTGATATCAGAATCTGATTGAAACTGACCTGGGGGCAGTTTTAATAAAAGACTGACTGCAGGGATATAAATATATCAATGTAACTGATCTGAGAGAGAGAGAGACGTGCATGTTGTGTTACAGTTATATAGGCTACGTTTAGGACAGCCTTGCAATGTTTGTCTTTTGCTATTGCTGAGCGAGAAGATGAAGTGTACAGCTAATAGCTCATCGGAGAGCCATTAGATCCCCATTCCAACCACACATGTGTGCACATATAGGCACCCCCCCTTCACACAGACTCACGCAGGCACGCACGCACGCACGCACCCACGCATGCACGCACGCACACACAGTCACACACACACACACCCACACCCACACACACTTCATGTTCCATTTGGCTTACCCCTGTCATTATCCCATAGCAGATGTGACCCATGTCATAAAATCACATCATTGTCCCACAACGAGAGACAACACACACACCACCCTATACCTGCAGTATTTCCAAAGGCTATGGGGAAAGATAAAAGTAATTGGAGTTTAATAACGTGGTGCTCCGAGAAGACCTGAGCAATAGAAATAAACGAGTCAGAGAAGGTAATGAGTGCATTGTGTAAGGTTATGCGTGGAGTTTGCCATGGCGAACACAAAAGCTCCAGGGTTTTGCTTTTGCCTGTTGTTACTTACGTTTGCACATTTATAATATGCACAGGGCTCAAGTGAAAATCAATATAAAAGTTAGTTTTCTAAAGAGAGAGCTTCATAAATGTCTCAATATCTAATTTCCTGTATTTATGATGTAACACTTCATTGAACAGTCGATTGCAAAAGCCATCAGACAGGACAAATTCATTTCCTTAGAAAAGGTCGGGTGAACACAACGTTATCTTCTTGTTAACGATACAATGAAGACGTATACTGTAGTACAATTGAGGAATTCTATATTTTGCTTTCTTTTGTAGTATGCTTTTGTTCCAATGGAGCCTGTCCTAAGTCTTCATCCACATTTTTGTTGCTGTTAGAATTTCCAGTTTACTATTTAGTTTAGGCAATTACGCGCTTACCCAGAGTGACTTACAAGTGTGAGATCAAAGTAATATAGCATGAACCCTAAATCAACAAATGACAGGGTGTAGTTACGTAACTAGAGTCCAGAGAAAACAATTTAGTGCTTCAAAGAAACTAAAATACCATGTAACCATCGAACCTATATTGAGGGGAACATTCTGGAATTCTGTGGAACCAGAATTCTGGCCCCAGAATCACAGTCAAAGTCTCCGTCTCCGTGTTTTTCTCTAAATGATGAATCTCAACCTTTGGCAATCTATCAGCACAGTGAAAACTCTTAAGTGATGCTCAACTGACCCTGAAATAAACAAATCATTACCCACGCCAATATTTCAATAACACTTACCAGCTATGTCACTGTATCCTATACTTTTGCATTGACAAGACAAAAGAAAAGCGCATGCATTTGAAAACTAGACAAATTCACAGTAAAATCCCCTGGATTAATTTATCCATTTGTAAATCTGAGAGAATACAAATGGAACCAAATGTATCTGCAAGCGTCCATTTGGTTACATTTGTACACACACACACACACACACACACAGAGAGTTCAATTAATACTCAGGGCTTTACTGAGATTATTGAGTTTTACCGAGTTTACTGAGTTGAGGCAGAACGGATGTGAACACGTAACTTGTTTTTCTCCTTAATAATTTGCTGTGTGTTGTTGTTGTTTTTTTTAAATTCTCCAGCCACTCTTCCATGGATCAGGAGGCGAGCGAGGTCACCCGGCGAGATTGTGTGCATCCTTTTGTCTGCAGTCGGCCCGGCAGATTGTTCCGTGATGAAGTGGTCGTCTATGAAAGCGTGACCCCGGGGGTCAGGGCCGGAGCAGAGGTTTGTGATTTATTATCGTACGCAGGGGCACGGGGGAACCTGATTAATATGCCCCAGTGTCACTATGTATGAAACGAGCTCTTAGGAGGGCCGGTGACACGGCCAACACCTGGAAAAAAACTATCAGTTTTGAGAGGAGCCGCCCTCTGCTTCTTCACACCTCACTGCACCGACGAAAACACGTCCTGTTATTACAGTGCCTGTTGATGTTCTGTTCCTCCCCGTCACTGTCACGGGTCTCACTGCACTCAGGCCCCTTTTCCACCGGTTGGTTCCCAATGGGAACTGGTTCAGTTCTTTTCGGTTCTTTAGTCCATGAGCCAGAGCTCCAAAATTGGAACGTTAATTATGAATTGAGTGGGCAAAACCATACCTATAATAGATTGTTATCACCATGAAACTTCCCCAATTTAGTACTTACACGAAGACAATGATTTATTGTATTACAAATTTAACATTTTTAAATATGCAAATGAGGCATTGTGTAGGAAAATATGAAAAATAATCGAAAATATGAAAAAGCTACTACTGTGGAAGGGTTATCATGTATTCATTTACTTGTATTGATCCTATAAACAATTTAACATAGGTCTAGTTTTTCTTACCAATTTTGGAGCTCTGGCTCATGGACTAAGAACCAAAAAGAACTGAACCGGTTCCCATGGGCGACTGTGGCTCAAGAGGTAGAGCAGGTCGTCCAATGATCCATGGGTCGGTGGTTCGAATCCCGGCTCCTCCTGTCTACATGTCGAAGTGTCCTTGGGCAAGACACTGAACCCCAAATTGCTCCCGATGTGCTGGTTGGTACCTTGCATGGCTTCCGCCGCAATCGGTGTTTGAATGTGTGTGTGAATGGGTGAATGTAATGCACAATCTATGTAAAGCGCCTTGGATAAAGGCGCTATATAAATGCACCATTTACCATTTATATATAAATGCACCATTTTACCATTGGGAACCAACCGGTGGAAAGGGGGCCTTAGTGTTCTCTAATACCTCAGTGCCATTATGGGGTAGAATTGTATTTATTTGACACACTATAGCATTCCTTGATTCTATCTAAACCCCGGGCAGTCATCATCTACCTCTTTAGCATGTCATCCATTCAAATAAGTTATCCTGTTGTACGCTGAACACCCCCACACCACGACCCCCATTGAGTGACAGTCTAATGAGAGTTTAAGTAATGGCGTATGTAATCAAAGTCAAATTACGGCCATAAGTCACCCAATGGTGAGCACTATATACCTGCAAGCTAATCATGCCGGAGAACTTAATGAACCAAGCTTGCTGACCGGTGACCTCACTGCCTAATTCAAAACTAAGGACCTGGTATTATAAGCTCTCGTATCAGGGCGGACATTATCATTTAAAGAATTGCTGTCAATATGAGTGGATGGAATATACAAAACTACTAATTACAGTAGTACAGTGCAAGGTCTCCTTATATACCTTGCCTATTTATCAGGATGTTTGCATGGTTTGTATGTGTGGATATGGGTAAATATGTTTTTATATAATATTAATGTGGTGTGTGTGTGTGTGTGTGTGTGTGTGTGTGTGTGTGTGTGTGTGTGTGTGTGTGTGTGTGTGTGTGTGTGTGTGTGTGTGTGTGTGTGTGTGTGTGTGTGTGTGTGTGTGTGTGTGTGTGTGCGTGCGTGCGTGCGTGCGTGCGTGCGTGCGTGCGTGCGTGCGTGCGTGCGTGCGTGCGTGCGTGCGTGCGTGCGTGCGTGCGTGCGTGCGTGCGTGCGTGCGTGCGTGCGTGCGTGCGTGCGTGCGTGCGTGCGTGCGTGCGTGCGTGCGTGCCTATACGTGCGTGTGCGCGTGTGTGTGCGTGCGCCCCGTGGAAGCATTTCCATTATGCAACCCCTGAGGTCTTTTCTTGTGGATATGGTTTGGATTTTTAATAAGCAAGATGCTTCTTTGACCCTTTCATGTTGTGGCAGTAATGAGGTTATTGTGCCGTCGTGAAATACAGGTCATGGTCCGCCGATCGACTGGGCTGCTTCCATTGAACAATTCTGTAGGCACGGCCATTCTTCATTTGCAGGCTTTTCCAATGTACAGTCAACGTATAATGCATCGATCAGTCCTCCTGGACGCTTCATAGCATGAAATAGTCTCACATTCGCTTTAAGCCTTTAAGACCTGAGACCAGATTTTACAAAATGTCTTCTAAATCTGTATCAGTGGTTCTTCAAGCTATTTCATGTCAAGGACCACAAAGATTATATGTAATTTGGCCGTCGACCCCCATCTGAAAATATGTTGTTCCAGCCCCCCCCCCCCCCCCCCCCCAGAAGCAAAGATTTGAGTTAAAAACGTTCACTGGGAAAGAATATATATTCAAAGATTTGCACCACATTTTCACGATTTTCAAAAAAATAGCAGATCTACAAGCTCATAGCGCGGCACTCGGTGCCGCGCTATGACCTTGTAGATCTGCTATTTTTCAACAGCTAAAGTATAACATAATGCTTTGAAAACACCATCCCGTCCTTAGTGAGTTAAATGCCACCCATAGAGTAAATATCAGATTAGCATAATTGCATTGCGTTTGAAATTGAATTCAGAGTGATGCACACATGATTGATTTTACCGTGCTTTTATTTTAAACATTCCGAGCATCCTTCTGCTTTGCAGAGCGTTCGTTCGTTCTCGCCGTGTGTTCTTCTGCAGTATCTTCTGTCATTGGCTCTCTATGTGGGGTCCAGGGACCACCAGGGGTCCTAGAGGAGGCTCCAAAGTTGCCCCAGTTATCCAAATAGACCCGCCTTGCCTTAGAGGGCTTCATTTGTACACTCTCAAGAGTTGAATTAACACTGAGAAATTGACAGTGTAGATTGAGGACACACATGGGGATCCATAGCTATACTGCATATCAAACGTGGGGGTCGTTAAAAGAAACGTGATAATCACTGCTCTACTTCATACGTCTCAATGGTATCTCAAAACAGCCTATAAAAAAGAAATTGTATCGGCCTAAACAGAAGGAATGTGCTCCAATATTGTTCTGCTGGTGAAATAGAGTATGCATGGAACTCGTTAAGTTTTATTGATAACGAGCACCTTATCGAGCCCGTTATCGAGCATTTTCTATTATTTTGTGGAAAGATGGGAGACAATAAATTCTGAATTCTGAACAGAACCAGTATCTTTTTACTAGAGCCGTCAAATACAGAACAGACGGAAGGCAATTGACCTTTTTACCAATAAAATAATAATAAAGAAACTGGTTAATATGTGTACACTGGTCACTTTAAAAGTGTTTACCCGGGCAGCGCTGGTTGGCAGGTATCAACACACTTTTAGACCGACATGTTTGTGCCAGCATGGATGATTAAATCGTTTTATGCTCGATAACAGGCTTGATAAGCCCAAATCTTATTGATAACGAGTACTCAATAAGCTTGTTATCGGATTTGTTTTGGGTATCGGTTATCGAGCTCCATCCCTACCTGTGACAGTCCTAGTACATGTCTTTTTTCTTTACCCCAAAGTAACACCTCTCATTTAGGCACGACGTGCTTTGCCGTGCGGATCCCTAACCATCTCGTCCAACGGTCCAGGGCTCAGGAACAGCCTGGGAGATAATGGGGCTAGCTATAGGCCCGCCCTAATCACCCCTAATGCCCTGCTGCTGGTGCCAGCTCCACTATCAGCCCGGCTGCATCTCCGCAAGGCAGCAGAGCCAGGCTAATCAGTTGATCTGATCTGTATAGCCCATAACCTCCTTAGGTTACAGGATTAGAATAGGCCAGGGCAACGAAGGGCTGTTTCAGGGAAGAAAGGTCAGCGTTTACAGTTAACAGAGGCTGTAGCCGTAGCCCACAGGTGCGGGTATGATGTGTATTGACATCAGCATTGCTCCATGCATCCTAAATGGATTAATAATGAATCGTAATTGCAAAGAGCCTTTCTCTGCATGGGTCTCAACACTTTTTCTATTTTTTTTCCTTTTTTTTTTCATCGATCCCTCTGCAGTCAGCTGAAGCATGAACACCTTGCATTCGATATTGATCTGGCTTTTACAAGGAGGCCATTGGCATGATGTATTTTTTTCACAGGGTTTTCGGTCATTAAAATATTTTATTGCGTTCAGGCGAAAGCAATCTCACATGCACAAGCATGAACGGGCGCGCACACAAACACACACACACCCACTCCCCACACCCACACCCACACACACACACACACACACACACACACACACACACACTACACACACACACGTGCGCGCACGCTTCCTCCCCCAGTGTGTCTCAATATCAGAGTCTAACCACTAAAGACAACAGGTTAATGTCCCAGCACTCAGAGCTTTGCCTCGGAGAAAGAGAGAGAGAGAGCCAGAGTGAGAGAGAGACACAGAGAGAGAGAGAGAGAGAGAGAGAGAGAGGAAAAAAGAGATTAGGGACTACCTGCTGAAAAGTCTGCCCTCATTTCCGCAGGCTTCCACAGAATCCACAGTTCCACACACACACACACACACACACACACACACACACACACACACACACACACACACACACACACACACACACACACACACACACACACACACACACACACACACACACACACACACACACACACACACATCTGCTAGCATTGTTTAATGTCCCTCCTGTAAAGAGAGGGGATTACAGCTCCCCTTGCCCTCTGAGGGCACATCATGTAACAACACGGACGTTATCCCAGATAAATCTGTTATCCAGGGTCTGTGTGTATGTGCCCGCAGAGATACACTCTGTGGGGGGATTAAATGGGGGATATAGTGATATGGGAGCAATCCATCCAGTTTCCTTCCAGTTTCACCTTTAACAAACCCTCGCGTGCGTGCGTGCGTGCGTGCGTGCGTGCGTGCGTGCGTGCGTGCGTGCGTGCGTGCGTGCGTGCGTGCGTGCGTGCGTGCGTTGCATAGTTGTGAAACATGCAGCTCACTTGCAAACTCGCACACTGTAAGTACAGCAGTCTTAAGACACACCAGATGTGTCAACAGACACTTCATGCATCTGGTTTTATATCTAATTATCTAATTTTTGTGTAATGACGAGGAAAGATTTATTAATCCCAAATGCAGCTTGGATGGATTTGAATGTCCGAATAGATTACTTGCAGTATTTGTCTTCAAGCCCTCATTTGATTTAATTATGTAAAAAAGGGATTTGCTGGGATGTAAAGGAGATTTGGGAATAAATACCCACCTCCATCAGATTTATTTCTTTTTTTTTGGCTTTACAAAATAACTTTTGTTCGGTGTCATTATTCACTCATTAGCCTCAAGTGACCTTCTGTTATTCCATCTGACAGTGTTTTTCAAACCTCAAAGCAGAGAGAGTTCAGAATGCAGTTAAAATTATAATCAGCCCAAATTTACGTCACGTCATGTCAAGAGGGGATAATCCAAATATATCAACTGAACTAATCTCAGATGCAGATATTTCTAAAAAAATGTCCGGTACCTACCGCTCATTACACTGAGGCACCAGGAAGTGTAGATGAGGACAGAGTTTGGAGAGTCTGTCCCACTATTAAATCCTCAAACTCTCCTAAATCCATTCTTTGAAAGAGGATATAAGGCGATTCATTTCTTTTCGACAGGACAAAAGGATTTATTTTTGTTATAGCTCCCAAAACTTGACCCAAATCCTGTTCATGAATCTCTGGAACTAGAGCCTATGACACAATCATCTTTCCCCCAGCAGCTATCTTCATTCTCCGTGTCCTCGGGCCATTGGCATCCAGAAGCTTATTTCCTGACCTGACATGACATGCACTGCACACTGTGCACAGTGCCATATAACTCCTCTCACTTTATCACAATGCACAGGCAGCGTTGGCCCGGGGAAGTTACTTAAGTAAGACCGTCAGACCTATAAGGCCGATTCTACAAATGCCTCCTAAATAAGTAGTTCTCAAACTATTTCGTAATTCAAAATTATTCAAAATCTTACAAACACTTGCAGGCTCGCATCATGGGCACGAAGTGATGCGCTGTGAGCTTGTAGATCTGCTATTTTTGAATAGCCAATGCTAAAATCTAAAATGACACAGATGCTTTCCTAGTTTTAATGGATTAAAAATGTATTATGTTACTGTTTACCGGTACTTCTTATTTAAAGGATGGGGATTATTACATTAAATTATACTTCCTGTATACATTAACAGTAACATGTTGTATTACTCATTGAATTACTTTAAATGGAAACTCTACAGCCCAAACAACTGAACAAATGAATTAAAAAGCACGTGCCCAACACAGCTGAAAGTGACAATAGATTTAAAACAATGTAATTGACTTTTGGATCGAGATGAAAGCTCTGAACAGGAGAAAAACATCCAGAGTTTCTGGATAATAGCTCAATTGTGGAGGCAACATTACTCTGCTTTATTTAACTGTGTTAAAAGTGACCTCATACAAAGTGGGTAATATTGCCAACAGGCCTAAAGCATATGGTACTGATTAGTGAAGAAGGACTTGGTAGCCGATATGTACAGAAGACAAAACACCTCTGTTCTAATTGTTTTTATTGATGCCTCTAAGGCTTTGGTCGAGTTAATCACTAAAAGTTGCTCCTGCAAATTGAGTCAAAGGGGCGTGGCCTGACAGCGTTATAAGGATCCTATGCGGGTCAAACGGGGCAATAGAGTTTCCGCTTCCTTTGCGGTGTTGGTAATGGAGTGCGTCAGTACGACGGTGGGCTATACTTTCACCACCAGCCCTCTTTAATGTGTATATGAATGATTTATCAGACCAACTATAAGAGGCTCTGAAACTTTTCTCCTACCAGTGCTGCATGTATGGGTCTCTCAACAGCTGCTAAAAAGCCTAAATCTGATTATTGATTGATTGATTGATTGAAACAGTTTGCAGAATTACAGTACATTTCAAGCACAAACTCAATACAAAGACTGTTAACTGTGAGTGGACGACCCAATTAAGCATTACACTTGTTTACAAGAGGGTCCACCATGTTCAATTCATCAAAAATTATGGCCATGTTAACCCATTTAGGGTTAGTCGAAATTGGGAGAAAAAAAATCTTCAAAATCCTGACAGTTTTCTGAGAAACCTTATGTTTCTGTATCAGTGCTGCTCAATATTTCATGTCAAGGACCCCAAACATTATATGTAATATGCCTCTGCCCCCCCCCCCCATCTGAATATATGTTGTTCCAGGGACCTCCCCCAGAAGCAAAGATTTGAGTTAAAATGTTTACTCTGTAATAATATATATTCAAAGATTTGAGGCACATTTTCACGATTTTTCTAAAATAGCAGACCTACAAGTTCATAGCGCGGCACTCTGTGCCGCGCTATGAGCTTGTAGATCTGCTATTTTTCAATAGCTAAAAGTACAACATAATGCTTTAAAACACCAAAAGGGGTTCCCGCCCAACATGGGTTCAGGTCTTTTTAATGCAGTGGTCCCCAAAAGCTGTTCCGTGAGAGTCCAGGTGCTGTATTGCAATAATAATGTGTTGTCCTCCAAATTATTGTTAGATCTAGAATACTCAAGTGTGACTTGAGATTTTGACTTGCCCATTTTGTGTTGGGCACAACCAGTTTGAAAACGACTGATTTAGAACATATTGCACTCGTCTTTGTGAGTCAAGTTTAAAATGGTGGTTACCCTGAAGAAGGCAGTTGTACTGCCGAAACGTTGGTTTTACTCTGCATCCTAATAAATAATCGGCTCTTTGGCTATCAGTGTGTGCAGCCACTCTTTTTGTCTTTTTAAGACTTAAACTCTTTAGATGTTTCTGCAGTGAGCTGGCACCACTACTAAGTTTGTGCATCCTCCTGCAAAGTTTAAATGGTGAGCATAAGCTTCAGGTTGTATGCACCTATGCAGACATTAGGACTAAAAAACATAGAGTGTAGTGCAGACTTTGTACATTTTGGAATGCAGGAGTTAACCTTTTCTGGCTTGCCACTTTATTGAGAAAATGTGTACACATTTGTGACTGAATGATTTTCACAATGCCGTTATCACTTATCAGGCTGCTGTCCGATCCTAGTTTTATTTGCGACCGAAGGTTGCAGTTTACTATGAAACCTTGCGTTTTTGACACCTAACCAACACGACACCTAACTCAAATCCCCGGCCGTCACTCACCCCAGGCAAGCCCCCAGGTCATAGTGACATCACGTTACATCAGCCCCCTAGTCACCCCAGGAGAGTTGCGATATTGAGGGGGCAGAAAACAGCCCGGTCACGTGGTTCATGTACTCGCGCAAGCCCATAGACCCAATGCATTCCGTAAACTTCTGGTTATCCCCATGCTCAATAGAAGTCTATGTATATGGACTGGCCCCATGAAGTGAACGGAGTTTGTGTAACTCTCTGACCCCAGGCAAGCCCCCGGGTGCCCAGGTCATCGTAATATCGTGTGACCACTGAAGACATGCTCCTTATATGGGAAGTACAGAATTCATTCCATTTTGATCTGACCCCCCCATGCCAAAGCACCAGCACTCGCCCAGCAGTCTGCTGTCAATGAGGCGGATGCGTGCACGCGACCTCGCCCTTTAGGGTCGAGGTCGCTTCTCCCCCTCAGTCGTCTTACTGATTATGGTGTATACCCTTCCATTGAGAATTGTAGATGGACATTCATTTACAAATACAACCAGTAAGACGCCCTGAGGGGGAGAAGCGTCCGCCTGGGTGACGGCAGACGCCAGCCGGTAGACTGCATATGGAAGGTCAGAACAGGTCAGCTCCATATATGGAGATCTAAGGGTTTGAGGTTTGAGGTCAGATAGAGTGCATACGGTATCTTAGTGATGTCTTCTCATGTATGGTTATCCAGTACAGGGTTTGATGATGTCAGATTAACATATGGAGCGTGTCACGAGGCGTGATGGACTGACAAATATGGAAATCTAATGATGTCAAGTGATATCACAAGGCGTGACCATATATGTAGACGTGATGTCACGAGGCGTGACC
Organism: Electrona antarctica; assembly: GCF_951216825.1. Taxonomy (NCBI): domain Eukaryota; kingdom Metazoa; phylum Chordata; class Actinopteri; order Myctophiformes; family Myctophidae; genus Electrona; species Electrona antarctica. The sequence goes on along the minus strand of NC_136805.1, from coordinate 8,417,568 downwards.
ATATATGGAGGCGTGGGTGACTAACTAAAGGGGTTTAGCGGTGACGAAAATGGAGCCCTAAAGGGTATAGTACCACCTCCTGAGCAGCAGCAGGGCCCAAATTAGGTTCTGAGAACCTTATCTGAAACCGTGCCGTATACTGTAGCTTGTGGAGACAAATTCAGAACCTGTGAAGCTACAGTATACGTTACGCTGCACGCTTGCTTCTTGTAGTCGAAATTTCAGGCGCCACCATGAGACTGCGGCGGTGTGTAAATGAGGTCCTCACATAGCCCTCTAGCTGCTCCTCTCTCCTTACCACCTCCTCCTCCTCCTCTGAGTCTGCTCCTCTCTCCTTACCTCCTCCACCTCCTCCTCTGAGTCTGCTCCTCTCTCCTTACCACCTCCTCCTCCTCCTCCTCTGAGTCTGTGAGGTCCTCACATAGCCCTCTAGCTGCTCCTCTCTCCTTACCTCCTCCACCTCCTCCTCCTCCTCTGAGTCTGCTCCTCTCTCCTTACCTCCTCCACCTCCTCCTCCTCCTCCTCTGAGTCTGCTCCTCTCTCCTTACCACCTCCTCCTCTGAGTCTGAGTCTGAGTCTGTGAGGTCCTCACATAGCCCTCTAGCTGCTCCTCTCTCCTTACCTCCTCCTCCTCCTCCCCCTCTGAGTATAGCCCTCTAGCTGCTCCTCTCTCCTTACCTCCTCCTCCTCCTCCTCCTCCTCCTCCTCACATAGCCCTCTAGCTGCTCCTCTCTCCTTACCACCTCCTCCTCCTCCTCCTCCTCTGAGCCCTCTAGCTGCTCCTCTCTCCTTACCTCCTCCTCCTCCTCCTCACATAGCCCTCTAGCTGCTCCTCTCTCCTTACCACCTCCTCCTCCTCCTCCTCTGAGCCCTCTAGCTGCTCCTCTCTCCTTACCTCCTCCTCCTCCTCCTCTGTGAGGTTGACAGCAGTAAGTAGCTGCAGACTGATGACCCTGTTCATTTAGACTCTCCCTCGGGTCTTCATGTCATTGGCCTTAATAGGACACACACATGCACCAGACACAAAAAGTATACCCGCACCAAACACGCGCACACACGTGAACACACGTGCACGAGCGCACACACACACACACACACACACACACACACACACACACACACACACACACACACACACACACACACACACACACACACACACACACACACACACACACAGAGAAGAGAACATTTTAATTTTAGACCCTTTAGAGGTATAGCCTCTCATTTATTATGTACAGGTAACCTTTGAGGCATCTTATAGTTCATGTTACGCTTTGCTTGCTGTGTTTTATCCGATTTCCAGGACGACTGCTCCTATAGCAACGGCTATCAATCAATAAACCAATGGGATAAAGATTATAAAAGCAGCAACTGTTTCCGATGTACACAAGCACACAAGCACAATGACCAACCAGGACAGCCTCAACCTCTAAATGTTTGAAATATAGGCGTAGAGTGGGGATAAAAGCTTAAAATGAAATCATGCTGACTGTTATACTTCATTTTGCGCTGTTACGCACCAAAATAACCGATCTACAAGACCATGTGTCGCAGTAATCAATGCTAATCCTTATACTGTATGAGGATTGTTCTAAATACTGTAGGTTAAAAAAAGATTTAGATTGTTTAGACTTTAAAGACAGTTTCTCACACATTCTCCTTGGTTGTGTGTGTGTGTGTGTGTGTGTGTGTGTGTGTGTGTGTGTGTGTGTGTGTGTGTGTGTGTGTGTGTGTGCGTGCGTGCGTGCGTGCGTGCGTGCGTGCGTGCGTGCGTGCGTGCGTGCGTGCATGTGCGTGCGTGCATGTATTCCCTTATGAATGCCAGATGTAGGTAGTATATTCCCTAAGAGACATAAGCCCATCTGAATGAGCTGTGACATATGCTGCTTTCCCATAATGGACACGCGCACCCCCCCCCCCAACACACACACTCGCGCGCACGCACGCACGCACGCACGTACGCACGCACGCACGCACGCACGCACGCACACACACACACACACACACACACACACACGCACACATTGTAATAAGATGTTGATTAAAGGATAAATTTACTCAGCTTGACCTTGTTCCATGTGCACCATTGTTGTTCTAGACACAGTGGCAAACATTTGGGTTCGGGCCGGGGGATATATAATTTGTGTCACCCTGCACTTGCTCAGAGGACAGAATAAAACTGTATACATTTCCAATTAGAATTATAAAACGGTATACATAAATTAGAATTATATATATTTTTCTAAAAAAATTACAAAATCATCAACAACCACCGATCTGAAAACAACTTTAACAGGCCACACGATGATGTCTCTTCCAACCCGTCATGTCTTTGATTTGATTTGATTTATTTGATATATTCAAGATACAGTTCAAAAAGAGCAGTACAGAATTTTCAGGATTGCACAAAAAGTCAAAGACTTAATTCCATTGTGGTCCAAATAAATAAATACAGCATATAGGAAGAACATGCGTTGACAATAATGGACATTACAACGACACCATCATAGATCACTAAACAAAACAATAAATACATAATAAATAGTGTTGAAACTCATCATCACGACATTCACGAGGCATATTTCCAGGATTTCATATTAGAAACCAATGCTGTGTATAGTCAGCCATTTCTTCCCTGTTCACTTCCCGTCTCTTCTCCAAGGCTACCATGCCATTATGTTACATACTGTACACAACATCCCAATACTCCCACAGAGACCATAGTGGTCGGCCCTTATTTCAGCTGAGCTGCCATACAGCCCCCCCCTCCCCTCCGCTTCCCCATCCCCATCCCCATCCCCACCGTCCCTCCATTGATCCCTGCTGAGTGCCCTGAGACTACCGTGTCTCTCACTGGCGTCCCTGTGGTGTCCACTATAGATGGGCCTCAGTCAGAGTCCATGACAATTGCAAATTAATCAAAGGGAAATGAATGATATACACGTAACGTGATAAAGTATGAATGCATATATATATATAGACCATATAGTGGCATTCACATGCTTTGAAATAATAGGCCTATCTCACAGCATTTCCCCGCCCCCTTTTTACGCCCCCTTTTAGAGCTAGTGGTGTTATTTTTTTTTCGGTCCATAGGCTTCCATGTTAAAAGAGGTATTTTCACAAGTCACAAACTACCGTTTTGTAAAGGTAATGTTTATTCTACTTATTTGAGTTGTTATACCATTGTGTTTTCTTCATATTATTATCGGTCTTTGACATTTTAACATTAGGAAATGTACTTAGATTCTCCAGAGAAAAAAAGTGTAAATGCCTAATGTTAAATGACGCCCACTATCTACCGGAAGTGGGCGTGGAAAGCGGACTGTGAGATAGGCCTATTGTAGGTAAGCGCTGGGCACTAGTGGTGGGTGTCTACTAACTAGATTGCTAGAAAATCCAAATCCAACCACAGTACTGAAAGTATAGCATTCAGTAAATGTGAGCCACCATGCAGTGTAGTACCAGCATTCAAATCCGAGGGGGGTAGAAAATGTCTTGCTTTCTTTGGCCCCTGGTCGTGGAATGACCTGCAGTCCAGACTAAAATTGGCCTTGAAAGTTCCATTGAGAAGTTTCAAAATGTACAGTCCAACACCTGCACATGTTTGGAAGTGGACTAGCCTTTGTATAGGCCTATTATTTCTGTTTATATATTGTACATTGTGTATTTGCTCTGTGCACACTTTTTGCGCCTGGTTACTAATAGTGTACCATTTTAGAGATTTGTTTACAAGTATATTGTATTATAGGTTCTTTGGGGTGTATCACGGATGTATTATTAGCTATTGTGTAATTTGACATGTACGATGTAGCATTGAAGTGTAGTTTTATTTCGGCCTCTTGGCCAGTTCCCACTTGTAAAAGAGACTCACAGTCTCAATGTGTTTTACTGGTCATATAAAGGTTAAATAAAAAATAAACACACAACATGTTTCTCTCAGGGTTAAATGGTAAATGGTTCTATATAGCGCCTTTATCCAAAGCGCTTTACAGTGTGTGCTATTCTGTTCACTCAAGAACTCTTTGACACAAAGCCAGGAGGAGACGGGCGGGGAGTCGAACCAGGAACCTTCTGATTCCAAGATGGTCGTTCCATATACCTCCCGAGCCAGCGTTGAGTTCAAACTGAGGATTTTGCTGTGCCTGTGTACTAGAGCCGAGGTCACGCTCTTCCCCCCAGTTAAAAAGGCTGGCTCCCAGTCGCTCTTCACAAAGATTACCCAACAGACCTCATCTCCGCCATTCAGGGAGTCCAAAATAACCCTTCCTGCCCAGAGCACCGGCAGGGATCCAACCGACCAATCAAAAGGCAGAGTTCCAACAGAAGAAACGTAGAAACACAGCCGTTACCAGCAACTCTTTTCATGACCAGTGATCCGAGACCTGTTAGTGGCCACATTAAAAAACGGGCGTGCGCACGCACGCACACACGCACACGCACGCGCGCGCACGCACGCACGCACGCACGCACGCACGCACGCACGCACGCACGCACGCACGCACGCACACACACACACACACACACACACACACACACACAGGACCTTTTAGTGGGCACAGAAAAAAAGAAAAACCTGCTGTCAGGCCTTGTGCATGAGAACAAAAGTCCTCCAAACAATTAGGCGATGCCTGCTATGTTGTTCTTTACGTCATGCATGCCTTCCCCTGTTTCCTTCTCCTCTCATCCGTCTTCTCCTGTCTTGTCTGTCCTGTCTTGTCTTCCTGGGGTTTCAGGACCCCAGGAAGACTAGAGGCTCAGTCATGTGTCTCTAATGGGGATCCTTCAATAAACATAAACATAAACACCATCTATCTACAATACATCCCTCTCATTTCCTCCGTCAACTCCCTCAGACCTGTGTAGGCTATACATGTTAGCTCCTGTTAAAGCCAAAGTAATGGGGCTGTATGCTGCGGTGACATGAACGTCAATAGAGGAGGGTATGCGCAAGCTTAAAGTGAATGGCACATCGCAAAGCAACAGGCAAAGTGAGTTTAACATTGTTTAATGTTGTTTAATGCAATCAGATTCAGACTTTTCTGTTTGGATGTATGGGGCTGTCAAGGCCAGAAAGTATATTTTCTGCCACTCAGTAGGCGTTCCTGCATAACCTCCAGGTTTGATGATGATGTCACGCGCATATAATACCCTCTATACTGAGCTGTTGGGCGAGAAGGCTGATACAGGGGGCAATGTGAGGCAATATGGGCATCAGAAGGCTGATACAGGGGGCAATGTGAGGCAATATGGGCATCAGAAGGCTGATACAGGGGGCAATGTGAGGCAATATGGGCATCTCTCAGAAGGCTGATACAGGGGGCAATGTGAGGCAATATGGGCATCTCTCAGAAGGCTGATACAGGGGGCAATGTGAGGCAATATGGGCATCAGAAGGCTGATACAGGGGGCAATGTGAGGCAATATGGGCATCAGAAGGCTGATACAGGGGGCAATGTGAGGCAATATGGGCATCTCTCAGTGTTCATTTAACTCTGAAAGTGTCATGATCTGTCTCTTCACAGACCATGTCAGCCCTGGCCACTCCCACTTTACATTCCACACTGCAGTCCCATGTACTCACCTGTCTCCAACTCCCTCGTCATCCCACCTGTGAACTATTCTACAATCAACCTTCCCCCTATAAGACTGGACTCATAGCAAGCATGCATTGTCAGTTCATAGTTTGTTGTAGCAGATGCATGTTCCTGGTTTTCCTGTTCCTGGTTTTGACTATTTGGACATTTTATGATTTGATTCCTGCATTCTACTCAAATGTGAGTTTTGTTCCGGTTTCCTGCGTTCTACTCTAATGTGAGTTTTGTGCCTTGATTCCTGCGTGCAACTTCCATGTAAGAGTTTTGCCATTTCTTCATTATTAAATACCTTGAAATCGACACTGTTTCCTGTGACTCTGCATATTGGGTTCAATTCTCTCTGCATCATAACAGAAAGAGTACAATCGTTTGGTTACATTTGTACACTCTTGGAGAGTACGGATACATGAACACTCAGGATTTAGTTGTGCTGGTACATCCGCAAGGTCTGAATGAAGGTGGACTATAGGTTACCCTCAGCTTCATGCCTTATTGAGGGACGCTAGCCCCTCCTACTGTATATACAGCATCTGTCCCATAGAGTATATGTAAAGGATAGAGACCGAACTGGAGCACTAGCCCCGCCCCCAAGCTATTCATTTCGATGAAGTTGCTCAGTGGCGTTTTGAAGCACCCGGAAGACTGCCGGAAGTACCTCCTCCGGACCTCAAATTTGAGGTCCGGGGTGACGTATGGGTGACAAGACGTAGGGAGTCCAGTGCTTCAACGTGCTTGATCTGTCCCCACAAAATGTCCGCAACATTCTCTAGCACATTCTCTAGCTGAGACACAGCTGTCCTCAATGCTGTCCCCACATGTGAAGACTGATAGACATTGACCTTTGTCCAGTGCTTGGTGCGTCTCCACTCTGTGTTGATGGATTTGAAGTTCTGGAGGAGGTGGAGGTGATCTTCAGTGTGTGAGATCTGTTTCAGCCCAGAGATTCTCTTCTCTAACTGAGTGACTTCCGGTTGCAGATCTTTAATGAAGCCTTCAGCTAGTTTCTCAGTTGTTTTCCGCTTCTCTTCAATCGCATCAATTAGCTCAGCCTGGGTTCTGTCAATAGAGCTGATCAGAGCAGTGAAGACCTGCACACTGACGGCTATGACTGTATCTGCATCTTTCCTGCTGATCTCTACTGAGCGTTTGACCTCCTGAATCTTCAGTCGTCTCTCCTGGATCATCTGCTGAACTTCATCCTCAGTCATTGCTTCGTATTCTTCTTTCAACTTGTGGTTCCTGAACTGTTGAGCCATCTCAGAAATAAAAGTATTGACAGATAGTTTTGGTCTGTTAGTGAAGGTTTCTTGACACAGTGGACACTTGCACACATCCTTAGTGTCCCAGCAACGTGTGATACAGGCTTTGCAGTAGTTGTGTCCACAAGGAGTGGTGATTGGATCAATGAACACCTCCATACAGATGGAACACAGGAAGTGATCTTCAGACAGGAGACCGCCGGCAGACGCCATTTCTACACCGCTGATAATATAAGTGAGTGAGTGTGTGTTGAACCACCGGAGATATGATGCGAAATCAACTTAAAACCTGAACAACCCTCTTTAATATCCAGGAATGTAATGCAACTAATAGTGTTTCCTTCAGTGAACAAGGAACTCTTCTCTTCAGATAAAGAGGCTCACATCAGCTTTTAAGTCAGCTGACCAACAAATGTGACATCATCAAATATGCCCAAATTTGGAGTTCCACACAGTTCCAGACTGACCTCCAAGCATTATATAGAGGGTATGCGCATGACATCATCATCATACCAGGAAGTTACGTGGGAACGTCTACTTTCTGGCCTTGACAGCCCATACATCCATAATTGGAATCTGGATACAGTTCAAATCACGTTTCGTTTTTACTTTGGTACAAAATAGGTGCAATATAACACTTGGTGAGCTTGTACAGTACACTATTTCTCGTCTTACACAAACATTGCATTCCCATTGACAATAATGGAGAATTTTACATCGTCTGAGCAAATCGGCTTTTTGATATATTTTTCTGATATACAGGTTTAATGTTTGTTTTTAGTTCAATGTTTGTTTTAAAAACGCCATTGACGATGAAGGGAAAATTTATGTCATCTTGTCCCTAACAAAAAACATTAAATCCCACTAACAATAAAGAGAATTTAATGTTTGATTTGATTTGAGGTGTGATTTTTTTAGTATTTATAAGCCACACAAAACCGTTTTCACCATTATTATCAGAACGAGTGCTTGACAACTCTCTGATTTGGAGACGCAAATTTTGTCTTTATCTCTCCCCTGGTGCCAAATAGTTACATCCATCCACGGGGAGAATATTTCACCCTATTTCACCCTTTTAGTGCAGTTTAGAGAACGTTAAAATATCTGACTGAACAATAAGCGTGTGTGTATGTGTGTGTGCGTGCATGCGTGTGTGTGTGCGTGTGTGTATGTGTGTGTGCGTGCGTGCTTGCGTGCACACGCGCGCATGTTAGTGAGAGTGAGAGCATATTCAAGTGTCTAAGGTCAGCTGCACATGCTGTTCAATGAGTCAATAACGATGCTACCACACAGAGCCTCCGTCCTCATTGTAATCCACGGTGCTGAGGGCCACCAATATTATGTTCTCTGAGACGGAATTCTCTTTCCCTTTCACGGACCGCGAAGAGCAAAAATAAAATAAAATCCAATCAAACCATTTGAAAAGGCCCTTCCAGCCCTCTTAGGGCCAGGCATGGTGTAGCTGGAAGAGGCTGGGTGAGGTGAAGGCTGAGCTGGGGGTCAAGGTGTTCCCTCCTAAGGCTGGTAATTACTCTGCAAGAACAGCACACCATCTTCTCGTACGGCTGCCGCAATGCCAGGCTTTAGCAATCCCCAGTACGACCAGTGCCCCTTCTGTTTCATTAGCCGCCTCTCGCCTATACCCCTCCCCTCTCCCATTACTACCCACTTTAATTTGGATGAGGGCGCAGGAGTGTGTGGAGGGGCGGGGGATGTGCGTGTGCTTGTGTGCGTGTGCGTGTGCGTGTGTGTGTGTGTGTGTGTGTGCGTGTGTGTGTGTGTGTGTGTGCGTGTGTGTGCGTGTGTGTGCGTGTGTGTGTGTGTGTGTGTGTGAGCTCGATCAGTCTATATACCAGCCAGGCAGAATTCCAGTGATGCGCTGCTGGTTCTCCTCTCCAGGAGTGGCGGCGGTGGACCTAACGACCCCGCTCTAATTGCACAATGTCAATATTGTTGCATTTGGAATCCCATAGCTCTCATATAATATGCACAAAGAGGGATGGCTCATCAGAACTCAATACGGCAACGCTAGGCAACTTGGCCGGGACACGTAGGAGACTCGCATCGTGTTACACATCTGTTATGGGACACCGTGTCTTCTTTCCGTTTGCTTGAATCTTTGAGGCCAATCTTTGTGCCAAATATAATTTCAGTGAGTTTTCGTTTTTCCAGCATTACTCGATGTGAAGTTGTTTGGTAAGCAATATAATTATGCCCCATGTGGTGCATTAATGCAGTAATCCAGACTGCATCTGCAGTTTAATGCAGTAATCCAGACTGAATCTGCAGTTTAAGGCCAACCTTACTGTAAATATTATCTCAACTCTGGTTATATTCTTTTTGTTTTTGTGAAACAGATCACATGCAGCAGGCAATAGACTCACTAACTCATACCTTCACCGGAACAAAAAAAAGAGAGTATGTACAAGAGTTGCAGTGAGGCCTGCATGCACATCAGCCCTGCAGATAATGACAATGAACACTGAGCTGCCACCCAATACAATGATGGATAACAGGCAGCCAATCAATGGCAAGACTCCAACTATATTAATGTCTCCTATTAGACATGGTCAGATCAATATAGGAGCTCTCAGCTCTGACAACGTGACATGCCGGCAGAGAGTTGTTGTCACTGTATGACAATCCACTGTTGAAACCCCACAGCACACTGGTTGACAATCCAAATGAAGTTCCCATGCAAAGACACCATACACTGTGTTCTTATCAGATTAATTCAACCTATTTATAGGTTGAATTAAGTGCTTAAATTACGCATCTGTGCAAAAAATGACTTAGCTGTGGCTATTACAATTGCCTGACATTCGTGCCGATTAAAATCTCTCTTTGGCTTGCTGTAATATCATAGTTCTATCAGAGGTTCGTTTGAGTGACACGAGAAACGTGGCCTTTCAATTGAAAAGCAAGAAAACTGAGGGATTATCAACAATAAAGCTCCCTGATCTCTTTAACTGACAGTGCCGTCTCATTCTTGTGGAACTATTGTGTGTCTCTGAAACTATTCTGAGGAGAAGGAATATGCGAAGCCAGTGGGCATTGGGATTTATAAGAGATTAAGGCAAACTTTCCCTGTCCCGGTGAGATTAAAATATGTAATCTTTAAACCAAACAAAGCTGAGGGATTAGGGTGTTTTGGGTGTCTGAAATTTCCTTCTGAAGAAGACACATGTGATACTAAGATAATACCCTGGAAGAATTGTTTAATTTAATTCGTGTGTGCTGTGTATACTAGGCTGAAAGCTATGATGCGTTGTACTTTTTTACTATGGCTTTTAATAATGGTTAACCCATTTTGGGCGGGAACCCCTTTTGGTGTTAGCATTATGTTATGCTTTAGCTATTGAAAAATAGCAGATCTTGTAGGTCTGCTATTTTTGAAAAGTCGTGAAAATGTGGCGCAAATCTTTGAATATATATTTCAGAGCGAACATTTTTAACTAAAATATTGGCTTCTGGGGGGTTCCTGGAACTACAAGAACGACTGACATAGAAACATAGCTTTTTCAGAAAACTGTCAGGATGTAGAAGACATTTTTAGAATCTGATCTCAGGTCAAAAAGTTAAATAGAAAAATCCATTTTAATCTGCTCTGTACATAAAGAATTTTATAAATGTTATACTACCTATGTTGCCTTACAAGTAATGTAGTACAATGTAAAAATGTGTAGATATGACAGAAAATGTGTTTCAGCCATCATATTTACGAATGCGCACAGCATTTGTAAAGAAATATATGCATCAACACCACATTTAGCCCCTGGCGCTGTCAGCTCTGACATGCTTTACATTGTGACTATGATTTTTTGAATGTCTCCATATGTCTTCTATATCTTCGTTTACTTAGAGCACAAGGACAGATAAACATCCATTGCAACAGTCAGACAAATTAAGTACCATTGGACAGACATTACAAAGATATCCACTGAGCAGCAACGGCCACCAACCAATATTTCAGCCTGACTGCGGGTCCCACTGGTGTTGTGAGCATGAAAGCTTAGGGAATCATTACCATGGCCTCTGCATAACCTCCATAACTCAGGTTAGTGTCAATAACGGTGGGTTTAAATATTGATACGGGTGATCACCTCCCTCATGGAAAGACCATTTGTGAGGGCAATATGTCCCAATGAGGTGATTCTCATTGCCTATATAACTTAAGCCCCGTATTTAAGATGTGTCACTGTCAATAACGTTTTAATCCAATCATATCTGTGTATAGCTGCTACACACTGTCACATATAGAGCTTGGCCAATGATTCTGAGAAAGTAACACCATTATGCTGATGTCCTCCCGAGATATCATTGTATACTTCTATACATTTCAGATCATTTTTGAGGCCCTCCAAAAGCTCCTATATTCTTTTGCAGCTTTTGCCTTTATTTCATATTTTTTATAGAGGGACAGACAGTAGGCTGACAGGAAATGGGGGAGAGAGATGGGGGGATGACATGCAGTAAAGACCGTCGGGATCGGGAGTCGAACCCGCGGCACACTGCCAGACTCGGGCTACCGGACAAGGTGCCTGGACCGCTGAGCCACGGCCCAGGCCTCCTATATTTAGCTATAGTGTAGTTTATTGTCCTAACACAAACATTATATGCCATTGACAATGAATAAAGAATTTTCGTCATATGTAGACGAGCAAATCGGCTATTATGTGCTAACACAAACATTAAATGCCATTGACAATGAATGGAGAATTTACATCATATCGGCTATTTTTGTCCTACACAAAGGACAAATGAATGGATATGTATGATGATAAGAACGCCCCTCACTTCACACGGGTGTGACTTTTGTTTTTATAAATCTGAGGTGAGATTTTCTTTCTCATTCCAGCCCCTTGATTGACAAGTGGTCTTGGGAGGTTCCCTCGGTCAGGAAGTGCCCCTCCAGCTGAATCAAGTTCCCTTGATTAGGGTGTGTAGGGTATAAAAACCTTTTGGAACGCACTCGCCCTCCTTGGGCAGAAACAGGAAACAGACACCATTTGTTGCCATGGTTCCATGTATACAAGCGGTAAATCACAGTGCTAGTTTAATGAGCTATATTTATATATGCATCCAAGTCTTCCCCGTTCAGCTTGAGCCGCCGCTGAGCTTCTGGTCGCCAGCCCACCCATTCATAGTGAACGTAAGGTCGTGATTTTGTGGGAATAAAGTCGAGTTCTTTAAATCACACAATTTCATTTGATTATTTGATGGCGTGGTTTTTCATAGTTTGTATTAGTTGTGTGGCGACGTTGACATGATGACATGAGTTAAAACGTCTTAAATCTCTTTTAACAGCTGTAACCACTTCCAGTTGTTACAGCTGCTATGTCTCACAGCTCACACACTGACTGACTGTCTCTAACACTCAAGTCTCAACTCTCTCTCTCTCACACACACTCTCTCGCACACACACAAAGTGTTATAGTGTAATATTTTAGACCCATGTATTTTGGTTGGCCATCATGATTTAAAAACAGCCTATTTTGCGCACGCCCGCACGTGAGAGAGACAGAGACACAGTGAGAGAGAGAGAGAGAGAGAGAGAGGTTTTGTCCTAGCCTTAGTGATGGCTTAGTCCCAGCCCTAATATATATATATATATGCATGCACGTGTGCGTGTGTGTAAACAATAAACATACATATAATTTCATTGGTTTTTGATGATTGATGAATGAGTATACAAATTATTTAGTAACCATCTGGATTTTACATTTTATTTACTTTTTGTTTTTCTTGTACGGTATTCAAGGATTTTGTAAAGCTGTCTGCAACTAGATTCCAAGGCTGTAATAAGAACTTAATATGAAAAATATAGGTTTACTAGTTGACCATTTTCCTGGTCAGACTTTTTTTTTTTTACATCAAATTGGTGTGCCAAAACAAAATAGGAAATGTTCACTTGATTAGCTCAAGACCCATGCAGTTTCAACTTCCAATTTCCATTCAAGTCTTCATAGATACCACAAGATGGCACCAGACACTGAGAGTGCTAGATAGATATACTGAATAAATAGGTTCTCTCACAGCCGAGAGAGCATTAGGCCTACCATGAAACCAAAAAGGCCTAGGTAATATTTTCATTGAAAGATAAACCCATACCAAATCTCCCATAAGCTATGCTCATATGGCTGCATGGGAGGTTGTTAACCCATTTTGACCTGAGATCAGATTCTAAAAATGTCTTCTACATCCTGACAGTTTTCTGAAAAAGCTATGTTTCTATGTCAGTCGTTCTTTGATTTTTCAAAAATAGCAGACCTACAAGCTCGTAGCGCGCCACTCGGTGGCGCGCTATGAGCTTGTAGATCTGCTATTTTTCAATAGCTAAAGCATAACATAATGCTGACACCAAAAGGGGTTCCCGCCCCAAAATGGGTTAAGCAACACTGCTAGGCCAGTATAGTTTTATATACTTTTAATTTTTTAACTTTAATTTTATAATTTAGGAGTTAAAGGGATAGTTCACAATTTTTTAACTTAAGTTGTAAAATACTTGCCGTGTGGTTGCAACTGTATATTAATTGATCGCCCGAGTCCCGTGGTGGGAGTTCTGCTCTGGTTTTGGTGAATATTAAGTAGTTCCGTCATTTTGTGGGGGGCACTGCAGGGGGTCACTCATTAAAAGTAAATGAATCGACAAAACTAATGTAATTTGTATTGTTGACCTATTTCTAAAATATTAGCGCAACTTTCGTTCAACTTTGACCCCTCAAATATCACACAAACTATTTTTTGGGCGTAGTGATATGGACACAAAAAACATAGTTCTGTGTCAAAAACAAACATTAAACCTGTATATAGGAGGGGCTAGCGCCCCTCAAAAATCTGAACTATCCCTTTAGTCATATATACGTAAAGATGTCTGACTTCACAGACTGGCACATGAAGTCCGAGATCCACAGCAGGCCAGGATTTGGAATTTCTTGCCTCTTTACCCTGCAGCTCCATGTGTTCCTATAGATAAGCCCCATGACCTTAGCAGAACCCAGAGTGAAGGACATGCAGAATGACAACAATATATGCTGTAAATACAGTACATATACAGTACCACTGATACCGCTATCTCCTTTTGGGAAAAAAAACATTTAACCCATTTTGACCTGAGATCAGATTCTAAAAATGTCTTCTACATCCTGACAGTTTTCTGAAAAAGCTATGTTTCTGTCAGTCGTTCTTCGATTTTTCAAAAATAGCAGACCTACAAGCTCACTCGGTGGCGCGCTATGAGCTTGTAGATCTGCTATTTTTCAATAGCTAAAGCATAACATAATGCTAACACCAAAAGGGGTTCCCAACTTCCCACCCAAAATGGGTTAACATATAATGACAAATTACGTTGAAAGGGGTTAAATCTGTCCTTGAGTTTTAGGTCTACATTACAAATTACAAATTAGTGCAATAGCTACTGAATAAAGGCCACTGTTCTCTCATATTGTAGACATTAGTCAACATATAGAACTATACTGAGAGAGGATTATACCATCAAACCAAAAAGGTCTATGCTTTCATTGAAAGATAAACCCATACGAAATCTCCCATATAAGCTCATTTGCTATGATTATAGGGATGGTTTAAATACAGGGAGGTGAGAATCTACACTACAGTAAGATGGTTGGTCTGTGTGTGTTGTGGAAATTTTGAGATTTCCCGAACGAAATGTCTTAGTGCATTTATTTGATACAACAGATGACAATAATACAATTTAAAAGAGAGTAATGGATTGAAATGAGAATAGGCATTCTAAAACGGACAGCGTCCAGTTGTCTCAGAAGGCAACAGGAGACTGACCCTGATCCTATAGTGTTGGTAAAACCTAGGATGAAATGTTACAAATGTAGGCCTAATCAGACGACCCTGGTGCAGTATTTTGGCCAAGCAGTTCTCCTTTCCCAAGCGAACACTAATGCAGATGGCTCCTTATCTTCCTTGTTTACGTTCCCTGCCAGGGCACCCCGGCCCCTTCCGACATAATCATAACACAATGTGCAGTTATAAAGTTGCAACAGTTCAAAATCAAGACATACAATGTTAAAGTAATACTCAAATAAAATGAATACTGAATATATAATAAATCAATAATTATACAGGAATATAAATGTAATTTCCATTACAGTGTGTGTCTCTGAAGTTAACCCCTTTTGGTGTTAGCATTATGTTATGCTTTAGCTATTGAAAAATAGCAGATCTACAAGCTCACATTCTTTGTACTGTGCTTATACAGTACAAACACATTTATTTATTTATTTTTTTGACAGGGACAAAGCTCATTAATCAACATGTCAGTTTTCACTTCAATGTAAATGGGCCAGAGTTAGCCAAAGCTAATTTCCATCTGTAGTCCCTGGGCAGGCTCTTAAAAAATGTATGATAAAAGAAAGACAGTGTATAGTGTGCCAGCACACAACACCATGCGTTGATGCCATGTGTGCAATGTGCTAGCACCCAACACTGTCCGTACAAAAACACAATACAATACAGATAAAAGAAAGACAGAGTGTAGTGTGCCAGCACACAACACCATGCGTTGATGCCATGTGTGCATATGTGCTAGCACCCAACACTATGTCCATACACAAACACAATACAATACAGTACACTACAGGAACAGATCAACATGGTACAGGGGACAGAACAACTACATAGTGAAGTGAATAATGACACCGGTGAGAAATACCAAATAGTGCTGATAGTTACTCATGATTACAGATTTGAATTGTTTTTAGCCACCTTTTCAGATTGAATTTGAAGGTCAGATAGTTGGAGGTCTCTCTTACTTCTGTGGGGAGACTGTTCCAGTGATGGGAGGCTCTAACAGAGAAGACTGTTTTACCAAACACACTACGTCTGATTGGTATTTCACAGTCCCCTCTGGTAGTTGCCCTTGTTGCTCTGTCACCACTGTCCCTTCGACCTATGAACTGTTTCAGTGGTGGAGGTGCAAGTCCATTTAATATCTTAAAAATGAGACAAGAATCTGAAAAGTGTTTAAAGCTGTTAAAATTAAATAAGTTGTACTTTTTAACTATGTGGCAATGGTGGTAACGGTTGGGCTTTTGGTCAAGTGTTTTTAATGTCTGTTTGTACAGTGATTCTATGGGTTTTAAAGTTGTCTGATTTGTCTGTGACCAGGTTGTGAAGCAGTACGTTATGTGTGAAAAAATCATAGCATGCATGAAGAGTTTAGCTGCATCAGTTGTTAGATATGGTCTTATGTGTCTGAAATTAGATAAATTGAATTTGATTTTGTTGGCTACATTTTTAATATGTTTTTTAAATGTCAAGTTTGAGTCTAGTGTAATGCCAAGATACTTACATTCTGATACTATCTGAATACTACTACCCTCGATGAGAATGTCAATGTCAGGGTCTGTGGAGTTACGTGAAAAATACATACCAACAGTTTTTTTGGTGTTCAGATGCAAACATGAGTTCCTCAGCCAATCAGATACGTGGCCCATGGCTGCAGTTAATTTATCTGCTGCTAGTTGTTTGTTTTTAGCGTGTATATAAAGAACTGTGTCATCGGCATACATTTGTATGGAGACAGTTGGACAGACGGAAGGCAGATCATTTTTATATAAACTAAACAGGATATGGCCCAGTATTGATCCCTGAGGAACTCCAATGTTACAGTTAAGATATGTTGACTGAGTACCAGTACCAATACGAACACTTTGGTTCCTGTTTGTTAAATATGAGTGCATCCATTTGACTGCTTCTTTTCTAAGGTACAGAACACCGAAGTCCCCTAACACAGAAACTTAGCCTAAAAAAAGGCTGGAGAGACTACTTACTCTCTGACTACATGACATCTTTAGAGAGTCCTGCATGAGTTCTCTGGTGTTTTCTTTTAGGTCACTGCTCACGCTGAACCTAGTCCCACAGACCCACACTGGTCACAGTGGTACGGCTTCTCTCTTGTATGAATTGTCTGGTGTCGTTTGAGAGTACTGTTCTGACTGAAGCTTATCCCACATTGGTCACAGGTGTAGGGCATCTCTCCTGTATGAATTATCTCGTGTCTCTTTAGGTAACTGCTCGTGCTGAACCATTTCCCACACTGGTCACAATGATAGGGCTTCTCTCCTGTATGAATTATCTGGTGATGTTTGAGATTACTGTCAATGCTGAAACATTTCCCACACTGGTCACAGTGGTACGGTTTCTCCTGTATGAATTCTCTGGTGACGTTTGAGAGTACTGTTGCGGCTGAAGCTTATCCCACATTGGTCACAGGTGTAGGGCTTATGTCCGGTATGAATTCTCTGGTGATCTCTTAGAATACTGCTCTGGCTGAAGCTTGTCCCACATTGGTCACAGTGGTACGGTTTCTCTCCTGTATGAATTCTCTGGTGACATTTGAGAGTACTGTTGTGGCTGAAGCTTATCCCACATTGGTCACAGGTGTAGGGTTTATGTCCGGTATGAATTATCTGGTGATTTCTTAGATTACTGCTCTGGCTGAAGCTTATCCCACATTGGTCACAGGTGTAGGGCTTATGTCCGGTATGAATTCTCTGGTGATCTCTTAGATGACTGCTCTGGCTGAAGCTTGTCCCACATTGGTCACAGTGGTACGGTTTCTCTCCTGTATGAATTCTCTGGTGTCGTTTGAGAGTACTGTTGCGGCTGAATCTTATCCCACATTGGTCACAGGTGTAGGGCTTCTCTCCTGTATGAATTCTCTGGTGAATGTTGAGAGTACTGTTCTGACTGCAGCTTATCCCACACTGGTCACAATGATAGGGCTTCTCTCCTGTATGAATTCTCTGGTGACGTTTGAGAGTACCATTGCAGCTGAAGCTTATCCCACACTGGTCACAATGATAGGGCTTCTCTCCTTTATGAAGTCTCTTGTGTCTCTTTAGGTAACTGCTCGTGCTGAACCATTTCCAACACTGGTCACAGTTGTAGGGTTTCTCTCCTGTATGAATTTTCTGGTGACATTTGAGAGTACCATTGCAGCTGAAGCTTATCCCACACTGGTCACAATGATAGGGCTTCTCTCCTTTATGAAGTCTCTCGTGTCTCTTTAGGTAACTGCTCGTGCTGAACCATTTCCAACACTGGTCACAGTGGTAGGGCTTCTCTCCTGTATGAATTTTCTGGTGACATTTGAGAGTACCGTTCTGGCTGAAGCTTATCCCACATTGGTCACAGTGGTACGGTTTCTCTCCTGTATGAATTCTCTGGTGATTTCTTAGATGACTGCTCTGGCTGAAGCTTGTCCCACATTGGTCACAGGTGTAGGGCTTATGTCCGGTATGAATTCTCTGGTGATTTCTTAGATGACTGCTCTGGCTGAAGCTTGTCCCACATTGGTCACAGTGGTACGGTTTCTCTCCTGTATGAATTCTCCGGTGTTGTTTGAGAGTACCGTTGCAGCTGAAGCTTATCCCACATTGGTCACAGGTGTAGGGCTTCTTTCCTGTATGAATTATCTGGTGATGTTTGAGATGTCCATTTCTGCGGTATATATGTTTGAGTTGGGAAGGTAAGACATCTGGGATGGAGAATGAGGAGAGAGAAAAAAAGTTAGACTGGCAGCAGCAACTGCCAGGCACAGATTGGCCGTTGGAACATTTAGGCTAATTCCTGGCCTGCCTGACGACTGATACTTCTTCTAGACAGTTGTGATTAAAATGCATTAAATGAAGATCTTATACTGTAGCTTCAGACCAACTCTATGCCAGTCACTAAAATCCCAACCCTCTCTCTCACACATACACACATGCATGCATGCACGTGCGCACACACGTGCACACACACACTCACGCACGCACGCACGCACACACAGCTTATCTGGTTGATTTCTAATTAATTGAAAATGGTGGACCCTGTTGTAAACAAGCGGATAATGCTTTATCATGGTGTCGTCAGTTTTTGATGGGCGCTAGACCCTCCTATATACAGGATTAATGTTTGTTTTTAGTTCAATGTTTTTTTTTAAATGCCATTGACAATAACAAGAATGTTATGTTTGTTTAGTCACTAACACAAACAGACTTTAATATATTAGCGCCCCTCACTTCACACGGGTGTGATTTTTGTATTGACTTGTGCTTTTGTTTGAAATGTACCCATTCAAAGGTATCAATCAATCAATCAATCAAACAATCAATCTTTTAGTGCTGGGAGGAAGCACCATTACTCCACTGAGTACCGACAACATTTCTGTACATCTGCTTTCTATTGGAGATGAAAGAAAAGTGTACACAGACATAAAAACATGCACGCACCTATTCTGTGTATCTTGATCACAGGCTGCTTCAGCATGGCTTTCTGGTGGATCTCTGACTGTTGCTCCTCTGATGCAGCAGTTGAAAAGCTGTTGAACGACATCTCTCTTTTAAAAACCCCAAGTAGCTCATCTCCTTCGGTCCACTCTGATGGTCGACATTTGAGGCCCGCTTTTTGGGATCTGACTTTACTTGCTGACATGTTATGGTCTTCACCCAGTCCTCTGCTCCGGTTAAACTCTCATGTTATGGTCTTCACCCAGTCCTCTGCTCCGGTTAAACTCTCATGTTATGGTCTTCACCCAGTCCTCTGCTCCGGTTAAACTCTCATGTTATGGTCTTCACCCAGTCCTCTGCTCCGGTTAAACTCTCATGTTATGGTCTTCACCCAGTCCTCTGCTCCGGTTAAACTCTCATGTTATGGTCTTCACCCAGTCCTCTGCTCCGGTTAAACTCTCATGTTATGGTCTTCACCCAGTCCTCTGCTCCGGTTAAACTCTCATGTTATGGTCTTCACCCAGTCCTCTGCTCCGGTTAAACTGTCATGTTATGGTCTTCACCCAGTCCTCTGCTCCGGTTAAACTCATGTTATGGTCTTCACCCAGTCCTCTGCTCCGGTTAAACTCTCATGTTATGGTCTTCACCCAGTCCTCTGCTCCGGTTAAACTCTCATGTTATGGTCTTCACCCAGTCCTCTGCTCCGGTTAAACTCTCATGTTATGGTCTTCACCCAGTCCTCTGCTCTGGTTAAACTCTCATGTTATGGTCTTCACCCAGTCCTCTGCTCCGGTTAAACTCTCATGTTATGGTCTTCACCCAGTCCTCTGCTCCGGTTAAACTCTCCCAGTTCAACTAGACAGAACGATGGCCTTGTGTAGCCGGACTTATCTGCCTTTAGAATGCAAATATGTGAGGCTAGGACAGAACAATGCTTACATAACCAGGTCAGCCCACTCTCCACCCACTGTTGCAGCGCTCACAGTAAATGGGTAGGCCTACATCAAGTAGAGTAAAACGGCACCTTCTTTTTTGTAGGGGTTCTAGCCCCTCCTATGCCCAGCTTTGTGTGTACCCCATAGTAATGATTTGATTGGCTGAGCAATGTGTGTACCCCATAGCGATGATTTGATTGGCTGATTATATGTTCTATGTGTCGTAAGACAGAGAATTGAGGACACCAATTGTGATTGGCCGGAATGTGCTGATGTATGATGATAAGAGCGCCCCTCACTTCACACGATTGTGATCTTTCTATGGAAATAAGAAAAATTATAGAACTTGCTCAAAAACAAATTTCACCCACTTTTGGAGTGGACTTTTTTTCATAATCAAGGTCCATTATTTATTCGGCATTTGAGACCACCATTTCATGAAAAATACTCTCCATGCTGTCCCCAAGTGAGGCCAATTATCTTGGCATCTTAGGGGTTCGACTTGAGGGACTGTCTTGTGGTGTTTGAGGCTGGTTTACGGAGAGTATGGCCTATCCATATGTTGTTATT
The DNA here is from genome assembly GCF_951216825.1 of Electrona antarctica. Classification (NCBI taxonomy): domain Eukaryota; kingdom Metazoa; phylum Chordata; class Actinopteri; order Myctophiformes; family Myctophidae; genus Electrona; species Electrona antarctica. Next base: position 8,396,956 of record NC_136805.1, on the reverse strand, counting down.
GTTGCATAAGATTTTGTCCACAATTCCATGCTGTTTTGATTTTGGTACCATAGGCATAGGAGAGATAACAATTCTTCTATATTCTCTAATTGTGTAAACTTGTAAATTAAGTCATGTAGATGTTTGACAATAATTTAAGATTGTAAAATAAATTAATTTTACACACTCAAGAGTTAAAGATCTATATAACTACAAGGGTCCATTTGGTCACTGTGGACCGGTGAGAGAATGAAGAATACAACTAAGTGTCTTTGGTGGGTTTATTTGATACAACTAACTGTCTTTGGTAGGTTTATTTGATACAACAGATGACACTGACAGTAATATAATGATTGGACACATAACTAAGATGGAGTAATAAAGGGAAAGTGGTGAAAAGAGAAAAAGATTAGCTCAAAATTGTTCTGGATTCTGACAATACTGACAGTATTGGAGAGGACAAGACAACGTTAAATCAATCTCATGGATACAAGCGATACAGTTTCCTCTCTAAGACAACATCATGCAGGTGTCCCCCCTTATCTGCCCCTGTCTAGCCTTGTTTACATTCTCGGCCAGGACACTCCAGACATGATCATAACACTGCACTAATAATGAACTGATTCAGCTTCCAGTCATACAGAACAAGTGATGAAATGGTGAAATAGAAAGACTCATTAATCAATCACTATAATCAATAGGAATAAAATGTAATTTCCATTACAGTCACCAACTCTCCATCATTTAGCTGGGGACCACCTGGAACCCCCTCAAGGACCACTGGTTGAGAACCACTGAGAACCCCCCAGACCAAAACAAAAGTAGCCTACTACACTGACATACTCTGGGATGGGCAGAGTATAGGCTACATAAGGGAGATATGAATATGAAGAGATATGAATTTATCTCCTCTCTTGCCAGCCACTCGTATGCTGATGCAACCTTGGCAACTGAGATGAGAAGAAAAAAATCACACCTGTGTGAACTGAGTGGTGCAGTGACGTCACACACTAACCATAGCAACCGTGCTCATCTGTACGTGGCCCCACGTACAGGTACACACATACACAGATACAGACAAAGCTGGTTGTTGGAGTGCGGTTTGCACCACTCAAAAAGTGAGTTGAGACGGGAGTTCAAAGGAGATGCACAGCAGCCAAAGATACATTTATACTCCACATTTGACCCATCTCTTCGAGCGGTGAGCCGCACCCAAGGAGCGGTGAGCTGCAGCCGTGCCGTGCTCGGGAATCATTTGATTAGTTGATTTGACCCCCCAATCCAACCCATTGATGCTGAGCGCCAAGCAGGGAGCCATTTTTATGTCCTTGGTATGACCCGGCCCGGGATCGAACCCCGACTTCCCAGTTTCAGGGCTGACACTCTAACTAACCACAAGGCCACTGTCTGACAATGTGCTAGTTCTACACGACTACTCTCTCTGGCTCGACTGAGCGAGACCGTTTTCTCTGTAAGGTGTCTTGGAGCTTTCAAGAGACAACAGGCAGTCTATCCTCTGACCTCATGATTTCTATGTGACTGCGGAAAATCATATCAAAGTCAAAGTCGTACGATTTGTCTCACACAATGCCACGCTCGGGAATCATTTGATTAGTTGATTTGACCCCCACTCCAACCCATTGATGCTGAGTCCCAAGCAGGGAGCCATGGGTCCCATTTTTAGTCTTTGGTATGACCCGGCCGGGGATCGAAACCCAACCTCTCAGTTTCAGGGCGGACATTCTAACCACAAGGACACTGTCTGGTCTCATGAGAGATATGGAAGACTACAGCAGGATTTGGAAAGTCGTATGCCTATAACCCCCATAACCTTATCAGAACCGAGCCTGAAGGACAGAATGACAAAAAAGATATGCTGTAATTTAACGGTTATGTCTGTCCTTGAGTTTTATAACTATTTAACCAATGAAAATCTTTTGACAAAATAACTACATTGCAACGCAAGTTAGTTTTGGTTGTTTCCTGACACCAATGATATACTGTTCTGTCTGTATAGTGTCTGTATACATATAGATAACGAGCCTGATCTCACCCGTGGGAGTTCTGCTCTGGTTTTGGTGAATATTAAGTAGTTGTGGGGGGCACTGGGGTCACTCATTAAAAGTAAATTAATCGACAAAACTAATGTAATTTGTATTGTTGACCTATTTCTAAAATATTAGCGCAACTTTCGTTCAACTTTGACCCCTCTATTTTTTGGGCGTAGTGATATGGACACAAAAAACATAGTTCCGTGTGATAGAGGGGTCAAAAACAAACATTAAACCTGTATATAGGAGGGGCTAGCGCCCCTCAAAAATCTGAACTATCCCTTTAGTCATACGTAAAGATGTCTGACGTCACAGACTGGCACATGAAGTCCGAGATCCACAGCAGGCCAGGATTTGGAATGTCTTGCCTCTCTTTACCCTGTAGCTCCGTGTGTTCCTAGCACTAGCCCCTTAGATAGCACTTTATGTAGACTTAGATAGTATTTTAAATATAGCACGTTATGTAGACTTAGATAGTATTTTAAACAGACTTATAGCATTTCACATAGACAGCACTAGAATTGCATTTTTATGTAGTCATATCACTTTATAGTACACATGTATAATATATAATATAGTATAGTATGTATAGTTTACATAGATACTCCACATTACGTTCTTAGCTTACGCATGTTTCATGATAACTACTTTTATATATGTGATGTATGCCATGCTTTTTTGTTATTGCTTAATGTAAATCGCTCTGGATTAAGAGCGTCTGCTAAATGCCTAAATTGTTTATTGTAAATTGTAAATCTGTCCTTGAGTTTTAGGTCTACATTACAAATGACAAAATTAGTGCAATAGCTACTGAATAAAGGCCACTGTTCTCTCATATTGTAGACATTAGTCATTAGTCAACATATAGAACTACTGAGAGAGGATTATACCATCAAACCAAAAAGGTCTATGCTTTCATTGAAAGATAAACCCATACGAAATCTCCCATATAAGCTCATTTGCTATGATTATAGGGACGGTTTAAATACAGGGAGGTGAGAATATACACTACAGTAAGATGGTTGGTCTGTGTGTGTTGTGGAAATTTTGAGATTTCCCAAATGAATACAACGAAATGTCTTAGTGCATTTATTTGATACAACAGATGACAATAATACAATTTAAAAGAGAGTAATGGATTGAAATGAGAATAGGCATTCTAAAACGGACAGCGTCCAGTTGTCTCAGAAGGCAACAGGAGACTGACCCTGATCCTATAGTGTTGGTAAAACCTAGGATGAAATGTTACACATGTAGGCCTAATCAGACGACCCTGGCCAAGCAGTTCTCCTTTCCCAAGTGAACACTAATGCAGATGGCTCTTTATCTTCCTTGTTTACGTTCCCTGCCAGGGCAGTTCAAAATCAAGTCATACAATGTTAAAGTAATACTCAAATAAGATGAATACTGAATATATAATAAATCAATAATTATACAGGAATATAAATGTAATTTCCATTACAGTGTGTGTCTCTGAAGACATTTTGGGCAGGAACCCCTTTTGGTGTTAGCCTTATGTTATGCTTTAGCTATTGAAAAATAGCAGATCTACAAGCTCATAGCGCGCCACCGAGTGGCGCGCTACGAGCTTGTAGGTCTGCTATTTTTGAAAGATCGAAGAACGACTGACATAGAAACATAGCTTTTTCAGAAAGCTGTCAGGATGTAGAAGACATTTTTAGAATCTGATCTCAGGTCAAAATGGGTTAATCTAGTTAGACCTTTGGACTAATCAGTGACTTATGTAGCCAACACTGCTAGTAGGCCAGTAGCTTTATATACTTTCAACATTCATTTTATAATATAGGAGTTAATTGGATATGGTGCTTTCACACGGGCAGACGCAAAGATTACAGATACAGTCTACCATTAATGAATGAATTAATGAATTAATTGTCAATGGAAGCCAGCAACACACTTGATGATGTCAACAACCGTGTGAGCAACAGATTTTACAAAGCGACAATGCAATTGTCCACATTGGTTACATATTTTGTAAAACCAAACACGGACGTAAAGGAAAGGGTGTTCAATTGCACTGATTTATAACAACAAATGTATATAGCGGGTTTCTGCCCAACAGCAATGATATCATTGATATCCTATACATTGAATCCTTTTCTTTGAAATATCAACAAGTTGTAACATTTGTGTCAGTCCAATACAGAGGTTTATACAACCAGGTCAGATAAAAATGAGGTGATAGGATGCAGGCACAAGGGAGACGTTTTCCTTTAATGCTTTCTACTAACCTAACCTTAACCTCACTAAACTGAGCCTAAACCTAACCTTAACCTCACTAAACCTACACTTAATTAACCTTACTAAACTCAAACCTCTTCTGTTGAAGATGCCAAAAGCAAACATTCTTTGTACTGCGCTTATACAGTACAAACACATTTCTAAGGTACAGAACACCGAAGTCCCCTAACACAGAAACTTAGCCTAAAAAAAGGCTGGAGAGACTACTTACTCTCTGACTACATGACATCTTTAGAGAGTCCTGCATGAGTGAGTTCTCTGGTGTTTTCTTTTAGGTCACTGCTCACGCTGAACCTAGTCCCACACTGGTCACAGTGGGGTAGGGCTTCTCTCTTGTATGAGTTCTCTGGTGAACTTTGAGAGTACCGTTGCGGCTGAAGCTTATCCCACATTGGTCACAGTGGTAGGGCTTATGTCCGATATGAATTATCTGGTGATTTCTTAGATGACTGCTCTGGCTGAAGATTGTCCCACATTGGTCACAGTGGTACGGTTTCTCTCCTGTATGAATTCTCAGGTGAACTTTGAGAGTACTGGTCTGACTGAAGCTTATCCCACACTGGTCACAATGATAGGGCTTCTCTCCTGTATGAATTCTCTGGTGTTGTTTGAGATTACTGTCAATGCTGAAACATTTCCCACACTGGTCACAGTGGTACGGTTTCTCTCCTGTATGAATTTTCTGGTGACGTTTGAGAGTACTGTTGCGGCTGAATCTTATCCCACATTGGTCACAGGTGTAGGGCTTATGTCCGGTATGAATTCTCTGGTGATCTCTTAGAATACTGCTCTGGCTGAAGCTTGTCCCACATTGGTCACAGTGGTATGGTTTCTCTCCTGTATGAATTGTCTGGTGTCGTTTGAGAGTAATGTTCTGACTGAAGCTTATCCCACATTGGTCACAGGTGTATGGCTTCTCTCCTGTATGAATTCTCTGGTGAATGTTGAGAGTACTGTTCTGACTGCAGCTTATCCCACACTGGTCACAATGATAGGGCTTCTCTCCTTTATGAAGTCTCTCGTGTCTCTTTAGGCAACTGCTCGTGCTGAACCATTTCCAACACTGGTCACAGTGGTACGGTTTCTCTCCTGTATGAATTCTCTGGTGACATTTGAGAGTAATGTTGCGGCTGAAGCTTATCCCACATTGGTCACAGGTGTAGGGCTTATGTCCGGTATGAATTCTCTTGTGTCTCTTTAGGTAACTGCTCGTGCTGAACCATTTCCAACACTGGTCACAGTGGTAGGGCTTCTCTCCTGTATGAATTTTCTGGTGACATTTGAGAGTATCTCTGCGGCTGAAGCTTATCCCACATTGGTCACAGGTGTAGGGCTTATGTCCGGTATGAATTATCTGGTGATTTCTTAGATGACTGCTCCGGCTGAAGCTTGTCCCACATTGGTCACAGTGGTACGGTTTCTCTCCTGTATGAATTCTCTGGTGTCGTTTGAGAGTACCGTTGCAGCTGAAGCTTGTTCCACATTGGTCACAGGTGTAGGGCTTATGTCCAGTATGAATTCTCTGGTGATTTCTTAGATGACTGCTCTGGCTGAAGCTTGTCCCACATTGGTCACAGGTGTAGGGCTTATGTCCGGTATGAATTCTCTGGTGATTTCTTAGAATACTGCTCTGGCTGAAGCTTGTCCCACATTGGTCACAGTGGTACGGTTTCTCTCCTGTATGAATTCTCTGGTGTTGTTTGAGAGTACCGTTGCAGCTGAAGCTTGTTCCACATTGGTCACAGGTGTAGGGCTTCTTTAATGTATGAATTATCTGGTGATGTTTGAGATGTCCATTTCTGCGGTATATATGTTTGAGTTGGGAAGGTAAGACATCTGGGATGGAGAATGAGGAGAGAGAAAAAAGGTTAGACCAGCAGCAGCAACTGCCAGGCACAGATTGGTAACATGCATTACATCAAGATCTTATACTGTAGCTTCAGACCAAATCTATGCTAGTCACTAAAATCCTAACCATCTCTCTCACACATACACACATGCATGCACGCACGTGCGCACACCCACGCACAGTCGCACGCACGCACGCACGCACGCACGCACGCACGCACGCACGCACGCACGCACGCACGCACGCACGCACGCACACACACACACACACACACACACACACAGACACACAGACACACAGCTTATCTAGTTGATTTCTAATGAATTGAAAATGGTGGACCCTGTTCTAAACAAGTGTAATGCTTTATCATGGTGTTTCACAGTTTTTGAGGGGTGCTAGCCCCTCCTAGGTTTAATGTTTGTTTTTAGTTCAATGTTTGTTTTAAAAACGCTATTGACAATGAAGAGAGTTTAATGTTTGTTTAGTCACTAACACAAACATTAAAGGCCATTAACAATAAAGAGAGTTTAATGTTTGTTTTGTCTGTGTTTGTTTTACATCACCATTACATCACCAAATCATAGCAACATGAGTTAGACTTTAATATATTAGCGCCCCTCACTTCACACGGGTGTGATTTTTGTATTGACTGTTGTTTGAAATGTACCCATTCAAAGGTTTCAATCAATCATTAAATCAATCAATCAATCAATCAATCTTTTAGTGCTGGGAGGAAGCACCATTACTCCACTGAGTACAGACAACATTTCTGTACATCTGCTTTCTATTGGAGATGAAAGAAAAGTGTACACAGACATAAAAACATGCACGCACCTATTCTGTGTAGCTTGATCACAGGCTGCTTCAGCATGGCTTTCTGGTGGATCTCTGACTGTTGCTCCTCTGATGCAGCAGTTGAAAAGCTGTTGAACGACATCTCTCTTTTAAAAACCCCAAGTAGCTCATCTCCTTCGGTCCACTCTGATGGTCGACATTTGAGGCCCGCTTTTTGGGATCTGACTTTACTTGCTGACATGTTATGGTCTTCACCCAGTCCTCTGCTCCGGTTAAACTCTCATGTTATGGTCTTCACCCAGTCCTCTGCTCCGGTTAAACTCTCATGTTATGGTCTTCACCCAGTCCTCTGCTCCGGTTAAACTCTCATGTTATGGTCTTCACCCAGTCCTCTGCTCCGGTTAAACTCTCATGTTATGGTCTTCACCCAGTCCTCTGCTCCGGTTAAACTCTCATGTTATGGTCTTCACCCAGTCCTCTGCTCCGGTTAAACTCTCATGTTATGGTCTTCACCCAGTCCTCTGCTCCGGTTAAACTCTCCCAGTTCCACTCTAGACAGAACGATGGCCTTGTGTAGCCGGACTTATCTGCCTTTAGAATGCAAATACGTGAGGCTAGGACAGAACAATGCTTACATAACCAGGTCAGCCCACTCTCCACCCACTGTTGCAGTGCTCACGGTAAATGGGTACCAAGTAAAGTAAAACTACACCTTCTTTTTTGTAGGGGTTCTAGCCCCTCCTATGCCCAGCTTTGTGTGTTTGTGTGTACACCATAGTAATGATTTGATTGGCTGAGCAATGTGTGTACGTACCCCATAGCGATGATTTGATTGGCTGATTCTATGTTCTATGTGTCGTAAGACAGAGAATTGAGGACACCAATTGTGATTGGCCGGAATGTGCTGATGTATGATGATAAGAGCGCCCCTCACTTCACACGATTGTGATCTTTCTATGAAAATAAGAAAAATGATAGAACTTGCTCAAAAACAAATTTCACCCACTTTTGGAGTGGACTTTTTTTCATAATCAAGGTCCATTATTTTTTCGGCATTTGAGCCACTAAATATAGGCCTAGATGTTTAACAGTAATTTAAGATTGTAAAATAAATTAATTTTACACACTCAAGAGTTAAAGAAAAATCACACCCGTGTGAACTGAGTGGTGTAACGTCTTATATAGACTGATCAACTGTGGTCTGACGTAATGTCTGACGTAATGAAATCACACCCGTGTGAACTGGGTGACCATAGCAACCATGCTCATTTTTTGGTACGAACAGACACGTAAACTAACAAAGCCAGTTGTAGGAGTGGTTTACACCACTCAAAAATCTATAACTACAAGGGTCCATTTGGTCACTGTGGACCGGTGAGAGAACTGTCTTTGGTAGGTTTATTTGATACAACAGATGACACTGACAGTAACATAATGATTGGACACATAACTAAGATGGAGTAATAAAGGGAAAGTGGTGAAAAGAGAAAAAGATTAGCTCAAAATTGTTCTGGATTCTGACAATACTGACAGTATTGGAGAGGACAAGACAACGTTAAATCAATCTCATGGATACAAGCGATACAGTTTCCTCTCTAAGAAAACATCATGCAGGTGTCCCCCCTTATCTGCCCCTATCTAGCCTATGTTTACATTCTGCCTATGTTTACATTCTCGGCCAGGACACTCCAACCAGACATGATCATAACACTGCACTAATAATGAACTGATTCAGCTTCCAGTCATACAGAACAAGTGATGAAATGGTGAAATGGAAAAACTCATTAATCAATCACTATAATCAACAGGAATAAAACCTCAAGTCACCAACTCTCCATCATTTAGCTGGGGACCACCTGGAACCCCCTCAAGGACCACTGGTTGAGAACCACTGAGAACCCCCCAGACCAAAACAAAAGTAGCCTACTACACTGACATACTCTGGGATGGGCAGAGTATAGGCTACATAAGGGAGATATGAATATGAAGAGATATGAATTTCTCTCCTCTCTTGCCAGCCACTCGTATGCTGATGCAACCTTGGCAACTGAGATGAGAAGAAAAAAATCACACCCGTGTGAACTGAGTGGTGCAGTGACGTCACACACTAACCATAGCAACCGTGCTCATCTGTACGTGGCCCCACGTACAGGTACACACATACACAGATACAGACAAAGCTGGTTGTTGGAGTGGTTTGCACCACTCAAAAAGTGAGTTGAGACGGGAGTTCAAAGGAGATGCACAGCAGCCAAAGATAAATTTATACTCCACATTTGACCCATCTCTTGGAGCGGTGAGCCGCAGCCAAGGAGCGGACGAGCTGCAGCCGTGCCGTGCTCGGGAATCATTTGATTAGTTGATTTGACCCCCCAATCCAACCCATTGATGCTGAGCGCCAAGCAGGGAGCCATTGTTATGTCTTTGGTATGACCCGGCCCGGGATCGAACCCCGACCTCCCAGTTTCAGGGCTGACACTCTAACTAACCACAAGGCCACTGTCTGACAATGTGCTAGTTCTACACGACTACTCTCTCTGGCTCGACTGAGCGAGACCGTTTTCTCTGTAAGGTGTCTTGGAGCTTTCAAGAGACAACAGGCAGTCTATCCTCTGACCTCATGATTTCTATGTGACTGCGGAAAATCATATCAAAGTCAAAGTCGTACGATTTGTCTCACACAATGCCACGCTCGGGAATCATTTGATTAGTTGATTTGACCCCCACTCCAACCCATTGATGCTGAGTCCCAAGCAGGGAGGCATGGGTCCCATTTTTAGTCTTTGGTATGACCCGGCCGGGGATCGAAACCCAACCTCTCAGTTTCAGGGCGGACATTCTAACCACAAGGACACTGTCTGGTCTCATGAGAGATATGGAAGACTACAGCAGGATTTGGAAAGTCGTATGCCTATAACCCCCATAACCTTATCAGAACCGAGCCTGAAGGACAGAATGACAAAAAAGATATGCTGTAATTTAACGGTTATGTCTGTCCTTGAGTTTTATAACTATTTAACCAATGAAAATCTTTTGACAAAATAACTACATTGCAACGCAAGTTAGTTTTGGTTGTTTCCTGACACCAATGATATACTGTTCTGTCTGTATAGTGTCTGTATACATATAGATAACGAGCCTGATCTCACCCGTGGGAGTTCTGCTCTGGTTTTGGTGAATATTAAGTAGTTGTGGGGGGCACTGGGGTCACTCATTAAAAGTAAATTAATCGACAAAACTAATGTAATTTGTATTGTTGACCTATTTCTAAAATATTAGCGCAACTTTCGTTCAACTTTGACCGCTCTATTTTTTGGGCGTAGTGATATGGACACAAAAAACATAGTTCCGTGTGATAGAGGGGTCAAAAACAAACATTAAACGTGTATATAGGAGGGGCTAGCGACCCTCAAAAATCTGAACTATCCCTTTAGTCATACGTAAAGATGTCTGACGTCACAGACTGGCACATGAAGTCCGAGATCCACAGCAGGCCAGGATTTGGAATGTCTTGCCTCTCTTTACCCTGTAGCTCCGTGTGTTCCTAGATAACCCCCATGACCTTATCAGAACCCAGAGTGAAGGACATGCAGAATGTACTGTAAATACAGTACATATACAGTACCACTGATACCGGTATCTCCTTTTGGAAAAAAACATTTAACCTATAATGACAAATTATGTTGAAAGGGGTTAAATCCACACGTCCCAAACTCTTCTCCCTTCTGGCTCCAAAACTATGGAATGCACCATCACAATCAGAACTGCAGCCTCACTCCCAATCTTCCGCCGTAGTCTGAAAACCCACCTCTTCAGACTCCACCATGGCCCTAGTAGCACTAGCCCCTTAGATAGCACTTTATGTAGACTTAGATAGTATTTTAAATATAGCACATTATGTAGACTTAGATAGTATTTTAAACAGACTTATAGCATTTTACATAGACAGCACTAGAATTGCATTTTTATGTAGTCATATCACTTTATAGTACACATGTATAATATATAATATAGTATAGTATGTATAGTTTACATAGATACTCCACATTACGTTCTTAGCTTACGCATGTTTCATGATAACTACTTTTATATATGTGATGTATGCCATGCTTTTTTGTTATTGCTTAATGTAAATCGCTCTGGATTAAGAGCGTCTGCTAAATGCCTAAATTGTTTATTGTAAATTGTAAATCTGTCCTTGAGTTTTAGGTCTACATTACAAATGACAACATTAGTGCAATAGCTACTGAATAAACGCCACTGTTCTCTCATATTGTAGACATTAGTCAACATATAGAACTACTGAGAGAGGATTATACCATCAAACCAAAAAGGTCTATGCTTTCATTGAAAGATAAACCCATACGAAATCTCCCATATAAGCTCATTTGCTATGATTATAGGGACGGTTTAAATACAGGGAGGTGAGAATCTACACTACAGTAAGATGGTTGGTCTGTGTGTGTTGTGGAAACTTTGAGATTTCCCAAATGAATACAACGAAATGTCTTAGTGCATTTATTTGATACAACAGATGACAATAATAATACAATTTAAAAGAGAGTAATGGATTGAAATGAGAATAGGCATTCTAAAACGGACAGCGTCCAGTTGTCTCAGAAGGCAACAGGAGACTGACCCTGATCCTATAGTGTTGGTAAAACCTAGGATGAAATGTTACAAATGTAGGCCTAATCAGACGACCCTGGTGCAGTATTTTGGCCAAGCAGTTCTCCTTTCCCAAGTGAACACTAATGCAGATGGCTCCTTATCTTCCTTGTTTACGTTCCCTGCCAGGGCACCCCTTTCAGACATAATCATAACACAATGTGCAGATCTAAAGTTGCAACAGTTCAAAATCAAGTCATACAATTTTAAAGTAATACTCAAATAAGATGAATACTGAATATATATAATAAATCAATAATTATACAGGAATATAAATGTAATTTCCATTTAATTTCCACAGTGTGTGTCTCTGAAGTTAACCCCTTTTGGTGTTAGCATTATGTTATGCTTTAGCTATTGAAAAATAGCAGATCTACAAGCTCATAGCGCGCCACCGAGTGGCGCGCTACGAGCTTGTAGGTCTGCTATTTTTGAAAAATCGAAGAACGACTGACATAGAAACATAGCTTTTTCAGAAAACTGTCAGGATGTAGAGGACATTTTTAGAATCTGATCTCTGGTCAAAATGGGTTAATCTAGTAGACCTTTGGACTAATCATTGACTTATGTAGCCAACACTGCTAGTAGGCCAGTAGCTTTATATACTTTTAACATTCATTTTATAATATAGGAGTTAATTGGATATGGTGCTTTCACACGTCGGGCAGACACAAAGATTACAGAAACAGTCTACCATTAATGAATTAATTCATGAATTCATTGTCAATGGAAGCCAGCAACACGCTTGATGATGTCAACAACTGTGTGAGCAACAGATTTTACAAAGCGACAATGCAATTGTCCACATTGGAACTTTTTTGGTATTCCAACATGTTTGTTTGAGTGTCTATGCATTATTATTCCGCCCGCTGTGACATCATGTGGGTCAATACATCATCATGATAAAAGGCACCCCCCCCCCCCCCCCCCGTCTGACTTCTCATTCTAATCAATGATGATGGACAAAACAACTATCTCCACAAGGTGGAGTTAGGTGGTTTGAACAGTGTGAGGATCCAATGGAATTGGGAGGTTTAGTCAGAAGCGCATTTAATACTTTTCATTGGTTACATATTTTGTAAAACCAAACACAGACGTAAAGGGTGTTCAATTGAACTGATTTATAACAAAAAAAATGTATATAGCGGGTTTCTGCCCAACAGCAATGATATCATTGATATCCTACATTGAATCCTTTTCTTTGAAATATCAGCCGATTCGCAGCTATCAACAAGTTGTAACATTTGTGTCAGTCCAATAGAGAGGTTTATACAACCAGGTCAGATAAAAATGAGGTGATACGATGCAGGCACAAGGGAGACGTTTTCCCTCAATGCTTTCTACTAACCTAACCTTAACCTCACTAAACTGAGCCTAAACCTAACCTTAACCTCACTAAACCTACCTGTACACTTAATTAACCTTACTAAACTCAAACCTCTTCTGTTGAAGATGCCGAAAGCAAACATTCTTTGTACTGTGCTTATACAGTACAAACACATTTCTAAGGTACAGAACACCGAAGTCCCCTAACACAGAAACTAAGCCTAAAAAAAGGCTGGAGAGACTACTTACTCTCTGACTACATGACATCTTTAGAGTGTCCTGCATGAGTGAGTTCTCTGGTGTTTTCTTTTAGGTCACTGCTCACGCTGATCCTAGTCCCACACTGGTCACAGTGGGGTATGGCTTCTCTCTTGTATGAGTTCTCTGGTGACATTTGAGAGTACCGTTGCGGCTGAAGCTTTTCCCACACTGGTCACAGTGGTACGGTTTCTCTCCTGTATGAATTCTCTGGTGAAATTTGAGAGTACCGTTGCGGCTGAAGCTTATCCCACACTGGTCACAATGATAGGGCTTCTCTCCTGTATGAATTATCTGGTGACGTTTGAGATTACTGTCAATGCTGAAACATTTCCCACACTGGTCACAGTGGTACGGTCTCTCTCCTGTATGAATTGTCTGGTGTCGTTTGAGAGTACTGTTCTGACTGAAGCTTATCCCACATTGGTCACAGGTGTAGGGCTTCTCTCCTGTATGAATTATCTCGTGTCTCTTTAGGTAACTGCTCGTGCTGAACCATTTCCAACACTGGTCACATTGGTACGGTCTCTCTCCTGTATGAATTGTCTGGTGTCGTTTGAGAGTACTGTTGTGGCTGAAGCTTATCCCACATTGGTCACAGGTGTAGTAGGGCTTCTCTCCTGTATGAATTATCTCGTGTCTCTTTAGGTAACTGCTCGTGCTGAACCATTTCCCACACTGGTCACAATGATAGGGCTTCTCTCCTGTATGAATTCTCTGGTGATGTTTGAGATTACTGTCAATGCTGAAACATTTCCCACACTGGTCACAGTGGTACGGTTTCTCTCCTGTATGAATTCTCTGGTGACGTTTGAGAGTACTGTTCTGACTGAAGCTTATCCCACATTGGTCACAGGTGTACGGCTTCTCTCCTGTATGAATTATCTGGTGATGTTTGAGATTACTGTCAATGCTGAAACATTTCCCACACTGGTCACAGTGGTACGGTTTCTCGCCTGTATGAATTGTCTGGTGTTGTTTGAGAGTAATGTTCTTACTGAAGCTTATCCCACATTGGTCACAGGTGTAGGGCTTCTCTCCTGTATGAATTCTCTGGTGAATTTTGAGAGTACTGTTCTGACTGCAGTTTATCCCACACTGGTCACAATGATAGGGCTTCTCTCCTGTATGAATTCTCTGGTGAATTTTGAGAGTACTTTTCTGACTGCAGCTTATCCCACACTGGTCACAGTGGTACGGTTTCTCTCCTGTATGAATTATCTGGTGACGTTTGAGAGTACCATTGCAGCTGAAGCTTATCCCACACTGGTCACAATGATAGGGCTTCTCTCCTTTATGAAGTCTCTTGTGTTTCTTTAGGTTACTGCTCGTGCTGAACCATTTCCAACACTGGTCACAGTGGTAGGGTTTCTCTCCTGTATGAATTTTCTGGTGACATTTGAGAGTACCGTTGCGGCTGAAGCTTATCCCACATTGGTCACAGGTGTAGGGCTTATGTCCAGTATGAATTCTCTGGTGAGTTCTTAGATGACTGCTCTGGCTGAAGCTTGTCCCACATTGGTCACAGTGGTACGGTTTCTCTCCTGTATGAATTCTCTGGTGTTGTTTGAGAGTACTGTTGCAGCTGAAGCTTGTTCCACATTGGTCACAGGTGTAGGGCTTCTTTCCTGTATGAATTATCTGGTGATGTTTGAGATGTCCATTTCTGCGGTATATATGTTTGAGTTGGGAAGGTAAGACATCTGGGATGGAGAATGAGAAGAGAGAAAAAAAGTTAGACCGGCAGCAGCAACTGCCAGGCACAGATTGGCCGTTGGAACATTTAGGCTAATTCCTGGCCTGCCTGACGACTGATACTTCTTCTAGACAGTTGTGATTTCAATGCATTAAATTAAAATCTTATACTGTAGCTTCAGACCAAATCTATGCTAGTCACTAAAATCCCAACCCTCTCTCTCACACATACACACATGCACGCACGCACGCACGCATGCACGCACGCACGCACGCACGCACGCACGCACGCACGCACACACAGCTTATCTGGTTGATTTCTAATTAATTGAAAATGGTGGACCCTGTTGTAAACAAGTGTAATGCTTTATCATGGTGTCGTCAGTTTTTGAGGGGCGCTAGCCCCTCCTGTACACAGGATTAATGTTTGTTTTTAGCTCAATGTTTTTTTTTAAATGCCATTGACAATAACAAGAATGTAATGTTTGTTTAGTCACTAACACAAACATTAAATTCCATTAACAATAAAGAGTTTGTTTGTTTTGTCTGTTTGTTTTACATCACCATTACATC
Organism: Electrona antarctica; assembly: GCF_951216825.1. NCBI lineage: Eukaryota > Metazoa > Chordata > Actinopteri > Myctophiformes > Myctophidae > Electrona > Electrona antarctica. Next base: position 8,381,500 of record NC_136805.1, on the reverse strand, counting down.
ACCAAATCACAGCAACATGACTTTAATATATTAGCGCCCCTCACTTCACACAGGTGTGATTTTTGTATTGACTTGTGCTTTTGTTTGAAATGTACCCATTCAAAGGTTTCAGTCAATCAATCAATCAATCAATCAATCAATCAAACAATCAATCTTTTAGTGCTGGGCGGAAGCACCATTACTCCACTGAGTACCGACAACATCTGCTTTCTATTGGAGATGAAAGAAAAGTGTACACAGACATAAAAACATGCACGCACCTATTCTGTGTAGCTTGATCACAGGCTGCTTCAGCATGGCTTTCTGGTGGATCTCTGACTGTTGCTCCTCTGATGCAGCAGTTGAAAAGCTGTTGAACGACATCTCTCTTTTAAAAACCCCAAGTAGTTCATCTCCTTCGGTCCACTCTGATGGTCGACATTTGAGGCCCGCTTTTTGGGATCTGACTTTACTTGCTGACATGTTATGGTCTTCACCCAGTCCTCTGCTCCGGTTAAACTCTCATGTTATGGTCTTCACCCAGTCCTCTGCTCCGGTTAAACTCTCATGTTATGGTCTTCACCCAGTCCTCTGCTCCGGTTAAACTCTCCCAGTTCAACTAGACAGAACGATGGCCTTGTGTAGCCGGACTTATCTGCCTTTAGAATGCAAATACGTGAGGCTAGGACAGAACAATGCTTACATAACCAGGTCAGCCCACTCTCCACCCACTGTTGCAGCGCTCACAGTAAATGGGTACCAAGTAAAGTAAAACTACACCTCCTTTTTTGTAGGGGTTCTAGCCCCTCCTATGCCCAGCTTTGTGTGTTTGTGTGTACCCCATAGTAATGATTTGATTGGCTGAGCAATGTGTGTACCCCATAGCGATGATTTGATTGGCTGATTCTATGTTCTATGTGTCGTAAGACAGAGAATTGAGGACACCAATTGTGATTGGCCGGAATGTGCTGATGTATGATGATAAGAGCGCCCCTCACTTCACACGATTGTGATCTTTCTATGGAAATAAGAAAAATTATAGAACTTGCTCAAAAACTAATTTCACCCACTTTTGGAGTGGACTTTTTTTTTCATAATCAAGGTCCATTATTTATTCGGGCATTTGAGACCACCATTTCATGAAAAATACTCTCCATGCTGTCCCCAAGTGAGGCCAATTGTCTTGGCATCTTATGGGGTTCCACTTGAGGGACTGTCTTGTGGTGTTTGAGGCTGGTTTACGGAGAGTATGGCCTGTATGTTGTTATTGTTGCATAAGATTTTGTCCACAATTCCATGCTGTTTTGATGTTGGTACCATAGGTATAGGAGAGATAACAATTATTCTATATTCTCTAATTGTGTAAACTTGTAAATTAAGTAATGTAGATGTTTGACAATAATCTAAGATTGTAAAATAAATTAATTTTACACACTCAAGAGTTAAAGATCTATATAACTGTCTACAAGGGTCCATTTGGTCACTGTGGACCGGTGAGAGAATGAAGAATACAACTAACTGTCTTTGGTAGGTTTATTTGATACAACTAACTGTCTTTGGTAGGTTTATTTGATACAACTAACTGTCTTTGGTAGGTTTACTTGATACAACTAACTGTCTTTGGTAGGTGTATTTGATACAACTTACTGTCTTTGGTAGGTTTATTTGATACAACTAACTGTCGTTTATTTGATACAACAGATGACACTGACAGTAATATAATGATTGGACACATAACTAAGATGGAGTAATAAAGAGAAAGAAATTGTTCTGGATTCTGACAATACTGACAGTATTGGAGAGGACAAGACAAAGTTAAATCAATCTCATGGATACAAGCAATACAGTTTCCTCTCTAAGAAAACATCATGCAGGTGTCCCTCCTTATCTGCCCCTATCTAGCCTATGTTTACATTCTCGGCCAGGACACTCCAACCAGACATGATATTCATAACACTGCACTAATAATGAACTGATCCAGCTTCCAGTCATACAGAACAAGTGATGAAATGGTGAAATAGAAAGACTCATTAATCAATCACTATAATCAACAGGAATAAAATGTAATTTCCATTACAGTCACCAACTCTCCATCATTTAGCTGGGGACCACCTGGAACCCCCTCAATGACCACTGGTTGAGAACCACTGAGAACCCCACAGACCAAAACATTTTTAGTCTTTGGTATGACGCGGCCGGGGATCGAAACCCAACCTCTCAGTTTCAGGGCGGACATTCTAACCACTGTTTGGTCTCATGAGAGATATGGAAGACTACAGCAGGATTTGGAAAGTCGTATGCCTATAACCCCCATAACCTTATCAGAACCGAGCCTGAAGGACAGAATGACAAAAAAGATATGCTGTAATTTAACGGTTATGTCTGTCCTTGAGTTTTATAACTATTTAACCAATGAAAAGCTTTTGACAAATAACTACATTGCAAAGCCGACTCTGGGATGGGCAGAGTATAGGCTACATAAGGGAGATATGAATTTCTCTCCTCTCTTGCCAGCCACTCGTATGCTGATGCAACCTTGGCAACTGAGGTGAGAAGAAAAGTCGAAGTGAGTTGAGACGGGAATTCAAAGGAGATGCACAGCAGCCAAAGAGAAATGTATACTCCACATTTGACCCATCTCTTGGAGCGGTGAGCCGCAGCCAAGGAGCGGTGAGCTGCAGCCGTGCCGTGCTCGGGAATCATTTGATTAGTTGATTTGACCCCCAATCCAACCCATTGATGTTGAGCGCCAAGCAGGGAGCCATTTTTATGTCTTTGGTATGACCCTGCCCGGGATCGAACCCCGACCTCCCAGTTTCAGGGCTGACACTCTAACTAACCACAAGGCCACTGTCTGACAGTGTGCTAGTTCTACACGGCTGCTCTCTCTGGCTCGACTGAGCGAGACCGTTTTCTCTGTAAGGTGTCTTGGAGCTTTCAAGAGACAGCAGGCTGATTTATTTTTTGTCAAATAGGTTTTTATTGAGAACAGATTATAAATTGTTGTAGATAAAACATTGTGATATGAATTACATTGTTCTTTTATAGAAAACAAAAATTTAAAGAAAAAAGGACAAAAAAGAGAAAGAAAACCCTCAACCCTCCCACCCATACTGCTCAGTGACACCTGCATACTATAGAATAAAATAGTAATTTGAAAAATGGAAAACATCTGAAAGAAAATGTCGTACAGTCAACCACATCAGTGGTATCCTGTCTATGAATTGTTTCTACTCAAGTAATGGACAAGGGGCAGCCAAACCTTATCAAATTGTTTCTCCCTGTTTCTCCCTGCGTACTAGTCATTTCATTTAGCCAATGCTTAAATGCAGGAGCCTCCTCCTTTTTCCAGTGCGTAAAAATTAGTTTTTTTGCTGTAATCAGACCATATGAGAAGAGTTGTTTCTGTGCTCTCGTCAACCTAGGCATGGAGTCTGACAAACCCAGAATAATTAGTATAGGATCGGGGTCAATATGAATACTCAAAATATCAGAGTGTCTCAAATATCTTAATCCAATATCTTTGTATCTGAGGGCAAAGGGCGAAGCTGTGAAGAAGATTTGCATCTATTGCATTACATTTGTCACAGTGCGAAGAAATATCTGGGTATATGTTATGTCATTTTAATTTGGAATAATGGAGTCTATGTATGACTCGAAACTGGATAAGGCAATGTCTGGAGTTGATAGAGCACGCATTCATTTCTTCAAGGCTGTCTCAGCTCTGTCTCAGAGCTCGTCTGAAATTGAAGTCCCCAGCTCATTTTCCCATGCCAATTTAATAGCTGATGTAGTAGGTAGGTTTGCCACTTGAAATGATTCATAAAGATGTGACACCCTCACGTCTGGTACTATATTATTAAGAAGACCTCATGATTTCTATGTGACTGCGGAAAATCATATCAAAGTCAAAGTTGTACGATTTGTCTCACACAATGCCACGCTCGGGAATCATTTGATTACAATCACAGTGTCAATGTCGGCACCGTACATGGTCATTTTTCCGTCCAATCACACAAATTTCCAATTTCTGGCCAATCACAGCACCAATTTCCGTCCTCAAATTTGGTGCCATACATGGTAATAAAATAAGTCTTGAATAATTTTCCAAAATAAATAGCGTGATTATAAAATTTATATTTCTGATGCTAGCTCTTTTGACACACGATATGGGGCATATTATAGTATATTGAGATGGCAGGTATATGTCACATTAAAAATTAAAAATCACACTTGTGTGAAGTGAGGGGCGCTCTTATCATCATACATCTTCATACATCGTCATAATGCTGTGGTGACCTCAACTCGGACTGCGAAGAATCTGGGTGTGACCCTGGACGATCAACTGACGTTCTCGGCAAACATCGCATCAGTGACAAGGTCCTGCAGATTCCTCCTCTACAACATCAGGAGGATTCGCCCCTTCCTCACGGAGAAGGCAGCCCAGGTGCTCATCCAGGCTCTCGTCATCTCCCGCCTGGACTACTGCAACTCCCTCCTTGCTGGTGCTCCGGCATCTGCCATCAGACCTCTGGAGCTTGTTCAGAAAGCTGCGGCTCGTCTGGTGTTCAACCGCCCCAAGTTCTCCCACACAACCATCCTTCTCCGTTCTCTACACTGGCTCCCCGTAGCGGCTCGCATCCAGTTCAAAACCCTGGTGTTAGCCTATAGGGCAGTGAAAGGAACAGCTCCTTCCTACCTCCGGGCTATGGTCGATGCCTACACCCCTGCCCGACCACTTCGGTCTGCCACCTCGGGGCGACTGATTGCCTCGTCACTCAAGGGTCCTTCTGGCCGATCCACACGGTCACGACTCTTTTCTGTTCTGGCCCCACAGTGGTGGAATGAACTTCCCACTGATGTTAGGACAGCAGAGTCACTGCCCATATTTCGCCGCAGGTTGAAAACCCACCTCTTCAGGAAACACTACCCTTCCTCTCTGCCTGACCTACTTGTTGTTAACTAATTGTACGAACGCTTGTTTTCTATTGTTGTATTGTTTATTGGATCTTGTTTAGTCGATACACTTAATTGTTTTAGCTCATGCTCATTTGATTTAGCTATTTTGTCTCATCTGTTTAAGGAAATAGGTAGCTGATATATTGCACTTTTACCTTAGCGCTAGGTATACTCTTGGTTGCTTGTTTTTGCAGAAAATGCACTAAAGACTTCTGGTGATTAGTAGTTTTTGTTCCCTACCTATGTTGAATACACTTATTGTAAGTCGCTTTGGATAAAAGCGTCTGCTAAATGACTGTAATGTAATGTAATGTAATGTAATGTAATGTCATACATCACATTCCGTGCTCAGCCAACCAAATCATCACATATGTGGTTCCGGCCAGAGCCATAGAGTAAGACAGAGTTATGACATTGAGGAGGCACAAAACAGCCTGGTCACGTGGTTCATGTAACTCGTTTGTTACTGTAAAGCCTATAGATTCCAATACATTCTGTAAACTTCCGGTTCAGGCCTTTGTCACTATTCGCCACTAGAAGTGGCCCCATGAAGTGAACGGAGTTGTCGTAACTGTCTTACTCTATGGCTCTGGTTCCGGCCAATCATAATTGGCATCTTGAATTTTCTGCCCTCACTTTTTGTACTTTGCTCAGCCAATCAAATCATCGCTATGGGGTGATCAGCCAATCAAATCATCGCTAAAATTCACACAAACAGACAAAGCTGGGCATAGGATATTAGAACACAAACAAATCACACCTGTGTCATTTCGGCCAATCACTTTTGGCGTCTTCATTTTTCTGCCCTCACTTTTATCCTCAATTTGTACTTTGCTCAGCCAATTAAATCATCGCTATGGGGTGATCAGCCAATCACAAGCCATGAATGTTTGTGTTCACACAAACCCAGAAAGCTGGGCATAGGAGGGAGGGGCTAGCGCCCCCCATAAATCACTACAGCGTCAGTAGTCAACCTGTAAAACTTTGGACTATCCAGTTGAAACTTGAAAGTGAACTACGCCGACACTGTATATACACCAAATGGAATGTATAGCCTAATATTACGTTTCATCATTACGCCATTTCACTTTAGGTGTTTGAGGCCTGGCTGGCTTTCACTCGTGATGTCATGTGGCAGCCAAGTCTATGGAATTTTAATGTTTGCTTTAACCCATTTTGACCTGAGATCAGATTCTAAAAATGTCTTCTACATCCTGACAGTTTTCTGAAAAAGCTATGTTTCTATGTCAGTCGTTCGATTTTTCAAAAATAGCAGACCTACAAGCTCGTAGCGCGCCACTCGATGGCGCGCTATGAGCTTGTAGATCTGCTATTTTTCACCAAAAGGGGTTCCCGCCCAAAATGGGTTAAGCACCCCCCCTTAAAATAGATAATGATTTCAATTCATTGTTCCCTCTCTTCTGTCTCCAACTCATGATGGGGAGTTAGAAGAACTCACCCCTGGTGAGTTGTCCGGACGTTCGGGGTGAGTTGTCCTGACAACTCACCAAAAGTGGCAAAAGGGGTGAGTTGTCTTGTTACCGTGAGATATACCCAGGGCCGGATCTACCATATGGGCACTTTGGGCACGTGCCCAGGGGCCCTTGGGCACCAGGGGCCCATAAAAAAAAACATTTTTTTTGCTCCACAGAACATTTCCCTGCTAATCCGAATGAAATAAATGGTGTCTAAAAAGATTAGTGTTTTATTGTTGGTGAGAAGGCAGCTGAAAAGTGCAATTGTGTGTAAAGCAGCAACAATGCACTAGATTGGCTGTCACTCTGGGGGGGGTAGGCGACCGGAAATAGGCCAATATAACGGCATAAAACTGCCCCAAAACGGCTCCAAAACAGCAAAAATGTTGCGCACGCGTGAAGGGGGGACCTTCGAGCTTCAGTGCCCAGGGGCCCTCAGAGGTGTTAATCCGGCCCTGGATATACCCTTGAAGTATAGACTATAGGGACGATCTGTACATGTCTCTGAAGTTAATCTTGAATTTCTTTTGTCACTAATCAGTGTTTTAGGCCAGGGGTTTTCAATATCTTTGGCTGGGGACCCCCGGAAATGCTTTGGCCATGTCTGAGAACCCCTGCCTTAACCCATTTTGACCTGAGATCAGATTCTAAAAATGTCTTCTACATCCTGACAGTTTTCTGAGAAAGCTATGTTTCTATGTCAGTGGTTCTTCGATTTTTCAAAAATAGCAGACATACAAGCTCGTAGCGCGCCACTCGGTGGCGCGCTATGAGCTTGTAGATCTGCTATTTTTCAATAGCTAAAGCATAACATAATGCTAACACCAAAAGGGGTTCCCGCCCCAAAATGGGTTAAGCAACACTGCTAGGCCAGTATAGTTTTATATACTTTTACATTTCTAACTTTCATTTTATAATATAGGAGTTAAAGGGATAGTTCACAACTCAAGTTGTGAACTATCCTCAAGAACTCAAGTTCACTTAAGTTGTAAAATACTTGCCAAGTGGTTGCAACTGTATTAATTGTTGCAACCACGAGTCCCGTGGTGGGAGTTCTGCTCTGGTTTTGGTGAATATTAAGTAGTTCCATCATTTTGTGGGGGGCACTGGGGTCACTCATTAAAAGTAAATGAATCGACAAAACTAATGTAATTTGTATTGTTGACCTATTTCTAAAATATTAGCGCAACTTTCGTTCAACTTTGACCCCTCTATTTTTTGGGCGTAGTGATATGGACACAAAAAACATAGTTCCGTGTGATAGAGGGGTCAAAAACAAACATTAAACCTGTATATAGGAGGGGCTAGCGCCCCTCAAAAATCTAAACTATCCCTTTAGTCATATACGTAAAGATGGCACATGAAGTCCGAGATCCACAGCAGGCCAGGATTTGGAATGTCTTGCCTCTCTTTACCCTGCAGCTCCATTGTGTGTTCCTAGATAACCCCCATGACCAGAACCCAGAGTGAAGGACATGCAGAATGACAACAATATATGCTGTAAATACAGTACATATACAGTATGGTACTGTATATGTACTGTATTTACAGCATAGTACCACTGATACCGGTATCTCCTTTTGGAAAGAAACATTTAACCTATAATGACAAATTACGTTGAAAGGGGTTAAATCCACACGTCCCAAACTCTTCTCCCTTCTGGCTCCAAAACTATGGAATGCACCCATCACAATCAGAACTGCAGCCTCACTCCCAATCTTCCGCCGTAGTCTGAAAACCCACCTCTTCAGACTCCACCATGGCCCGTAGCACTAGCCCCTTAGATACCGTAGCACTTTATGTAGACTTAGATAGTATTTTAAATATAGCACGTTATGTAGACTTAGATAGTATTTTAAACAGACTTATAGCATGTTACGTAGACAGCACTAGAATTGCATTTTTATGTAGTCATATCACTTTATAGTACACATGTATAATATATAGTATAGTATGTATAGTTTACATAGATACTCCACTGTTACGTTCTTAGCTTACGCATGTTTCATGATAACTACTTTTATATATGTGATGTATGCCATGCTTTTTTGTTATTGCTTAATGTAAATCGCTCTGGATTAAGAGCGTCTGCTAAATGCCTAAATTGTAAATTGTAAATCTGTCCTTGAGTTTTAGGTCTACATTACAAATTACAAATGAGTGCAATAGCTACTGAATAAAGGCCACTGTTCTCTCATATTGTAGACATTAGTCAACATATAGAACTACTGAGAGAGGATTATACCATCAAACCAAAAAGGTCTATGCTTTTATTGAAAGATAAACCCATACGAAATCTCCCATATAAGCTCATTTGCTATTATAGGCACGGTTTAAATACAGGGAGGTGAGAATCTACACTACAGTAAGATGGTTGGTCTGTGTGTGTTGTGGAAATTTTGAGATTTCCCAAATGAATACAACGAAATGTCTTAGTGCATTTATTTAATACAACAGATGACAATAACAATACAATTTAAAAGAGAGTAATGGATTGAAATGAGAATAGGCATTCTAAAACGGACAGCGTCCAGTTGTCTCAGAAGGCAACAGGAGACTGACCCTGATTCCAGTGTTGGTAAAACAAAAATGAAATGTTACAAATGTAGGCCTAATCAGACGACCCTGGTGCAGTATTTTGGCCAAGCAGTTCTCCTTTCCCAAGTGAACCCTAATGCAGATGGCTCCTTATCTTCCTTGTTTACGTTCCCTGCCAGGGCACCCCCTTCAGACATAATCATATAACACAATGTGCAGTTATAAAGTTGCAACAGTTCAAAATCAAGACATACAATGTTAAAGTAATACTCAAATAAGATGAATACTGAATATATAATAAATCAATAATTATACAGGAATATAAATGTAATTTCCATTACAGTGTGTGTCTCTGAAGTTAACCCCTTTTGGTGTTAGCATTATGTTATGCTTTAGCTATTGAAAAATAGCAGATCTACAAGCTCATAACGCGCCACCGAGTGGCGCGCTACGAGCTTGTAGGTCTGCTATTTTTGAAAAATCGAAGAACGACTGACATAGCTTTTTCAGAAAACTGTCAGGATGTAGAAGACATTTTTTGAATCTGATCTCAGGTCAAAATGGGTTAATCTAGTAGACCTTTGGACTAATCAGTGACTTATGTATCCAACACTGCTAGTAGGCCTGTAGCTTTATATACTTTTAACATTCATTTCATAATATAGGAGTTAATGGGGCTCGTGGCTTGAATATGGTGATTTCACACACGGGCAGACGCAAAGATTACAGATACAGTCTACCATTAATGAATTAATTAATGAATTCATTGTCAATGGAAGCCAGCAACACGCTTGATGTCAACATTAACCGTGTGAGCAACAGATTTTACAAAGCGACAATGCAATTGTCCACATTGGAACTTTTTTGGTATTCCAACATGTGACTTTGTTTGTTTGAGTGTCTATGCATTATTATTCCGCCCCCGCTGTGACATCATGTGGGTCAATACATCATCATGATAAAAGGCACCGCTCGGGTGTGATCCCCCCCCCCCCCCCCCCCCCCCCCCGGTCAATGATGATGGACAAAACAACTATCTCCACAAGGTGGAGTTAGGTGGTTTGAACAGTGTGAGGATCCAATGGAATTGGGAGGTTTAGTCAGAAGCGCATTTAATACTTTTCATTGGTTACATATTTTGTAAAACCAAACACAGGTGTAAAGGGTGTTCAATTGCACTGATTTATAACAAAAAAATTATATAGCGGGTTTCTGCCCAACAGCAATGATATCATTGATATCCTACATTGAATCCTTTTCTTTGAAATATCAACAAGTTGTAACATTTGTGTCACCAATACAGAGGTTTATACAACCAGGTCAGATAAAAATGAGGTGATACGATGCAGGCACAAGGACGTTTTCCCTCAATGCTTTCTACTAACCTAACCTTAACCTCACTAAACTGAGCCTAAACCTAACCTTAACCTCACTAAACCTACACTTAATTAACCTTACTAAACTCAAACCTATTCTGTTGAAGATGCCGAAAGCAAACATTCTTTGTACTGCGCTTATACAGTACAAACACATTTCTAAGGTACAGAACACCGAAGTCCCCTAACACAGAAACTTAGCCTAAAAAAAGGCTGGAGAGACTACTTACTCTCTGACTACATGACATCTTTAGAGAGTCCTGCATGAGTGAGTTCTCTGGTGTTTTCTTTTAGGTCACTGCTCACGCTGAACCTAGTCCCACACTGGTCACAGTGGGGTAGGGCTTCTCTCTTGTATGAATTCTCTGGTGACATTTGAGAGTACCGTTGCGGCTGAAGCTTATCCCACACTGGTCACAGTGGTACGGTTTCTCTCCTGTATGAATTGTCTGGTGTCGTTTGAGAGTACCGTTGCGGCTGAAGCTTATCCCACACTGGTCACAATGATAGGGCTTTTCTCCTGTATGAATTATCTGGTGATGTTTGAGATTACTGTCAATGCTGAAACATTTCCCACACTGGTCACAGTGGTACGGTTTCTCTCCTGTATGAATTGTCTGGTGTCGTTTGAGAGTACTGTTCTGACTGAAGCTTATCCCACATTGGTCACAATGATAGGGCTTCTCTCCTTTATGAAGTCTCTCGTGTCTCTTTAGGTAACTGCTCGTGCTGAACCATTTCCAACACTGGTCACAGTGGTACGGTTTCTCTCCTGTATGAATTCTCTGGTGTCGTTTGAGAGTACTTTTCTGACTGAAGCTTATCCCACATTGGTCACAGGTGTAGGGCTTATGACCGGTATGAATTATCTGGTGATTTCTTAGAATACTGCTCTGGCTGAAGCTTATCCCACATTGGTCACAGTGGTACGGTTTCTCTCCTTTATGAATTCTCTGGTGATTTCTTAGATGAGTTCTCTGGCTGAAGCTTGTCCCACATTGGTCACAGTGGTACGGTTTCTCTCCTGTATGAATTCTCTGGTGTTGTTTGAGAGTACCGTTGCAGCTGAAGCTTATCCCACATTGGTCACAGTGGTACGGTTTCTCTCCTGTATGAATTCTCTGGTGATTTCTTAGATGACTGCTCTGGCTGAAGCTTGTCCCACATTGGTCACAGGTGTAGGGCTTATGTCCGGTATGAATTCTCTGGTGATTTCTTAGATGACTGCTCTGCCTGAAGCTTGTCCCACATTGGTCACAGTGGTACGGTTTCTCTCCTGTATGAATTCTCTGGTGTCGTTTGAGAGTACCGTTGCAGCTGAAGCTTATACCACACTGGTCACAATGATAGGGCTTCTCTCCTTTATGAAGTCTCTCGTGTCTCTTTAGGTAACTGCTCATGCTGAAGCTTATCCCACATTGGTCACAGGTGTAGGGCTTATGTCCGGTATGAATTTTCTGGTGACATTGGAGAGTATCGTTGCGGCTGAAGCTTATCCCACATTGGTCACAGTGGTACGGTTTCTCTCCTTTATGAATTCTCTGGTGATTTCTTAGATGAGTTCTCTGGCTGAAGCTTGTCCCACATTGGTCACAGTGGTACGGTTTCTCTCCTGTATGAATTCTCTGGTGTTGTTTGAGAGTACCGTTGCAGCTGAAGCTTATCCCACATTGGTCACAGTGGTACGGTTTCTCTCCTGTATGAATTCTCTGGTGATCTCTTAGAATACTGCTCTGGCTGAAGCTTATCCCACATTGGTCACAGGTGTAGGGCTTATGTCCGGTATGAATTCTCTGGTGATTTCTTAGATGACTGCTCCGGCTGAAGCTTGTCCCACATTGGTCACAGTGGTACGGTTTCTCTCCTGTATGAATTCTCTGGTGTCGTTTGAGAGTACCGTTGCAGCTGAAGCTTGTTCCACATTGGTCACAGGTGTAGGGCTTCTTTCCTGTATGAATTATCTGGTGATGTTTGAGATGTCCATTTCTGTGGTATATATGTTTGAGTTGGGAAGGTAAGACATCTGGGATGGAGAATGAGGAGAGAGAAAAAAAGTTAGACTGGCAGCAGCAACTGCCAGGAACAGATTGGCCGTTGGAACATTTAGGCTAATTCCTGGCCTGCCTGACGATACTTCTTCTAGACAGTTGTGATTTCAATGCATTAAATGAAAATCTTATACTGTAGCTTCAGACCAAATCTATGCTAGTCACTAAAATCCCAACCCTCTCTCTCACACATACACACATACACACATGCACGCACGCACGCACGCACGCACGCACGCACGCACGCACGCACGCACGCACGCACGCACACACAGCTTATCTGGTTGATTTCTAATGTTGAAAATGGCATTGACATTGCCATTGACAATAACAAGAATGTAATGTTTGTTTAGTCACTAACACAAACATTAAATGCCATTAACAATAAATAGTTTAATGTTTGTTTTGTCTGTTTGTTTTACATCACCATTACATCACCAAATCACAGCAACATGACTTTAATATATTAGCGCCCCTCACTTCACACAGGTGTGATTTTTGTATTGACTGTATTGACTCCAAAACTATGGAATGCACCCATCACAATCAGAACTGCAGCCTCACTCCCAATCTTCCGCCGTAGTCTGAAAACCCACCTCTTCAGACTCCACCATGGCCCGTAGCACTAGCCCCTTAGATACCGTAGCACTTTATGTAGACTTAGATAGTATTTTAAATATAGCACGTTATGTAGACTTAGATAGTATTTTAAACAGACTTATAGCATGTTACGTAGACAGCACTAGAATTGCATTTTTATGTAGTCATATCACTTTATAGTACACATGTATAATATATAGTATAGTATGTATAGTTTACATAGATACTCCACTGTTACGTTCTTAGCTTACGCATGTTTCATGATAACTACTTTTATATATGTGATGTATGCCATGCTTTTTTGTTATTGCTTAATGTAAATCGCTCTGGATTAAGAGCGTCTGCTAAATGCCTAAATTGTAAATTGTAAATCTGTCCTTGAGTTTTAGGTCTACATTACAAATTACAAATGAGTGCAATAGCTACTGAATAAAGGCCACTGTTCTCTCATATTGTAGACATTAGTCAACATATAGAACTACTGAGAGAGGATTATACCATCAAACCAAAAAGGTCTATGCTTTTATTGAAAGATAAACCCATACGAAATCTCCCATATAAGCTCATTTGCTATTATAGGCACGGTTTAAATACAGGGAGGTGAGAATCTACACTACAGTAAGATGGTTGGTCTGTGTGTGTTGTGGAAATTTTGAGATTTCCCAAATGAATACAACGAAATGTCTTAGTGCATTTATTTAATACAACAGATGACAATAACAATACAATTTAAAAGAGAGTAATGGATTGAAATGAGAATAGGCATTCTAAAACGGACAGCGTCCAGTTGTCTCAGAAGGCAACAGGAGACTGACCCTGATTCCAGTGTTGGTAAAACAAAAATGAAATGTTACAAATGTAGGCCTAATCAGACGACCCTGGTGCAGTATTTTGGCCAAGCAGTTCTCCTTTCCCAAGTGAACCCTAATGCAGATGGCTCCTTATCTTCCTTGTTTACGTTCCCTGCCAGGGCACCCCCTTCAGACATAATCATATAACACAATGTGCAGTTATAAAGTTGCAACAGTTCAAAATCAAGACATACAATGTTAAAGTAATACTCAAATAAGATGAATACTGAATATATAATAAATCAATAATTATACAGGAATATAAATGTAATTTCCATTACAGTGTGTGTCTCTGAAGTTAACCCCTTTTGGTGTTAGCATTATGTTATGCTTTAGCTATTGAAAAATAGCAGATCTACAAGCTCATAACGCGCCACCGAGTGGCGCGCTACGAGCTTGTAGGTCTGCTATTTTTGAAAAATCGAAGAACGACTGACATAGCTTTTTCAGAAAACTGTCAGGATGTAGAAGACATTTTTTGAATCTGATCTCAGGTCAAAATGGGTTAATCTAGTAGACCTTTGGACTAATCAGTGACTTATGTATCCAACACTGCTAGTAGGCCTGTAGCTTTATATACTTTTAACATTCATTTCATAATATAGGAGTTAATGGGGCTCGTGGCTTGAATATGGTGATTTCACACACGGGCAGACGCAAAGATTACAGATACAGTCTACCATTAATGAATTAATTAATGAATTCATTGTCAATGGAAGCCAGCAACACGCTTGATGTCAACATTAACCGTGTGAGCAACAGATTTTACAAAGCGACAATGCAATTGTCCACATTGGAACTTTTTTGGTATTCCAACATGTGACTTTGTTTGTTTGAGTGTCTATGCATTATTATTCCGCCCCCGCTGTGACATCATGTGGGTCAATACATCATCATGATAAAAGGCACCGCTCGGGTGTGATCCCCCCCCCCCCCCCCCCCCCCCCCCGGTCAATGATGATGGACAAAACAACTATCTCCACAAGGTGGAGTTAGGTGGTTTGAACAGTGTGAGGATCCAATGGAATTGGGAGGTTTAGTCAGAAGCGCATTTAATACTTTTCATTGGTTACATATTTTGTAAAACCAAACACAGGTGTAAAGGGTGTTCAATTGCACTGATTTATAACAAAAAAATTATATAGCGGGTTTCTGCCCAACAGCAATGATATCATTGATATCCTACATTGAATCCTTTTCTTTGAAATATCAACAAGTTGTAACATTTGTGTCACCAATACAGAGGTTTATACAACCAGGTCAGATAAAAATGAGGTGATACGATGCAGGCACAAGGACGTTTTCCCTCAATGCTTTCTACTAACCTAACCTTAACCTCACTAAACTGAGCCTAAACCTAACCTTAACCTCACTAAACCTACACTTAATTAACCTTACTAAACTCAAACCTATTCTGTTGAAGATGCCGAAAGCAAACATTCTTTGTACTGCGCTTATACAGTACAAACACATTTCTAAGGTACAGAACACCGAAGTCCCCTAACACAGAAACTTAGCCTAAAAAAAGGCTGGAGAGACTACTTACTCTCTGACTACATGACATCTTTAGAGAGTCCTGCATGAGTGAGTTCTCTGGTGTTTTCTTTTAGGTCACTGCTCACGCTGAACCTAGTCCCACACTGGTCACAGTGGGGTAGGGCTTCTCTCTTGTATGAATTCTCTGGTGACATTTGAGAGTACCGTTGCGGCTGAAGCTTATCCCACACTGGTCACAGTGGTACGGTTTCTCTCCTGTATGAATTGTCTGGTGTCGTTTGAGAGTACCGTTGCGGCTGAAGCTTATCCCACACTGGTCACAATGATAGGGCTTTTCTCCTGTATGAATTATCTGGTGATGTTTGAGATTACTGTCAATGCTGAAACATTTCCCACACTGGTCACAGTGGTACGGTTTCTCTCCTGTATGAATTGTCTGGTGTCGTTTGAGAGTACTGTTCTGACTGAAGCTTATCCCACATTGGTCACAATGATAGGGCTTCTCTCCTTTATGAAGTCTCTCGTGTCTCTTTAGGTAACTGCTCGTGCTGAACCATTTCCAACACTGGTCACAGTGGTACGGTTTCTCTCCTGTATGAATTCTCTGGTGTCGTTTGAGAGTACTTTTCTGACTGAAGCTTATCCCACATTGGTCACAGGTGTAGGGCTTATGACCGGTATGAATTATCTGGTGATTTCTTAGAATACTGCTCTGGCTGAAGCTTATCCCACATTGGTCACAGTGGTACGGTTTCTCTCCTTTATGAATTCTCTGGTGATTTCTTAGATGAGTTCTCTGGCTGAAGCTTGTCCCACATTGGTCACAGTGGTACGGTTTCTCTCCTGTATGAATTCTCTGGTGTTGTTTGAGAGTACCGTTGCAGCTGAAGCTTATCCCACATTGGTCACAGTGGTACGGTTTCTCTCCTGTATGAATTCTCTGGTGATTTCTTAGATGACTGCTCTGGCTGAAGCTTGTCCCACATTGGTCACAGGTGTAGGGCTTATGTCCGGTATGAATTCTCTGGTGATTTCTTAGATGACTGCTCTGCCTGAAGCTTGTCCCACATTGGTCACAGTGGTACGGTTTCTCTCCTGTATGAATTCTCTGGTGTCGTTTGAGAGTACCGTTGCAGCTGAAGCTTATACCACACTGGTCACAATGATAGGGCTTCTCTCCTTTATGAAGTCTCTCGTGTCTCTTTAGGTAACTGCTCATGCTGAAGCTTATCCCACATTGGTCACAGGTGTAGGGCTTATGTCCGGTATGAATTTTCTGGTGACATTGGAGAGTATCGTTGCGGCTGAAGCTTATCCCACATTGGTCACAGTGGTACGGTTTCTCTCCTTTATGAATTCTCTGGTGATTTCTTAGATGAGTTCTCTGGCTGAAGCTTGTCCCACATTGGTCACAGTGGTACGGTTTCTCTCCTGTATGAATTCTCTGGTGTTGTTTGAGAGTACCGTTGCAGCTGAAGCTTATCCCACAT
Source organism: Electrona antarctica (assembly GCF_951216825.1). Taxonomy (NCBI): domain Eukaryota; kingdom Metazoa; phylum Chordata; class Actinopteri; order Myctophiformes; family Myctophidae; genus Electrona; species Electrona antarctica. The sequence goes on along the minus strand of NC_136805.1, from coordinate 8,364,687 downwards.
TGGTCACAGTGGTACGGTTTCTCTCCTGTATGAATTCTCTGGTGATCTCTTAGAATACTGCTCTGGCTGAAGCTTATCCCACATTGGTCACAGGTGTAGGGCTTATGTCCGGTATGAATTCTCTGGTGATTTCTTAGATGACTGCTCCGGCTGAAGCTTGTCCCACATTGGTCACAGTGGTACGGTTTCTCTCCTGTATGAATTCTCTGGTGTCGTTTGAGAGTACCGTTGCAGCTGAAGCTTGTTCCACATTGGTCACAGGTGTAGGGCTTCTTTCCTGTATGAATTATCTGGTGATGTTTGAGATGTCCATTTCTGTGGTATATATGTTTGAGTTGGGAAGGTAAGACATCTGGGATGGAGAATGAGGAGAGAGAAAAAAAGTTAGACTGGCAGCAGCAACTGCCAGGAACAGATTGGCCGTTGGAACATTTAGGCTAATTCCTGGCCTGCCTGACGATACTTCTTCTAGACAGTTGTGATTTCAATGCATTAAATGAAAATCTTATACTGTAGCTTCAGACCAAATCTATGCTAGTCACTAAAATCCCAACCCTCTCTCTCACACATACACACATACACACATGCACGCACGCACGCACGCACGCACGCACGCACGCACGCACGCACGCACGCACGCACACACAGCTTATCTGGTTGATTTCTAATGTTGAAAATGGCATTGACATTGCCATTGACAATAACAAGAATGTAATGTTTGTTTAGTCACTAACACAAACATTAAATGCCATTAACAATAAATAGTTTAATGTTTGTTTTGTCTGTTTGTTTTACATCACCATTACATCACCAAATCACAGCAACATGACTTTAATATATTAGCGCCCCTCACTTCACACAGGTGTGATTTTTGTATTGACTTGTGCTTTTGTTTGAAATGTACCCATTCAAAGGTTTCAATCAATCAATCAATACATCAATAAAACAATCAATCTTTTAGTGCTGGGAGGAAGCACCATTACTCCACTGAGTACCGACAACATTTCTGTACATCTGCTTTCTATTGGAGATGAAAGAAAAGTGTACACAGACATAAAAACATGCACGCACCTATTCTGTGTAGCTTGATCACAGGCTGCTTCAGCATGGCTTTCTGGTGGATCTCTGACTGTTGCTCCTCTGATGCAGCAGTTGAAAAGCTGTTGAACGACATCTCTCTTTTAAAAACCCCAAGTAGCTCATCTCCTTCGGTCCACTCTGATGGTCGACATTTGAGGCCCGCTTTTTGGGATCTGACTTTACTTGCTGACATGTTATGGTCTTCACCCAGTCCTCTGCTCCGGTTAAACTCTCATGTTATGGTCTTCACCCAGTCCTCTGCTCCGGTTAAACTCTCCCAGTTCCACTCTAGACAGAACGATGGCCTTGTGTAGCCGGACTTATCTGCCTTTAGAATGCAAATACGTGAGGCTAGGACAGAACAATGCTTACATAACCAGGTCAGCCCACTCTCCACCCACTGTTGCAGAATGAAGTGAGAGAATGAAGAATACAACTAACTGTCTTTGGTAGGTTTATTTGATACAACAGATGACACTGACAGTAACATAATGATTGGACACATAACTAAGATGGAGTAATAAAGGGAAAGTGGTAAAAAAGAGAAAAAGATTAGCTCAAAATTGTTCTGGATTCTGACAGTATTGGAGAGGACAAGACAAAGTTAAATCAATCTCATGGATACAAGCGATACAGTTTCCTCTCTAAGAAAACATCATGCAGGTGTCCCTCCTTATCTGCCCCTGTTTACATTCTGCCTATGTTTACATTCTCGGCCAGGACACTCCAACCAGACATGATCATAACACTGCACTAATAATGAACTGATTCAGCTTCCAGTCATACAGAACAAGTGATGAAATGGTGAAATAGAAAGACTCATTAATCAATCACTATAATCAACAGGAATAAAATCTCAAGTCACCAACTCTCCATCATTTAGCTGGGGACCACCTGGAACCCCCTCAAGGACCACTGGTTGAGGACCACTGAGACCAAAACAAAAGTAGCCTACTACACTGACACCATAAACAGCGCAAGTCCATTTTTACACTCAGTGTAAATTCACACTCTGGATTTTAGTGTGTACCTCTGTGTGTTGCAGAATTTCAAAGAGCTGTGAGAGGTGGAGGTTACAGTATTGTTGGTCACACACACAGGTAGAGAAAGCCGACTCTGGGATGGGCAGAGTATAGGCTACATAAGGGAGATATGAATTTCTCTCCTCTCTTGCCAGCCACTCGTATGCTGATGCAACCTTGGCAACTGAGATGAGAAGAAAAAAATCACACCCGTGTGAACTGAGTGGTGTAAGGTTTTATATAGCATGATCAGCTGTGGTCTGACGTTTGGCTAGGTAGGGTCGTCTTCTGACGTGATGATTTGTGACCATGAAGTTGATTCAGCTGGAGTTTTTGTCCGATGTGAGGTATTATATAAGGTAAGGTATTATATAGCCTGATCAGCTCTGATCTGACGTAATGAAATCACACCCGGATGTGATTTCACAACTGGCTTTTTTTGTGCAGATAAAATGAGCATGGTTGCTACGGTCATCCAGTTCACCCGGGTGTGATTTCAGAAATTATTTTGAACATAGCAACCATGCTCATTTTTTCTGCACACAAAAGCCAGTTGTAGGAGTGGTTTACACCACTCAAAAAAAAAGTGAGTTGAGACGGGAATTCAAAGGAGATGCACAGCAGCCAAAGAGAAATTTATACTCCACATTTGACCCATCTCTTGGAGTGGTGAGCCGCAGCCAAGGAGCGGTGAGCTGCAGCCGTGCCGTGCTCGGGAATCATTTGATTAGTTGATTTGACCCCCCAATCCAACCCATTGATGCTGAGCGCCAAGCAGGGAGCCATTTTTAGTCTTTGGTATGACCCGGCCCGGGATCGAAACCCAACCTCTCAGTTTCAGGGCGGACATTCTAACCACAAGGACACTGTCTGGTTTGCAGAATTACAGTACATTCCAAGCACAAACTCAATACAAAGGCTGTTAACTGTGAGTGGACGACCCAATTAAGCATTACACTTGTTTACAACAGGGTCCACCATGTTCAATTCATCAAAAGAGTGATATGGAAGACTACAGCAGGATTTGGAAAGTCGTATGCCTATAACCCCCATAACCTTATCAGAACCGAGCCTGAAGGACAGAATGACAAAAAAAGATATGCTGTAATTTAACGGTTATGTCTGTCCTTGAGTTTTATAACTATTTAACCAATGAAAAGCTTTTGACAAAATAACTACATTGCAACGCAAGTTAGTTTTGGTTGTTTCCTGACACCAATGATATACTGTTCAGTCTGTATAGTGTATGTATACATATAGATAACGAGACTGATCTCACCCAAACACGGTGAAATAATACGGATTGGCAATTCCGTACATACACTACTAGAAAACCCCATAATCCGTACACTACTACTGTTTTGACTGTGATGGGGGCGTGGCCTTCACCCCATTTTGTCTCAGTTGGGGCAAATGTGCTTCCCACAACATTATTTACGATTCTGTGTGGGTTGCAACTCGGACGGTCTGATTCGGCTCATTATATGCTATGCTCTGCTCAGTCAATCACAGCGCAGAATGGCACACCTTCCAGTCGTTGACAACGGACAATCACAGTGTCAATGTCGGCACCGTACATGGTAATTTTTCCGTCCAATCACACCAATTTCCAATTTCTGGCCAATCACAGCACCAATTTCCGTCCTCAAATTTGGTGCCATACATGGTAATAAAATAAGTCTTGAATAATTTTCCAAAATAAATAGCGTGATTATAAAATGTATATTTCTGATGCTAGCTCTTTTGACACACGATATGGGGCATATTATAGTATATTGAGATGGCAGGTATATGTCACATACAAAATGAAAAATCACACTTGTGTGAAGTGAGGGGCGCTCTTATCATCATACATCTTCATACATCGTCATACATCACATTCCGTGCTCAGCCAACCAAATCATCACATATGTGGTTCCGGCCAGAGCCATAGAGTAAGACAGAGTTACGGCATTGAGGAGGCACAAAACAGCCTGGTCACGTGGTTCATGTAACTCGTTTGTTACTGTAAAGCCTATAGATTCCAATACATTCTGTAAACTTCCGGTTCAGGCCTTTTTCACTATTCGCCAATAGAAGTGGCCCCATGAAGTGAACGGAGTTGTCCTAACTGTCTTACTCTATGGCTCTGGTTCCGGCCAATCATAATTGGCGTCTTGAATTTTCTGCCCTCACTTTTTGTACTTTGCTCAGCCAATCAAATCATCGCTATGGGGTGATCAGCCAATCAAATCATCGCTAAAATTCACACAAACAGACAAAGCTGGGCATAGGATATTAGAACACAAACAAATCACACCTGTGTGAAGTGAGGGGCGCTCTTATCATCATACATCATCATATTCCGTGCTCAACCAATCAAATCATCACAAATGTCATTTTGGCCAATCACTTTTGGCGTCTTCATTTTTCTGCCCTCACTTTTATCCTCAATATGTACTTTGCTCAGCCAATTAAATCATCGCTATGGGGTGATCAGCCAATCACAAGCCATGAATGTTTGTGTTCACACAAACCCGGAAAGCTGGGCATAGGAGGGAGGGGCTAGTGCCCCCCATAAATCACTACAGCTTCAGTAGTCAACCTGTAAAACCATTGACTATCCAGTTGAAACTTGAAAGTGAACTACGCCGACACTGTATATACACAAAATGGAATGTATAGCCTAATATTACGTTTCATCATTACGACATTTCACTTTAGGTGTTTGAGGTCTGGCTGGCTTTCACTCATGATGTCATGTGGCAGCCAAGTCTATGGAATTTTAATGTTTGCTTTAACCCATTTTGACCTGAGATCAGATTCTAAAAATGTCTTCTATACATCCTGACAGTTTTCTGAAAAAGCTATGTTTCTATGTCAGTCGTTCTTTGATTTTTCAAAACTAGCAGACCTACAAGCTCGTAGCGCGCCACTCGGTGGCGCGCTATGAGCTTGTAGATCTGCTATTTTTCACCAAAAAAGGTTCCCGCCCAAAATGGGTTAAGCACCCCCCCCCCTTAAAATAGATAATGATTTCAATTCATTGTTCCCTCTCTTCTGTCTCCAACTCGTGATGGGGAGTTAGAAGAGCAGAAAGGAGGAGTGCAGCTGGGTGTGTCCTGGGTTAGACCAACTGGGAGTCTTTGGCCATCGTGTAAAAGATTCCTCTTTGAGAGATGAGGTTGGAGGGGGTGTCGAACTCAACCATCTGCCCCATGTCCAACACCAGGACCCTGGTATAATCCATGATAGTCTTGAGGCGATGGGCAATGGTCAGGATGGTGCAGTCCTCAAACTGTGTGCGGATGGTGGACTGGATTAGATTGTCTGTCTCCAGATCAACGGCGGCTGTGGCCTCATCCAAGACCAGGATCTTGGTCTTCCTCAGTAGAGCTCTGGCCAGAAAATACTTGCCAAGTGGTTGCAACTGTATTAATTGATCGCCCGAGTCCCGTGATGGGAGTTCTGCTCTGGTTTTGGTGATTATTAAGTAGTTCCGTCATTTTGTGGGGGGCACTGGGGTCACTCATTAAAAGTAAATTAATCGACAAAACTAATGTAATTTGTATTGTTGACCTATTTCTAAAATATTAGCGCAACTTTCGTTCAACTTTGACCCCTCTATCACTCTATGGCCCTCATTTAGCAACCGTGCGTACGCCAAAATATGGGTGTACGCCGAAATTACCGCAATTTTCGGCATTTACGATTTGCGCCAAAGATTGAAAATGATCTTGTGCCAAGACAAAACTCACGTCTGGTCGGGAGCTGTCGTACGCTTTGTCCTCACCTGTTTTTCTGTCGTAGAACAGCGGAGCAGCATTGTTTGACCAGCTGAGAGGCTGTCACAGGCATCGAAACATATGTATTCACTCCTAAAATGTTTATATAAAACTGTATAGGTATGTATATGGGCTAAATGTAAAAAAGAAAAAAAAAGTAAAGGAATATATCAACGATGTGTCTTTGTGTCATATGAAATTAGTAGGAGATTTCCAACTTTACAAGCAAGCAATTAAAATCGCGCATTTAAAAACAAAGTTAGATGCGTAAGCCATTTAAACAGTGTTTTGCATGATGAGCACATACATGCGAGGATTTGGGCTGTCTGTGCTGAAATATTTCCATGACGGGACGTTTAGAGTATAGTGCACTGTGCAGTGCTGCAGTGCGGAGAGTCCCAACATGTGTAGCCTACTGTAGCCTAATCTACAGCAGGCCGATGTCTTTCTGGAGTTACAGTATGTGCAATCTCCTCCTCGTTTAATAAACCCGACGCGTCGCTCGAATGCCAAATGTGCCGTGCCAGCGCAAGTGGGAACGCATCGGAGATAGTATAGGCCAAGCCAGCCTGCAGCCCACCATCACCACCACTGTCCAGTGCCACATGAGGCTACGGTTTTGGCTGCAATATTCATATAATTGACAGTTGACAGCGAGGCAATTTAAATAGACTCTCGAACGTGCATGGTCAATTGGTCACGGTGTCACGGACGGACCACAGTGATAGAGAGAGACAGACAGGACAGGAGATGCACCTTGCAAAACAGCAGCGCGCGCCTATTTGTTATATAATTCATGGTTCACAGGTTCAGGTTTTCGTTCACTAATATATCTTGTTGTATATTAAATGAATAAAGACTTTAATAATTTAATATAGGCCTACAACTAACAACACAGTGACAGTTGCTTGCAAATTGCGATATGTGCGTGCGTGCGTGCGGGGGGGTGAGGCGGGCATGCAGCAAGGGAAGCGAAGCGAGAGGAGAAACAGACAGTAGTCCTACAGCTTTATTTAATTCATGCAGGTTTATTTATTTAAGATACAACAAGTTGCGTGTGCGTGCGTGCGTCTGTGTGTGTGTATGGGAGGGGGGCAGGGGCAGCAAGGCAAACTTAGGCAAGCGAGTTAAACTTTTTGTCTTCCTGTAACCATGGTTTCCAGGTCGTATTGCAGTTGTTCATGTCGCAAAAACGAGGGCGAGGCTTGATTTCATAGGGCGTGCCAGATTGATTTCAGCCGTCACATTTATCACTGCTAGGAATGAAATTAGGAAGGAACAGCTGTCTGCGATCACTTTGTAAATGCCGACCCGACGTGGGTGTACTACGAATCCTACACTCGAATTTGGGGCAGATTTTACACTCGATTGATAAATGAGGGCCTATCATCACATTTTTGGGCGTAGTGATATGGACACAAAAAACATAGTTCCGTGTGATAGAGGGGTCAAAAACAAACATTAAACCTGTATATAGGAGGGGCTTAGCGCCCCTCAAAAATCTGAACTATCCCTTTAGTAATATACGTAAAGATGTCTGATGTCACAGACTGGCACATGAAGTCTGAGATCCACAGCAGGCCAGGATTTGGAATGTCTTGCCTCTCTTTACCCTGCAGCTCCATGTGTTCCTAGATAACCCCCATGCCCTTATCAGAACTCAGAGTGAAGGACATGCAGAATGACAACAATATATGCTGTAAATACAGTACATATACAGTACATATACAGTACAGTACATATACAGTACATATACAGTACCACTGATACCGGTATCTCCTTTTGGAAAAAAACATTTAACCCATTTTGACCTGAGATCAGATTCTAAAAATGTCTTCTACATCCTGATTCGATTTTTCAAAAATAGCAGACCTACAAGCTCGTAGCGCGCCACTCGGTGGCGCGCTATGAGCTTGTAGATCTGCTATTTTTCAATAGCTAAAGCATAACATAATGCTAACACCAAAAGGGGTTCCCAACTTCCCACCCAAACATATGACAAATTACGTTGAAAGGGGTTAAATCTGTCCTTGAGTTTTAGGTCTACATTACAAATTACAAATTAGTGCAATAGCTACTGAATAAAGGCCACTGCTCTCTCACATTGTAGACATTAGTCAACATATAGAACTACTGAGAGAGGATTATACTATCAAACCAAAAAGGTCTATGCTTTCATTGAAAGATAAACCCATACGAAATCTCCCATATAAGCTCATTTGCTATGATTATAGGGATGGTTTAAATACAGGGAGGTGAGAATCTACACTACAGTAAGATGGTTGGTCTGTGTGTGTTGTGGAAATTTTGAGATTTCCCAAATGAATACAACGAAATGTCTTAGTGCATTTATTTAATACAACAGATGACAATAACAATACAATTTAAAAGAGAGTAATGGATTGAAATGAGAATAGGCATTCTAAAACGGACAGCGTCCAGTTGTCTCAGAAGGCAACAGGAGACTGACCCTGATTCCAGTGTTGGTAAAACAAAAATGAAATGTTACAAATGTAGGCCTAATCAGATGACCCTGGTGCAGTATTTTGGCCAAGCAGTTCTCCTTTCCCAAGTGAACACTAATGCAGATGGCTCCTTATCTTCCTTGTTTACGTTCCCTGCCAGGGCACCCCCTTCAGACATAATCATAACACAATGTGCAGTTATAAAGTTGCAACAGTTCAAAATCAAGACATACAATGTTAAAGTATAATACTCAAATAAGATGAATACTGAATATATAATAAATCAATAATTATACAGGAATATAAATGTAATTTCCATTACAGTGTGTGTCTCTGAAGTTAACCCATTTTGGGCGTTAGCATTATGTTATGCTTTAGCTATTGAAAAATAGCAGATCTACAAGCTCATAGCGGGCCACCGAGTGGTCTGCTATTTTTGAAATCGAAGAACGACTGACATAGAAACATAGCTTTTTCAGAAAACTGTCAGGATGTAGAAGACATTTTTTGAATCTGATCTCAGGTCAAAATGGGTTAATCTAGTAGACCTTTGGACTAATCAGTGACTTATGCAGCCAACACTGCTAGTAGGCCAGTAGCTTTATATACTTTTAACATTCTTTTTATAATATAGGAGTTAATTGGATATGGTGCTTTCACACGGGCAGACGCAAAGATTACAGATACAGTCTACCATTAATTAATTCATTAATTAATTCATTGTCAATGGAAGCCAGCAACACGCTTGATGATGTCAACATTAACCGTGTGAGCAACAGATTTTACAAAGCAACAATGCAATTGTCCACATTGGAACTTTTTGGGTATTCCAACATGTGACTTTGTTTGTTTGAGTGTCTATGCATTATTATTCCGCCCGCTGTGACATCATGTGGGTCAATACATCATCATGATAAAACCGCTCAGGTGTGACCCCCCCCCCCCCCCCCCCCCCGTCTGACTTGTCATTATAATCAATGACGATGGACAAAACAACTATCTCCACAAGGTGGAGTTAGGTGGTTTGAACAGTGTGAGGATCCAATGGAATTGGGAGGTTTAGTCAGAAGCGCATTTAATACTTTTCATTGGTTACATATTTTGTAAAACCAAACACAGACGTAAAGGGTGTTCAATTGAACTGATTTATAACAAAATGTGTATATAGCGGGTTTCTGCCCAACAGCAATGATATCATTGATATCCTACATTGAATCCTTTTCTTTATAATATCAACAAGTTGTAACATTTGTGTCAGTCCAATACAGAGGTTTATAAAACCTCTTCTGTTGAAGAAGATGCCGAAAGCAAACATTCTTTGTACTGCGCTTATACAGTACAAACACATTTCTAAGGTACAGAACACCGAAGTCCCCTAACACAGAAACTTAGCCTAAAAAAAGGCTGGAGAGACTACTTACTCTCTGACTACATGACATCTTCTACATGAGAGTCCTGCATGAGTGAGTTCTCTGGTGTTTTCTTTTAGGTCACTGCTCACGCTGAACCTAGTCCCACACTGGTCACAGTGGGGTATGGCTTCTCTCTTGTATGAGTTCTCTGGTGACGTTTGAGAGTACCGTTGCGGCTGAAGCTTATCCCACATTGGTCACAGTGGTAGGGCTTATGTCCGATATGAATTATCTGGTGATTTCTTAGATGACTGCTCCGGCTGAAACATTTCCACACTGGTCACAGTGGTACGGTTTCTCTCCTGTATGAATTGTCTGGTGTCATTTGAGAGTAATGTTCTGACTGAAGCTTATCCCACATTGGTCACAGGTGTAGGGCTTCTTTCCTGTATGAATTATCTCGTGTCTCTTTAGGTAACTGCTCGTGCTGAACCATTTCCAACACTGGTCACAGTGGTACGGTTTCTCTCCTGTATGAATTGTCTGGTGTCGTTTGAGAGTACTGTTCTGACTGAAGCTTATACCACATTAGTCACAGGTGTAGGGCTTCTCTCCTGTATGAATTATCTCGTGTCTCTTTAGGTAACTGCTCGTGCTGAACCATTTCCCACACTGGTCACAATGATAGGGCTTCTCTCCTGTATGAATTATCTGGTGATGTTTGAGATTACTGTCAATGCTGAAACATTTCCCACACTGGTCACAGTGGTACGGTTTCTCTCCTGTATGAATTGTCTGGTGTCGTTTGAGAGTACCGTTGCGGCTGAAGCTTATCCCACATTGGTCACAGGTGTAGGGCTTATGTCCGGTATGAATTCTCTGGTGATTTCTTAGATGACTGCTCTGGCTGAAGCTTGTCCCACATTGGTCACAGTGGTACGGTTTCTCTCCTTTATGAATTCTCTGGTGATTTCTTAGATGAGTTCTCTGGCTGAAGCTTGTCCCACATTGGTCACAGTGGTACGGTTTCTCTCCTGTATGAATTCTCTGGTGTTGTTTGAGAGTACCGTTGCAGCTGAAGCTTATCCCACATTGGTCACAGTGGTACGGTTTCTCTCCTGTATGAATTCTCTGGTGATTTCTTAGATGACTGCTCTGGCTGAAGCTTGTCCCACATTGGTCACAGGTGTAGGGCTTATGTCCGGTATGAATTCTCTGGTGATTTCTTAGATGACTGCTCTGGCTGAAGCTTGTCCCACATTGGTCACAGTGGTACGGTTTCTCTCCTGTATGAATTCTCTGGTGTTGTTTAAGAGTACCGTTGCAGCTAAAGCTTGTTCCACATTGGTCACAGGTGTAGGGCTTCTCTAATGTATGAATTATCTGGTGATGTTTGAGATGTCCATTTCTGCGGTATATATGTTTGAGTTGGGAAGGTAAGACATCTGGGATGGAGAATAGAGAGAAAAAAAGTTAGACCGGCAGCAGCAACTGCCAGGCACAGATTGGTAACATGCATTACATCAAGATCTTATACTGTAGCTTCAGACCAAATCTATGCTAGTCACCAAACTCCTAACCATCTCTCTCACACATGCATGCACGCACGCACGCACGCACGCACGCACGCACGCACGCACGCACGCACGCACACACAGACACACAGACACAGAGACACACAGCTTATCTAGTTTATTTCTAATGAATTGAAAATGGTGGACCCTGTTCTAAACAAGTGTAATGCTTTATCATGGTGTTTCACAGTTTTTGAGGGGTGCTAGCCCCTCCTAGGTTTAATGTTTGTTTTTAGTTCAATGTTTGTTTTAAAAACGCTATTGACAATGAAGAGAGTTTAATGTTTGTTTAGTCACTAACACAAACATTAAAGGCCATTAACAATAAAGAGAGTTTAATGTTTGTTTTGTCTGTGTTCACCATTACATCACCAAATCATAGCAACATGAGTTAGACTTTAATATATTAGCGTCCCTCACTTCACACGGGTGTGATTTTTGTATTGACTGTTGTTTGAAATGTACCCATTCAAAGGTTTCAATCAATCAATCAATCAATCAATCAATCATTCAATCAATCAATCAATCAATCAATCTTTTAGTGCTGGGAGGAAGCACCATTACTCCACTGAGTACCGACAACATTTCTGTACATCTGCTTTCTATTGGAGATGAAAGAAAAGTGTACACAGACATAAAAACATGCACGCACCTATTCTGTGTAGCTTGATCACAGGCTGCTTCAGCATGGCTTTCTGGTGGATCTCTGACTGTTGCTCCTCTGATGCAGCAGTTGAAAAGCTGTTGAACGACATCTCTCTTTTAAAAACCCCAAGTAGCTCATCTCCTTCGGTCCACTCTGATGGTCGACATTTGAGGCCCGCTTTTTGGGATCTGACTTTACTTGCTGACATGTTATGGTCTTCACCCAGTCCTCTGCTCCGGTTAAACTCTCATGGTATGGTCTTCACCCAGTCCTCTGCTCCGGTTAAAATCTCATGGTATGGTCTTCACCCAGTCCTCTGCTCCGGTTAAACTCTCATGGTATGGTCTTCACCCAGTCCTCTGCTCCGGTTAAACTCTCATGTTATGGTCTTCACCCAGTCCTCTGCTCCGGTTAAACTCTCATGGTATGGTCTTCACCCAGTCCTCTGCTCCGGTTAAACTCTCATGTTATGGTCTTCACCCAGTCCTCTGCTCCGGTTAAACTCTCCCAGTTCAACTCCAGACAGAACGATGGCCTTGTGTAGCCGGACTTATCTGCCTTTAGAATGCAAATACATGAGGCTAGGACAGAACAATGCTTACATAACCAGGTCAGCCCACTCTCCACCCACTGTTGCAGCGCTCACGGTAAATGGGTACCAAGTAAAGTAAAACTACACCTCCTTTTTTGTAGGGGTTCTAGCCCCTCCTATGCCCAGCTTTGTGTGTTTGTGTGTACCCCATAGTAATGATTTGATTGGCTGAGCAATGTGTGTACCCCATAGCGATGATTTGATTGGCTGATTCTATGTTCTATGTGTCGTAAGACAGAGAATTGAGGACACCAATTGTGATTGGCCGGAATGTGCTGATGTATGATGATAAGAGCGCCCCTCACTTCACACGATTGTGATCTTTCTATGGAAATAAAAAAAATCACACCTGTGTGAACTGAGTGGTGCAACTATGTCCAATGTCAGTGACGTCACATACTAACCATAGCAACCATGCTCGTTTTTTTGGTTGCTAACCATAGCAACCATGCTCATTTTGGTACGAACAAACACGGGTACACGGGTACACGGGTACAAAGCCAGTTGTTGGAGTGGTTTGCACCACTCAAAAATGATAGAACTTGCTCAAAAACAAATTTCACCCACTTTTGGAGTGGACTTTTTTTCATAATCAAGGTCCATTATTTATTCGGCATTTGAGCTACTAAATATAGGCCTAGATGTTTAACAGTAATTTAAGACTGTAAAATAAATTAATTTTACACACTAAAGATCTATAACTACAAGGGTCCATTTGGTCACTGTGGACCGGTGAGAGAATGAAGAATACAACTAACTGTCTTTGGTAGGTTTATTTGATACAACAGATGACACTGACAGTAACATAATGATTGGACACATAACTAAGATGGAGTAATAAAGGGAAAGTGGTCAAAAGAGAAAAAGATTAGCTCAAAATTGTTCTGGATTCTGACAATACTTAGCTTACGCATGTTTCTTGATAAATGCTTTTTATATATGTGATGTATTCCCATGCTTTTTGTTCTTGCTTAATGTAAATTGCTCTGGATTAAGAGCGTCTGCTAAATGCCTAAATTGTAAATTGTAAATTGTAAATTGTAATACTGACAGTATTGGAGAGGACAAGACAAAGTTAAATCAATCTCATGGATACAAGTGATACAGTTTCCTCTCTAAGAAAACATCATGCAGGTGTCCCTCCTTATCTGCCCCTGTCTAGCCTATGTTTACATTCTCGGCCAGGACACTAATAATGAACTGATTCAGCTTCCAGTCATACAGAACAAGTGATGAAATGGTGAAATAGAAAGACTCATTAATCAATCACTATAATCAACAGGAATAAAATGTAATTTCCATTACAGTCACCAACTTTCCATCATTTAGCTGGGGACCACCTGGAACCCCCTCAAGGACCACTGGTTGAGAACCACTGAGAACCCCACAGACCAAAACATTTTTAGTCTTTGGTATGACACAGCCGGGGATCGAAACCCAACCTCTCAGTTTCAGGGCGAACATTCTAACGACAAGGACACTGTCTGGTCTCATGAGAGATATGGAAGACTACAGCAGGATTTGGAAAGTCGTATGCCTATAACCCCCATAACCTTATCAGAACCGAGCCTGAAGGACAGAATGACAAAAAAGATATGCTGTAATTTAACGGTTATGTCTGTCCTTGAGTTTTATAACTATTTAACCAATGAAAAGCTTTTGACAAATAACTACATTGCAAAGCCGACTCTGGGATGGGCAGAGTATAGGCTACATAAGGGAGATATGAATTTCTCTCCTCTCTTGCCAGCCACTCGTATGCTGATGCAACCTTGGCAACTGAGGTGAGAAGAAAAGTCGAAGTGAGTTGAGACGGGAATTCAAAGGAGATGCACAGCAGCCAAAGAAAAAATTATACTCCACATTTGAGCCATCTCTTGGAGCGGTGAGCCGCAGCCAAGGAGCGGTGAGCTGCAGCCGTGCCGCGCTCGGGAATCATTTGATTAGTTGATTTGACCCCCCAATCCAACCCATTGATGCTGAGCGCCAAGCAGGGAGCCATTTTTATGTCTTTGGTATGACCCGGCCCGGGATCGAACCCCGACCTCCCAGTTTCAGGGCTGACACTCTAACTAACCACAAGGCCACTGTCTGACAATGTGCTAGTTCTACACGGCAACTCTCTCTGGCTCGACTGAGCGAGACCGTTTTCTCTGTAAGGTGTCTTGGAGCTTTCAAGAGACAGCAGGCAGTCTATCCTCTGACCTCATGATTTCTATGTGACTGCGGAAAATCATATCAAAGTCAAAGTCGTACGATTTGTCTCACACAATGCCACGCTCGGGAATCATTTGATTAGTTGATTTGACCCCCAATCCAACCCATTGATGCTGAGTCCCAAGCAGGGAGGCATGGGTCCCATTTTTAGTCTTTGGTATGACCCGGCCGGGGTCATACATTACCATACATTCTAACCACAAGGACACTGTCTGGTCTCATGAGAGATATGGAAGACTACAGCAGGATTTGGAAAGTCGTATGCCTATAACCCCCATAACCTTATCAGAACGGAGCCTGAAGGACAGAATGACAAAAAAGATATGCTGTAATTTAACGGTTATGTCTGTCCTTGAGTTTTATAACTATTTAATCAATGAAAAGCTTTTGACAAAATAACTACATTGCAACGCAAGTTAGTTTTGGTTGTTTCCTGACACCAATGATATACTGTTCAGTCTGTATAGTGTATGTATACATATAGATAACGAGACCGATCTCACCCAAACACGGTGAAATAACACGGATTGGCAATTCCGTACATACACTACTAGAAAACCCCATAATCCGTACACTACTACTGTTTTGACTGTGATGGGGGCGTGGCCTTCACCCCATTTTGTCTCAGTTGGGGAAATTGTGCTTCCCACAACATTATTTACGATTCTGTGTGGGTTGCAACTCGGACGGTCTGATTCGGCTCAGTATATGCTATGCTCTGCTCAGTCAATCACAGCGCAGAATGGCACACCTTCCAGTCGTTGACAACGGACAATCACAGTGTCAATGTCGGCACCGTACATGGTAATTTTTCCGTCCAATCACACCAATTTCCAATTTCTGGCCAATCACAGCACCAATTTCCGTCCTCAAATTTGGTGCCATACATGGTAATAAAATAAGTCTTGAATAATTTTCCAAAATAAATAGCGTGATTATAAAATGTATATTTCTGATGCTAGCTCTTTTGACACACGATATGGGGCATATTATAGTATATTGAGATGGCAGGTATATGTCACATAAAAAATGAAAAATCACACTTGTGTGAAGTGACATACATTCTGTAAACTTCCGGTTCAGGCCTTTGTCACTATTCGCCAATAGAAGTGGCCCCATGAAGTGAACGGAGTTGTCTTACTCTGTCTTACTCTGTCTCATAATTGGCGTCTTGAATTTTCTGCCCTCAGTTTTTGCTCAGCCAATCAAATCATCGCTATGGGGTGATCAGCCAATCAAATCATCGCTAAAATTCACACAAACAGACCAAGCTGGGCATAGGATATTAGAACACAAACAAATCACACCTGTGTGAAGTGAGTGGCGCTCTTATCATCATACATCATCATATTTCGTGCTCAACCAATCAAATCATCACAAATGTCATTTCGACCAATCACTTTTGGCGTCTTCATTTTTCTGCCCTCAATGTGTACTTTGCTCAGCCAATTAAATCATCGGTATGGGGTGATCAGCCAATCACAAGCCATGAATGTTTGTGTTCACACAAACCCGGAAAGCTGGGCATAGGAGGGAGGGGCTAGCGCCCCCCATAAATCACTACAGCTTCAGTAGTCAACCTGTAAAACTTTTGACTATCCAGTTGAAACTTGAAAGTGAAAGTGAACTACGCCGACACTGTATATACACAACATGGAATGTATAGCCTAATATTACGTTTCATCATTACGACATTTCACTTTAGGTTTTTGAGGTCTGGATGGCTTTCACTCGTGATGTCATGTGGCAGCCAAGTCTATGGAATTTTAATGTTTGCTTTAACCCATTTTGACCTGAGATCAGATTCTAAAAATGTCTTCTACATCCTGACAGTTTTCTGAAAAAGCTATGTTTCTATGTCAGTCGTTCTTTGATTTTTCAAAAATAGCAGATCTACAAGCTCGTAGCGCGCCACTCGGTGGCGCGCTATGAGCTTGTATATCTGCTATTTTTCACCAAAAGGGGTTCCCACCCAAAATGGGTTAAGCACCCCCCTTAAAATAGATAATGATTTCAATTAATTGTTCCCTCTCTTCTGTCTCCAACTCATGATGGGGAGTTAGAAGAGCAGAAAGGAGGAGTGCAGCTGGGTGTGTCCTGGATTAGACCAACTGGGAGTCTTTGGCCATCGTGTAAAAGATTCCTCTTTGAGAGATGAGGTTGGAGGGGGTGTCGAACTCAACCATCTGCCCCATGTCCAACACCAGGACCCTTTGAGGTGCAGTCCTCAAACTGTGTGCGGATGGTGGACTGGATTAGATTGTCTGTCTTGAAGTCCGAGATCCACAGCAGGCCAGGATTTGGAATGTCTTGCCTCTCTTTACCCTGCAGCTCTGTGTGTTCCTAGATAACCCCCATGACCTTATCATCAGAACCCAGAGTGAAGGACATGCAGAATGACAACAAAAGTACATATACCACTGATACCGGTATCTCCTTTTGGAAAAAAAACATTTAACCTATAATGACAAATTACGTTGAAAGGGGTTAAATCCACACTTCCCAAACTCTTCTCCCTTCTGGCTCCAAAACTATGGAATGCACTCCCCATCACAATCAGAACTGCAGCCTCACTCCCAATCTTCCGCCGTAGTCTGAAAACCCACCTCTTCAGACTCCACCATGGCCCGTAACACTAGCCCCTTAGATAGCACTTTATGTAGACTTAGATAGTATTTTAAATATAGCACGTTATGTAGACTTAGATAGTATTTTAAACAGACTTATAGCATGTTACGTAGACAGCACTAGAATTGCATTTTTATATCACTTTATAGTACACATGTATAATATATAATATAGTATAGTATGTATAGTTTACATAGATACTCCACTGTTACGTTCTTAGCTTACGCATGTTTCATGATAACTACTTTTATATATGTGATGTATGCCATGCTTTTTTGTTATTGCTTAATGTAAATCGCTCTGGATTAAGAGCGTCTGCTAAATGCCTAAATTGTAAATTGTAAATCTGTCCTTGAGTTTTAGGTCTACATTACAAATTACAAATGAGTGCAATAGCTACTGAATAAAGGCCACTGTTCTCTCATATTGTAGACATTAGTCAACATATAGAACTACTGAGAGAGGATTATACCATCAAACCAAAAAGGTCTACTCTATGCTTTCATTGAAAGATAAACCCATACGAAATCTCCTATTTTTTTTTTTTTGCTATGATTATAGGGATGGTTTAAATACAGGGAGGTGAGAATCTACACTACAGTAAGATGGTTGGTCTGTGTGTGTTGTGGACATTTTGAGATTTCCCAAATGAATACAACGAAATGTCTTAGTGCATTTATTTAATACAACAGATGACAATAATAATACAATTTAAAAGAGAGTAATGGATTGAAATGAGAATAGGCCTTCTAAAAACGGACAGCGTCCAGTTGTCTCAGAAGGCAACAGGAGACTGACCCTGATTCCAGTGTTGGTAAAACAAAAATGAAATGTTACAAATGTAGGCCTAATCAGACGACCCTGGTGCAGTATTTTGGCCAAGCAGTTCTCCTTTCCCAAGTGAACACTAATGCAGATGGCTCCTTATCTTCCTTGTTTACGTTCCCTGCCAGGGCACCGGCTGACTTGTCATTCTAATCATTGATGGACAAAACAACTATCTCCACAAGGTGGAGTTAGGTGGTTTGAACAGTGTGAGTATCCAATGGAATTGGGAGGTTTAGTCAGAAGCGCATTTAATACTTTTCATTGGTTACATATTTTGTAAAACCAAACACAGACGTAAAGGGTGTTCAATTGAACTGATTAAAAAAAAAAAGTGTATATAGCGGGTTTCTGCCCAACAGCAATGATATCATTGATATCCTACATTGAATCCTTTTCTTTGAAATATCAACAAGTTGTAACATTTGTGTCAGTCCAATACAGAGGTTTATACAACCAGGTCAGATAAAAATGAGGTGATACGATGCAGGCACAAGGGAGACGTTTTCCCTCAATGCTTTCTACTAACCTAACCTTAACCTCACTAAACTGAGCCTAAACCTAACCTTAACCTCACTAAACCTACACTTAATTAACCTTACTAAACTCAAACCTATTCTGTTGAAGATGCCGAAAGCAAACATTCTTTGTACTGTGCTTATACAGTACAAACACATTTCTAAGGTACAGAACACCGAAGTCCCCTAACACAGACACTTAGCCTAAAAAAAGGCTGGAGAGACTACTTACTCTCTGACTACATGACATCTTTAGAGAGTCCTGCATGAGTGAGTTCTCTGGTGTTTTCTTTTAGGTCACTGCTCACGCTGAACCTAGTCCCACACTGGTCACAGTGGGGTATGGCTTCTCTCTTGTATGAGTTCTTTGGTGAACTTTGAGAGTACTGTTGCGGCTGAAGCTTATCCCACATTGGTCACAGTGGTAGGGCTTATGTCCGATATGAATTATCTGGTGATTTCTTAGATGACTGCTCCGGCTGAAACATTTCCCACACTGGTCACAGTGGTACGGTTTCTCTCCTGTATGAATTGTCTGGTGTTGTTTGAGAGTACTGTTCTTACTGAAGCTTATCCCACATTGGTCACAGTGGTACGGTTTCTCTCCTGTATGAATTCTCAGGTGAACTTTGAGAGTACTGTTCTGACTGAAGCTTATCCCACACTGGTCACAATGATAGGGCTTCTCTCCTGTATGAATTCTCTGGTGATGTTTGAGATTACTGTAAATGCTGAAACATTTCCCACACTGGTCACAGTGGTACGGTTTCTCTCCTGTATGAATTCTCTGGTGACATTTGAGAGTACTGTTCTTACTGAAGCTTATCCCACATTGGTCACAGTGGTACAGTTTCTCTCCTGTATGAATTCTCAGGTGAACTTTGAGAGTACCGTTGCAGCTGAAGTTTGTTCCACATTGGTCACAGGTGTAGGGCTTCTTTCCTGCATGAATTCTCTGGTGATCTCTTAGATGACTGCTCTGGCTGAAGCTTGTCCCACATTGGTCACAGTGGTACGGTTTCTCTCCTGTATGAATTCTCTGGTGATTTCTTAGATGACTGCTCTGGCTGAAGCTTGTCCCACATTGGTCACAATGGTACGTTTCCTCTCCTGTATGAATTCTCTGGTGTCGTTTGAGAGTACCGTTGCAGCTGAAGCTTATCCCACACTGGTCACAGTGGTACGGTTTCTCTCCTGTATGAATTCTCTGGTGACGTTTGAGAGTACCATTGCAGCTGAAGCTTATCCCACACTGGTCACAATGATAGGGCTTCTGTCCTTTATGAAGTCTCTTGTGTCTCTTTAGGTAACTGCTCGTGCTGAACCATTTCCAACACTGGTCACATTGGTAGGGTTTCTCTCCTGTATGAATTTTCTGGTGACATTTGAGAGTACCATTGCAGCTGAAGCTTATCCCACACTGGTCACAATGATAGGGCTTCTCTCCTTTATGAAGTCTCTTGTGTCTCTTTAGGTAACTGCTCGTGCTGAACCATTTCCAACACTGGTCACAGTGGTAGGGTTTCTCTCCTGTATGAATTTTCTGGTGACATTTGAGAGTACCGTTGCGGCTGAAGCTTATCCCACATTGGTCACAGGTGTACGGTTTCTCTCCTGTATGAATTCTCTGGTGTCGTTTGAGAGTACCGTTCTGGCTGAAGCTTATCCCACATTGGTCACAGTGGTACGGTTTCTCTCCTGTATGAATTCTCTGGTGATTTCTTAGATGACTGCTCTGGCTGAAGCTTGTCCCACATTGGTCACAGGTGTAGGGCTTCTCTCCTGTATGAATTCTCTGGTGAATGTTGAGAGTACTGTTCTGACTGCAGCTTATCCCACACTGGTCACAATGATAGGGCTTCTCTCCTGTATGAATTCTCTGGTGAAGTTTGAGATTACTGTCAATGCTGAAGCATTTCCCACACTGGTCACAGTGGTACGGTTTCTCTCCTGTATGAATTCTCTGGTGACGTTTGAGAGTACCATTGCAGCTGAAGCTTATCCCACACTGGTCACAATGATAGGGCTTCTCTCCTTTATGAAGTCTCTTGTGTCTCTTTAGGTAACTGCTCGTGCTGAACCATTTCCAACACTGGTCACAGTGGTAGGGTTTCTCTCCTGTATGAATTTTCTGGTGACATTTGAGAGTACCATTGCAGCTGAAGCTTATCCCACACTGGTCACAATGATAGGGCTTCTCTCCTTTATGAAGTCTCTCGTGTCTCTTTAGGTAACTGCTCGTGCTGAACCATTTCCAACACTGGTCACAGTGGTAGGGCTTCTCTCCTGTATGAATTTTCTGGTGACATTTGAGAGTACCGTTCTGGCTGAAGCTTATCCCACATTGGTCACAGTGGTACGGTTTCTCTCCTGTATGAATTCTCTGGTGATTTCTTAGATGACTGCTCTGGCTGAAGCTTGTCCCACATTGGTCACAGGTGTAGGGCTTATGTCCGGTATGAATTCTCTGGTGATTTCTTAGATGACTGCTCTGGCTGAAGCTTGTCCCACATTGGTCACAGTGGTACGGTTTCTCTCCTGTATGAATTCTCTGGTGTTGTTTGAGAGTACCGTTCTGGCTGAAGCTTATCCCACATTGGTCACAGTGGTACGGTTTCTCTCCTGTATGAATTCTCTGGTGATTTCTTAGATGACTGCTCTGGCTGAAGCTTGTCCCACATTGGTCACAGTGGTGGTGATGTTTGAGATGTCCATTTCTGCGGTATATATGTTTGAGTTGGGAAGGTAAGACATCTGGTATGGAGAATGAGGAGAGAGAAAAAAAGTTAGACTGGCAGCAGCAACTGCCAGGCACAGATTGGCCGTTGGAACATTTAGGCTAATTCCTGGCCTGCCTGACGACTGATACTTCTTCTAGACAGTTGTGATTAAAATGCATTAAATCCCAACCCTCTCTCTCACACATACACACATGCATGCATGCACGTGCACGCACGCACGCACGCACGCACACACACACAGCTTATCTGGTTGATTTCTAATTAATTGAAAATGGTGGACCCTGTTGTAAACAAGTGTATAATGCTTTATCATGGTGTCGTCAGTTTTTGAGGGGTGCTAGCCCCTCCTATATACAGGATTAATGTTTGTTTTTAGTTCAATGTTTTTTTTTAAATGCCATTGACAATAACAAGAATGAAATGTTTGTTTAGTCACTAACACAAACATTAAAGGCCATTAACAATAAAGAGAGTTTAATGTTTGTTTTGTCTGTGTTTGTTTTACATCACCATTACATCACCAAATCACAGCAACATGATATTAGCGCCCCTCACTTCACACGGGTGTGATTTTTGTATTGACTTGTGCTTTTGTTTGAAATGTACCCATTCAAAGGTTTCAATCAATCAATCAATCAATCAATCAATCTTTTAGTGCTGGGAGGAAGCACCATTACTCCACTGAGTACCGACAACATTTCTGTACATCTGCTTTCTACTGGAGATGAAAGAAAAGTGTACACAGACATAAAAACATGCACGCACCTATTCTGTGTAGCTTGATCACAGGCTGCTTCAGCATGGCTTTCTGGTGGATCTCTGACTGTTGCTCCTCTGATGCAGCAGTTGAAAAGCTGTTGAACGACATCTCTCTTTTAAAAACCCCAAGTAGCTCATCTCCTTCGGTCCACTCTGATGGTCGACATTTGAGGCCCGCTTTTTGGGATCTGACTTTACTTGCTGACATGTTATGGTCTTCACCCAGTCCTCTGCTCCGGTTAAACTCTCATGTTATGGTCTTCACCCAGTCCTCTGCTCCGGTTAAACTCTCATGTTATGGTCTTCACCCAGTCCTCTGCTCCGGTTAAACTCTCATGTTATGGTCTTCACCCAGTCCTCTGCTCCGGTTAAACTCTCCCAGTTCAGCTCTAGACAGAACGATGGCCTTGTGTAGCCGGACTTATCTGCCTTTAGAATGCAAATACGTGAGGCTAGGACAGAACAATGCTTACATAACCAGGTCAGCCCACTCTCCACCCACTGTTGCAGCGCTCACGGTAAATGGGTACCAAGTAAAGTAAAACTACACCTTTTTTTGTAGGGGTTCTAGCCCCTCCTATGCCCATCTTTGTGTGTTTGTGTGTACCCCATAGTAATGATTCGATTGGCTGAGCAATGTGTGTACCCCATAGCGATGATTTGATTGGCTGATTCTATGTTCTATGTGTCGTAAGACAGAGAATTGAGGACACCAATTGTGATTGGCCGGAATGTGATGATGTATGATGATAAGAGCGCCCCTCACTTCACACGAGTGTGATCTTTCTATGGAAATAAGAAAAGTGATAGAACTTGCTCAAAAACAAATTTCACCCACTTTTGGAGTGGACTTTTTTTTCATAATCAAGGTCCATTATTTATTTGGCATTTGAGACCACCATTTCATGAAAAATACTCTCCATGCTGTCCCCAAGTGAGGCCAATTATCTTGGCATCTTAGGGGTTCCACTTGAGGGACTGTCTTGTGGTGTTTGAGGCTGGTTTACGGAGAGTATGGCCTATCCATATGTTGTTATTGTTGCATAAGATTTTGTCCACAATTCCATGCTGTTTTGATGTTGGTACCATAGGCATAGGAGAGATAACAATTATTCTATATTCTCTAATTGTGTAAACTTGTAAATTAAGTAATGTAGATGTTTGACAATAATTTAAGATTGTAAAATAAATTAATTGTACACACTCAAGAGTTAAAGATCTATATAACTGTCTACAATGGTCCATTTGGTCACTGTGGACCGGTGAGAGAATGAAGAATACAACTAACTGTCTTTGGTAGGTTTATTTGATACAACTAACTGTCTTTGGTAGGTTTATTTGATACAACTAGCTGTCTTTGTAGGTTTATTTGATACAACTAACTGTCTTTGGTAGGTTTATTTGAACAGATGACACTGACAGTAATATAATGATTGGACACATAACTAAGATGGAGTAATAAAGGGAAAGTGGTAAAAAAGAGAAAAAGATTAGCTCAAAATTGTTCTGGATTCTGACAATACTGACAGTATTGGAGAGGACAAGACAAAGTTAAACCAATCTCATGGATACAAGCGATACAGTTTCCTCTCTAAGAAAACATCATGCAGGTGTCCCTCCTTATCTGCCCCTGTCTAGCCTATGTTTACATTCTCGGCCAGGACACTCCAACCAGACATGATATCCTTATATACAATTGAAAACATGTCCCCAAAAGCACGCACAGGAACAAAAGGCACCAGCTACTACGTCACTGACACGCTGCAACACGCTGCAACACACACTGCAACAACACACTAACACGACACAGTCTTACCCTCCGCGTCGATCCACGGCTATCTCCTCATGTCGCGCCGCACGCCCACAGTCAACAACACCCGCGTAAAAACTGTCATTGCACTGCCACTACAGCCGCCTCCCGTCCACACTCACAAACAACATCAATATCAATAATAAACACAAACACGCCACAAGCACCGACACCCCCGCCTAATTTGTTGCCAGGTCTATGAAAACAAGCCCAGAAAAAATGCCATTCAACACGCTACTTACAACTCGCTTACAATTCGCGGACCTGGCAACACTGCATCCTGTTTTCCCATTGGCTACGGTTGCTACAACACGCATTTGCACTGCATCTTGGGAGCAACACAGCTTAATGTAGGGGTCACCGATTGCTGTGCTACATCCCCCTCATGTCCTCACCACCCCGTTCGGCTACACCACACACACTCACCTACACAATTCTCCACATGCAACACAGGGCCCTTATTGGCTAGCCCCCTCACATGGCGATCCCCACGCAACAAAACACAGCCAGCCACACACACACACACCCACCCACACACACACACACAACGCCCACGTTCGGAAATATCGCACTGAGCGCACTGTGCAAACCTGGCGTGGTACAAGCGGGACAAACCGACGCGCAAATATCGACACGAACAACAACAACAACACTACACGCACACGCGCGCGCTGCAACAACACACAGCTACGTCCAGTGTGTGTGTGTGTGTGTGTGTGCGTGCGTGCGTGCGCGGGGGGGAATTTGGATCGCCTCGCGATGCAGCGAAAATGCCACTACACTACACAGGGCTCGACAGTGCGACTAGGTACTCGCATTTGCGCCTTACAACATCACCGTGCGAGTTGTAACATTCACTTTGTACCACCGGTGCGACTACACAATCCGAACTTTAAAGCTACAACTTGCGCAGTTTACATCCACAAGAATGTGTCACTCTCTCGGTTCTGCACCGCTGCTGGAGAAGTATAGCACTGTCGCAGGCAGCGCCACTAATCCCCCCCCCCCCCCCCCCCACACACACCCCAGAGACGGAGGCGAGAGAAGAGAGCGAGAGACACAGAGAGCACACACGTGAGTCCTGCAAATTATATTGACCCAATATTAATTTGTACAACCTAGCAAAGCATAAGATATCATGCTTTGGAGAATAGGCTGGTCTCTCTTTTTACAAGACATAAGCCATTGCATACAGCTTCTCAACCCTTTTAAATTTCAAGGACCCCCATAACTCTGAGAGTAAAACCAAATGGACCCATAACAGTCCCATTTCATTCCATTTGTACAGTATCACAGTTAAACGTTATAACAGAGTCCATTTGGTTCCATTTGTACACTCTCACAGTTACAGACCTGTAGGGTCCACTTGGTTCCATTTGTACACTCTCAGAGTTACAGACCTATAATGGGTCCATTTGGAACCCCCTCAAGGAACCATGAGGGTCCCTGGATCACACCTTTGACAGCCACTGCTTTAAATCTATACATAACTAATATAGAGCATATTTGATCCATTTATTGTTATGGATAAGAACAACAACACTACACGCGCGCGCGCGCACGCGCTGCAACACAAAACAGCTGCATACAACGCGTGTCACTGTGGACTTCTGTATCTGTGGACTTCTGTATCGCAACGCGGGGCAACGCAACTCTGGGATGAGCGGGCCGAAGGCCCGCGAAATTCTAGTTCATAACACTGCACTAATAATGAACTGATTCAGCTTCCAGTCATACAGAACAAGTGATGAAATGGTGAAATAGAAAGACTCATTAATCAATCACTATAATCAACAGGAATAAAATGTAATTTCCATTACAGTCACCAACTCTCCATCATTTAGCTGGGGACCACCTGGAACCCCCTCAAGGACCACTGGTTGAGGACCACTGAGACCAAAACAAAAGTAGCCTACTACACTGACACCATAAACAGCGCAAGTCCATTTTTACACTCAGTGTAAATTCACACTCTGGATTTTAGTGTGCACCTCTGTGTGTTGCAGAATTTCAAAGAGCTGTGGGAGGTGGAGGTTACAGTATTGTTGGTCACACACACAGGTAGAGAAAGCCGACTCTGGGATGGGCAGAGTATAGGCTACATAAGGGAGATATGAATTTCTCTCCTCTCTTGCCAGCCACTCGTATGCTGATGCAACCTTGGCAACTGAGATGAGAAGAAAAAAATCACACCCGTGTGAACTGAGTGGTGTAAGGTTTTATATAGCATGATCAGCTGTGGTCTGACGTTTGGCTAGGTAGGGTCGTCTTCTGACGTGATGATTTGTGACCATGAAGTTGATTCAGCTGGAGTTTTTGTCCGATGTGAGGTATTATATAAGGTAAGGTATTATATAGCCTGATCAGCTCTGATCTGACGTAATGAAATCACACCCGGATGTGATTTCACAACTGGCTTTTTTTGTGCAGATAAAATGAGCATGGTTGCTACGGTCATCCAGTTCACCCGGGTGTGATTTAATTACGTCAGAAATTATTTTGAACATAGCAACCATGCTCATTTTTTCTGCACACAAAAGCCAGTTGTAGGAGTGGTTTACACCACTCAAAAAAAAAGTGAGTTGAGACGGGAATTCAAAGGAGATGCACAGCAGCCAAAGAGAAATTTATACTCCACATTTGACCCATCTCTTGGAGTGGTGAGCCGCAGCCAAAGAGCGGTGAGCTGCAGCCGTGCCGTGCTCGGGAATCATTTGATTAGTTGATTTGACCCCCCAATCCAACCCATTGATGCTGAGCGCCAAGCAGGGAGCCATTTTTAGTCTTTGGTATGACCCGGCCCGGGATCGAAACCCAACCTCTCAGTTTCAGGGCGGACATTCTAACCACAAGGACACTGTCTGGTTTGCAGAATTACAGTACATTCCAAGCACAAACTCAATACAAAGGCTGTTAACTGTGAGTGGACGACCCAATTAAGCATTACACTTGTTTACAACAGGGTCCACCATGTTCAATTCATCAAAAGAGTGATATGGAAGACTACAGCAGGATTTGGAAAGTCGTATGCCTACAACCCCCATAACCTTATCAGAACCGAGCCTGAAGGACAGAATGACAAAAAAAGATATGCTGTAATTTAACGGTTATGTCTGTCCTTGAGTTTTATAACTATTTAACCAATGAAAAGCTTTTGACAAAATAACTACATTGCAACGCAAGTTAGTTTTGGTTGTTTCCTGACACCAATGATATACTGTTCAGTCTGTATAGTGTATGTATACATATAGATAACGAGACTGATCTCACCCAAACACGGTGAAATAACACGGATTGGCAATTCCGTACATACACTACTAGAAAACCCCATAATCCGTACACTACTACTGTTTTGACTGTGATGGGGGCGTGGCCTTCACCCCATTTTGTCTCAGTTGGGGCAAATGTGCTTCCCACAACATTATTTACGATTCTGTGTGGGTTGCAACTCGGACGGTCTGATTCGGCTCATTATATGCTATGCTCTGCTCAGTCAATCACAGCGCAGAATGGCACACCTTCCAGTCGTTGACAACGGACAATCACAGTGTCAATGTCGGCACCGTACATGGTCATTTTTCCGTCCAATCACACCAATTTCCAATTTCTGGCCAATCACAGCACCAATTTCCGTCCTCAAATTTGGTGCCATACATGGTAATAAAATAAGTCTTGAATAATTTTCCAAAATAAATAGCGTGATTATAAAATGTATATTTCTGATGCTAGCTCTTTTGACACACGATATGGGGCATATTATAGTATATTGAGATGGCAGGTATATGTCACATAAAAAATGAAAAATCACACTTGTGTGAAGTGAGGGGCGCTCTTATCATCATACATCTTCATACATCGTCATACATCACATTCCGTGCTCAGCCAACCAAATCATCACATATGTGGTTCCGGTCAGAGCCATAGAGTAAGACAGAGTTACGACATTGAGGAGGCACAAAACAGCCCGGTCACGTGGTTCATGTAACTCGTTTGTTACTGTAAAGCCTATAGATTCCAATACATTCTGTAAACTTCCGGTTCAGGCCTTTTTCACTATTCGCCAATAGAAGTGTCCCCATGAAGTGAACGGAGTTGTCCTAACTGTCTTACTCTATGGCTCTGGTTCCGGCCAATCATAATTGGCGTCTTGAATTTTCTGCCCTCACTTTTTGTACTTTGCTCAGCCAATCAAATCATCGCTATGGGGTGATCAGCCAATCAAATCATCGCTAAAATTCACACAAACAGACAAAGCTGGGCATAGGATATTAGAACACAAACAAATCACACCTGTGTGAAGTGAGGGGCGCTCTTATCATCATACATCATCATATTCCGTGCTCAACCAATCAAATCATCACAAATGTAATTTCGGCCAATCACTTTTGGCGTCTTCATTTTTCTGCCCTCACTTTTATCCTCAATATGTACTTTGCTCAGCCAATTAAATCATCGCTATGGGGTGATCAGCCAATCACAAGCCATGAATGTTTGTGTTCACACAAACCCGGAAAGCTGGGCGTAGGAGGGAGGGGCTAGCGCCCCCCATAAATCACTACAGCTTCAGTAGTCAACCTGTAAAACCTTTGAAACTTGAAAGTGAACTATACGCCGACACTGTATATACACAAAATGGAATGTATAGCCTAATATTACGTTTCATCATTACGACATTTCACTTTAGGTTTTTGAGGTCTGGCTGGCTTTCACTCATGATGTCATGTGGCAGCCAAGTCTATGGAATTGTAATGTTTGCTTTAACCCATTTTGACCTGAGATCAGATTCTAAAAATGTCTTCTACATCCTGACAGTTTTCTGAAAAAGCTATGTTTCTATGTCAGTCGTTCTTCGATTTTTCAAAAATAGCAGACCTACAAGCTCGTAGCGCGCCACTCGGTGGCGCGCTATGAGCTTGTATATCTGCTATTTTTCACCAAAAGGGGTTCCCGCCCAAAATGGGTTAAGCACCCCCCTTAAAATAGATAATGATTTCAATTAATTGTTCCCTCTCTTCTGTCTCCAACTCATGATGGGGAGTTAGAAGAGCAGAAAGGAGGGGTGCAGCTGGGTGTGTCCTGGATTAGACCAACTGGGAGTCTTTGGCCATCGTGTAAAAGATTCCTCTTTGAGAGATGAGTTTGGAGGGGGTGTCGAACTCAACCATCTGCCCCATGTCCAACACCAGGACCCTTTGAGGTGCAGTCCTCAAACTGTGTGCGGATGGTGGACTGGATTAGATTGTCTGTCTTGAAGTCCGAGATCCACAGCAGGCCAGGATTTGGAATGTCTTGCCTCTCTTTACCCTGCAGCTCTGTGTGTTCCTAGATAACCCCCATGACCTTATCATCAGAACCCAGAGTGAAGGACATGCAGAATGACAACAAAAGTACATATACCACTGATACCGGTATCTCCTTTTGGAAAAAAACATTTAACCTATAATGGCAAATTACGTTGAAAGGGGTTAAATCCACACGTCCCAAACTCTTCTCCCTTCTGGCTCCAAAACTATGGAATGCACTCCCCATCACAATCAGAACTGCAGCCTCACTCCCAATCTTCCGCCGTAGTCTGAAAACCCACCTCTTCAGACTCCACCATGGCCCGTAGCACTAGCCCCTTAGATAGCACTTTATGTAGACTTAGTATTTTAAATATAGCACGTTATGTAGACTTAGATAGTATTTTAAACAGACTTATAGCATGTTACGTAGACAGCACTAGAATTGCATTTTTATGTAGTCATATCACTTTATAGTACACATGTATAATATATAATATAGTATAGTATGTATAGTTTACATAGATACTCCACTGTTACGTTCTTAGCTTACGCATGTTTCATGATAACTACTTTTATATATGTGATGTATGCCATGCTTTTTTGTTATTGCGTCTGCTAAATGCCTAAATTGTAAATTGTAAATCTGTCCTTGAGTTTTAGGTCTACATTACAAATTACAAATTAGTGCAATAGCTACTGAATAAAGGCCACTGTTCTCTCATATTGTAGACATTAGTCAACATATAGAACTACTGAGAGAGGATTATACCATCAAACCAAAAAGGTCTACTCTATGCTTTCATTGAAAGATAAACCCATACGAAATCTCCCATATAAGCTCATTTGCTATGATTATAAGGATGGTTTAAATACAGGGAGGTGAGAATCTACACTACAGTAAGATGGTTGGTCTGTGTGTGTTGTGGAAACTTTGAGATTTCCCAAATGAATACAACGAAATGTCTTAGTGCATTTATTTGATACAACAGATGACAATAATAATACAATTTAAAAGAGAGTAATGGATTGAAATGAGAATAGGCATTCTAAAACGGACAGCGTCCAGTTGTCTCAGAAGGCAACAGGAGACTGACCCTGATCCTATAGTGTTGGTAAAACCTAGGATGAAATGTTACAAATGTAGGCCTAATCAGACGACCCTGGTGCAGTATTTTGGCCAAGCAGTTCTCCTTTCCCAAGTGAACACTAATGCAGATGGCTCCTTATCTTCCTTGTTTACGTTCCCTGCCAGGGCACCCCTTTCAGACATAATCATAACACAATGTGCAGATCTAAAGTTGCAACAGTTCAAAATCAAGTCATACAATTTTAAAGTAATACTCAAATAAGATGAATACTGAATATATAATACATCAATAATTATACAGGAATATAAATGTAATTTCCATTACAGTGTGTGTCTCTGAAGTTAACCCCTTTTGGTGTTAGCATTATGTTATGCTTTAGCTATTGAAAAATAGCAGATCTACAAGCTCATAGCGCGCCACTCTACGAGCTTGTAGGTCTGCTATTTTTGAAAAATCGAAGAAGGACTGACATAGAAACATAGCTTTTTCAGAAAACTGTCAGGATGTAGAAGACATTTTTAGAATCTGATCTCAGGTCAAAATGGGTTAATCTAGTAGACCTTTGGACTAATCAGTGACTTATGTAGCCAACACTGCTAGTAGGCCTGTAGCTTTATATACTTTTAACATTCATTTCATAATATAGGAGTTAATGGGGCTCGTGGCTTGAATATGGTGCTTTCACACGTCGGGCAGACGCAAAGATTACAGATACAGTCTACCATTAATGAATTAATTAATGAATTCATTGTCAATGGAAGCCAGCAACACGCTTGATGATGTCAACATTAACCGTGTGAGCAACAGATTTTACAAAGCGACAATGCAATTGTCCACATTGGAACTTTTTTGGTATTCCAACATGTGACTTTGTTTGTTTGAGTGTCTATGCATTATTATTCCGCCCGCTGTGACATCATGTGGGTCAATACATCATCATGATAAAAGGCACCGCTCGGGTGTGACCCCCCCCCCCCCCCCGGCTGACTTGTCATTCTAATCAATGATGATGGACAAAACAACTATCTCCACAAGGTGGAGTTAGGTGGTTTGAACAGTGTGAGGATCCAATGGAATTGGGAGGTTTAGTCAGAAGCGCATTTAATACTTTTCATTGGTTACATATTTTGTAAAAACCAAACACAGACGTAAAGGGTGTTCAATTGCACTGATTTATAACAAAAAAATTATATAGCGGGTTTCTGCCCAACAGCAATGATATAATTGATATCCTACATTGAATCCTTTTCTTTGAAATATCAACAAGTTGTAACATTTGTGTCAGTCCAATACAGAGGTTTATACAACCAGGTCAGATAAAAATGAGGTGATACGATGCAGGCACAAGGGAGACGTTTTCCCTCAATGCTTTCTACTAACCTAACCTTAACCTCACTAAACTGAGCCTAAACCTAACCCTAACCTCACTAAACCTACACTTAATTAACCTTACTAAACTCTAACCTCTTCTGTTGAAGATGCCGAAAGCAAACATTCTTTGTACTGCGCTTATACAGTACAAACACATTTCTAAGGTACAGAACACCGAAGTCCCCTAGAAACAGAAACAAAAACACTAAAAAAAGGCTGGAGAGACTACTTACTCTCTGACTACATGACATCTTTAGAGAGTCCTGCATGAGTGAGTTCTCTGGTGTTTTGTTTTAGGTCACTGCTCACGCTGAACCTAGTCCCACACTGGTCACAGTGGGGTAGGGCTTCTCTCTTGTATGAGTTCTCTGGTGAACTTTGAGAGTACCGTTGCGGCTGAAGCTTATCCCACATTGGTCACAGGTGTAGGGCTTATGTCCGGTATGAATTCTCTTGTGTCTCTTTAGGTAACTGCTCGTGCTGAACCATTTCCAACACTGGTCACAGTGGTAGGGCTTCTCTCCTGTATGAATTCTCTGGTGACATTTGAGAGTATCTCTGCGGCTGAAGCTTATCCCACATTGGTCACAGGTGTAGGGCTTATGTCCGGTATGAATTATCTGGTGATTTCTTAGATGACTGCTCCGGCTGAAGCTTGTCCCACATTGGTCACAGTGGTACGGTTTCTCTCCTGTATGAATTCTCTGGTGTCGTTTGAGGGTACCGTTGCAGCTGAAGCTTGTTCCACATTGGTCACAGGTGTAGGGCTTATGTCCAGTATGAATTCTCTGGTGTTTTCTTAGATGACTGCTCTGGCTGAAGCTTGTCCCACATTGGTCACAGGTGTAGGGCTTATGTCCGGTATGAATTCTCTGGTGATTTCTTAGAATACTGCTCTGGCTGAAGCTTGTCCCACATTGGTCACAGTGGTACGGTTTCTCTCCTGTATGAATTCTCTGGTGTTGTTTGAGAGTACCGTTGCAGCTGAAGCTTGTTCCACATTGGTCACAGGTGTAGGGCTTCTTTAATGTATGAATTATCTGGTGATGTTTGAGATGTCCATTTCTGCGGTATATATGTTTGAGTTGGGAAGGTAAGACATCTGGGATGGAGAATGAGGAGAGAGAAAAAAAGTTAGACCAGCAGCAGCAACTGCCAGGCACAGATTGGCCGTTGGAACATTTAGGCTAATTCCTGGCCTGCCTGACGACTGATACTTCTTCTAGACAGTTGTGATTTCAATGCATTAAATGAAAATCTTATACTGTAGCTTCAGACCAAATCTATGCTAGTCACTAAAATCCCAACCTTCTCTCTCACACATACACGCACGCACGCACGGACGCACGCACGCACGCACACGCACACGCACACGCACACGCACACGCACACACACACACACACACACACACACAGCTTATCTGGTTAATTTCTAATGAATTGAAAATGGTGGACCCTGTTGTAAACAAGTGTAATGCTTTATCATGGTGTCGTCAGTTTTTGAGGGGCGCTAGCCCCTCCTATACACAGGATTAATGTTTGTTTTTAACGCAATGTTTTTTTTTTTTAAATGACATTGACAATAACAAGAATGTAATGTTTGTTTAGTCACTAACACAAACATTAAAGGCCATTAACAATAAAGAGAGTTTATTGTTTGTTTTTCTGTGTTTGTTTTACATCACCATTACATCACCAAATCACAGCAACATGACTTTAATATATTAGCGCCCCTCACTTCACACGGGTGTGATTTTTGTATTGACTTGTGCTTTTGTTTGAAATGTACCCATTCAAAGGTTTCAATCAATCAATCAATCAATCAATCAATAAAACAATCAATCTTTTAGTGCTGGGAGGAAGCACCATTACTCCACTGAGTACCGACAACATTTCTGTACATCTGCTTTCTACTGGAGATGAAAGAAAAGTCTACACAGACATAAAAACATGCACGCACCTATTCTGTGTAGCTTGATCACAGGCTGCTTCAGCATGGCTTGCTGGTGGATCTCTGACTGTTGCTCCTCTGATGCAGCAGTTGAAAAGCTGTTGAACGACATCTCTCTTTTAAAAACCCCAAGTAGCTCATCTCCTTCGGTCCACTCTGATGGTCGACATTTGAGGCCCGCTTTTTGGGATCTGACTTTACTTGCTGACATGTTATGGTCTTCACCCAGTCCTCTGCTCCGGTTAAACTCTCATGTTATGGTCTTCACCCAGTCCTCTGCTCCGGTTAAACTCTCATGTTATGGTCTTCACCCAGTCCTCTGCTCCGGTTAAACTCTCATGTTATGGTCTTCACCCAGTCCTCTGCTCCGGTTAAACTCTCATGTTATGGTCTTCACCCAGTCCTCTGCTCCGGTTAAACTCTCATGTTATGGTCTTCACCCAGTCCTCTGCTCCGGTTAAACTCTCATGTTATGGTCTTCACCCAGTCCTCTGCTCCGGTTAAACTCTCATGTTATGGTCTTCACCCAGTCCTCTGCTCCGGTTAAACTCTCCCAGTTCAACTAGACAGAACGATGGCCTTGTGTAGCTGGACTTATCTGCCTTTAGAATGCAAATACGTGAGGCTAGGACAGAACAATGCTTACATAACCAGGTCAGCCCACTCTCCACCCACTGTTGCAGCGCTCACGGTAAATGGGTACCAAGTAAAGTAAAACTACACCTTCTTTTTTTGTAGGGGTTCTAGCCCCTCCTATGCCCAGCTTTGTGTGTACCCCATAGTAATGATTTGATTGGCTGAGCAATGTGTGTACCCCATAGCGATGATTTGATTGGCTGATTCTATGTTCTGTGATTCTATGATTCTATGTTCTATGTGTCGTAAGACAGAGAATTGAGGACACCAATTGTGATTGGCCGGAATGTGCTGATGTATGTATACAAATTTCACCCACTTTTGGAGTGGACTTTTTTTCATAATCAAGGTCCATTATTTATTCATTTGAGCCACTAAATATAGGCCTAGATGTTTAACAGTAATTTAAGATTGTAAAATAAATTAATTTTACACACTCAAGAGTTAAAGATCTATAACTATAAGGGTCCATTTGGTCACTGTGGACCGGTGAGAGAATGAAGAATACAACTAACTGTCAGATGACACTGACAGTAACATAATGATTGGACACATAACTAAGATGGAGTAATAAAGGGAAAGTGGTGAAAAGAGAAAAAGATTAGCTCAAAATTGTTCTGGATTCTGACAATACTGACAGTATTGGAGAGGACAAGACAACGTTAAATCAATCTCATGGATACAAGCGATACAGTTTCCTCTCTAAGAAAACATCATGCAGGTCCCCCCCCTTATCTGCCCCTGTCTAGCCTATGTTTACATTCTCGGCCAGGACACTCCAACCAGACATGATCATAACACTGCACTAATAATGAACTGATTCAGCTTCCAGTCATACAGAACAAGTGATGAAATGGTGAAATAGAAAGACCCATTAATCAATCACTATAATCAACAGGAATAAAATGTAATTTCCATTACAGTCACCAACTCTCCATCATTTAGCTGGGGACCTCAAGGACCACTGGTTGAGACCCACTGAGAACGCCCCAGACCAAAACAAAAGTAGCCTACTACACTGACACCATAAACAGTGCAAGTCCATTTTTACACTCAGTGTAAATTCACACTCTGCATTTTAGTGTGCACCTCTGTGTGTTGCAGAATTTCAAAGAGCTGTGGGAGGTGGAGGTTACAGTATTGTTGGTCACACACACAGGTAGAGAAAGCCGACTCTGGGATGGGCAGAGTATAGGCTACATAAGGGAGATATGAATTTCTCTCCTATCTTGCCAGCCACTCGTATGCTGATGCAAAAATCTGAACTATCCCTTTAGTCATACGTAAAGATGTCTGACGTCACAGACTGGCACATGAAGTCCGAGATCCACAGCAGGCCAGGATTTGGAATGTCTTGCCTCTCTTTACCCTGCAGCTCCATTGTGTTCCTAGATAACCCCCATGACCTTATCAGAACCCAGAGTGAAGGACATGCAGAATGACAACAATATATGCTGTAAATACAGTACATATACGTACAGTACCACTGATACCGGTATCTCCTTTTGGAAAAAAACATTTAACCTATAATGACAAATTACGTTGAAAGGGGTTAAATCCACACGTCCCAAACTCTTCTCCCTTCTGGCTCCAAAACTATGGAATGCACTCCCCATCACAATCAGAACTGCAGCCTCACTCCCAATCTTCCGCTGTAGTCTGAAAACCCACCTCTTCAGACTCCACCATGGCCCGCACTAGCCCCTTAGATAGCACTTTATGTAGACTTAGATAGTATTTTAAATATAGCACGTTATGTAGACTTAGATAGTATTTTAAACAGACTTATAGCATGTTACGTAGACAGCACTAGAATTGAATTTTTATGTAGTCATATCACTTTATAGTACACATGTATAATATATAATATAGTATAGTATGTATAGTTTACATAGATACTCCACTGTTACGTTCTTAGCTTACGCATGTTTCATGATAACTACTTTTATATATGTGATGTATGCCATGCTTTTTTGTTATTGCTTAATGTAAATCGCTCTGGATTAAGAGCGTCTGCTAAATGCCTAAATTGTAAATCTGTCCTTGAGTTTTAGGTCTACATTACAAATTACAAATTAGTGCAATAGCTACTGAATAAAGGCCACTGTTCTCTCATATTGTAGACATTAGTCAACATATAGAACTACTGAGAGAGGATTATACCATCAAACCAAAAAGGTCTACTCTATGCTTTCATTGAAAGATAAACCCATACGAAATCTCCCATATAAGCTCATTTGCTATGATTATAGGGACGGTTTAAATACAGGGAGGTGAGAATCTACACTACAGTAAGATGGTTGGTCTGTGTGTGTTGTGGAAATTTTGAGATTTCCCAAATGAATACAACGAAATGTCTTAGTGCATTTATTTAATACAACAGATGACAATAATAATACAATTTAAAAGAGAGTAATGGATTGAAATGAGAATAGGCATTCTAAAACGGACAGCGTCCAGTTGTCTCAGAAGGCAACAGGAGACTGACCCTGATTCCAGTGTTGGTAAAACAAAAATGAAATGTTACAAATGTAGGCCTAATCAGACGACCCTGGTGCAGTATTTTGGCCAAGCAGTTCTCCTTTCCCAAGTGAACACTAATGCAGATGGCTCCTTATCTTCCTTGTTTACGTTCCCTGCCAGGGCACCCCCTTCAGACATAATCATAACACAATGTGCAGTTATGAAGTTGCAACAGTTCAAAATCAAGACATACAATGTTAAAGTAATACTCAAATAAAATGAATACTGAATATATAATAAATCAATAATTATACAGGAATATAAATGTAATTTCCATTACAGTGTGTGTCTCTGAAGTTAACCCCTTTTGGTGTTAGCATTATGTTATGCTTTAGCTATTGAAAAATAGCAGATCTACAAGCTCATAGCGCGCCACTCTACGAGCTTGTAGGTCTGCTATTTTTGAAAAATCGAAGAAAACTGTCAGGATGTAGAAGACATTTTTTTAATCTGATCTCTGGTCAAAATGGGTTAATCTAGTAGACCTTTGGACTAATCAGTGACTTATGTAGCCAACACTGCTAGTAGGCCAGTAGCTTTATATACTTTTAACATTAATTTTATAATATAGGAGTTAATTGGATATGGTGCTTTCACATGGGCAGACGCAAAGATTACAGATACAGTCTACCATTAATGAATGAATTAATTAATTCATTGTCAATGGAAGCCAGCAACACGCTTGATGATGTCAACAACCGTGTGAGCAACAGATTTTACAAAGCGACAATGCAATTGTCCACATTGGAACTTTTTTGGTATTCCAAGTAACATGTGACTTTGTTTGTTTGAGTGTCTATGCATTATTATTCCACCCGCTGTGACATCATGTGGGTCAATACATCATCATGATAAAAGGCACCGCTCGGGCGTGATCCCCCCCCCCCCCCCCCCCCTGTCTGACTTGTCATCTAATCAATGATGATGGACAAAACAACTATCTCCACAAGGTGGAGTTAGGTGGTTTGAACAGTGTGAGGATCCAATGGAATTGGGAGGTTTAGTCAGAAGCGCATTTAATACTTTTCATTGGTTACATATTTTGTAAAACCAAACACAGACGTAAAGGGTGTTCAATTGAACTGATTTATAACAAAAAGTGTATATAGCGGGTTTCTGCCCAACAGCAATGATATCATTGATATCCTACATTGAATCCTTTTCTTTGAAATATCAACAAGTTGTAACATTTGTGTCAGTCCAATACAGAGGTTTATACAACCAGGTCAGATAAAAATGAGGTGATACGATGCAGGCACAAGGACGTTTTCCCTCAATGCTTTCTACTAACCTAACCTTAACCTCACTAAACTGAGCCTAAACCTAACCTTAACCTCACTAAACCTACACTTAATTAACCTTACTAAACTCAAACCTATTCTGTTGAAGATGCCGAAAGCAAACATTCTTTGTACTGCGCTTATACAGTACAAACACATTTCTAAGGTACAGAACACCGAAGTCCCCTAACACAGAAACTTAGCCTAAAAAAAGGCTGGAGAGACTACTTACTCTCTGACTACATGACATCTTTAGAGAGTCCTGCATGAGTGAGTTCTCTGGTGTCACTGCTCACGCTGAACCTAGTCCCACACTGGTCACAGTGGGGTAGGGCTTCTCTCTTGTATGAGTTCTCTGGTGACGTTTGAGAGTACCGTTGCGGCTGAAGCTTATCCCACATTGGTCACAGTGGTAGGGCTTATGTCCGATATGAATTATCTGGTGATTTCTTAGATGACTGCTCCGGCTGAAACATTTCCCACACTGGTCACAGTGGTACGGTTTCTCTCCTTTATGAATTCTCTGGTGATTTCTTAGATGAGTTCTCTGGCTGAAGCTTGTCCCACATTGGTCACAGTGGTACGGTTTCTCTCCTGTATGAATTCTCTGGTGTTGTTTGAGAGTACCGTTGCAGCTGAAGCTTATCCCACATTGGTCACAGTGGTACGGTTTCTCTCCTGTATGAATTCTCTGGTGATTTCTTAGATGACTCCTCTGCCTGAAGCTTGTCCCACATTGGTCACAGTGGTACGGTTTCTCTCCTGTATGAATTCTCTGGTGTTGTTTAAGAGTACCGTTGCAGCTGAAGCTTGTCCCACATTGGTCACAGTGGTACGGTTTCTCTCCTGTATGAATTCTCTGGTGTCGTTTGAGAGTACCGTTGCAGCTGAAGCTTGTTCCACATTGGTCACAGGTGTAGGGCTTCTTTCCTGTATGAATTATCTGGTGATGTTTGAGATGTCCATTTCTGTGGTATATATGTTTGAGTTGGGAAGGTAAGACATCTGGGATGGAGAATGAGGAGAGAGAAAAAAAGTTAGACCGGCAACTGCCAGGCACAGATTGGCCGTTGGAACATTTAGGCTAATTCCTGGCCTGCCTGACGACTGATACTTCTTCTAGACAGTAAAATGCATTAAATCAAGATCTTATACTGTAGCTTCAGACCAAATCTATGCTAGTCACTAAAATCCTAACCCACGCACGCACGCACGCACGCACGCACGCACACACGCACATACGCACACAGACACACAGCTTATCTAGTTGATTTCTAATGAATTGAAAATGGTGGACCCTGTTCTAAACAAGTGTAATGCTTTATCATGGTGTTTCACAGTTTTTGAGGGGTGCTAGCCCCTCCTAGGTTTAATGTTTGTTTTTAGTTCAATGTTTGTTTTAAAAACGCTATTGACAATGAAGAGAGTTTAATGTTTGTTTAGTCACTAACACAAACATTAAAGGCCATTAACAATAAAGAGAGTTTAATGTTTGTTTTGTCTGTGTTCACCATTACATCACCAAATCATAGCAACATGAGTTAGACTTTAATATATTAGCGCCCCTCACTTCACACGGGTGTGATTTTTGTATTGACTGTTGTTTGAAATGTACCCATTCAAAGGTTTCAATCAATCAATCAATCAATCAATCAATCAATCAATCAATCAATCAATCTTTTAGTGCTGGGAGGAAGCACCATTACTCCACTGAGTACCGACAACATTTCTGTACATCTGCTTTCTATTGGAGATGAAAGAAAAGTGTACACAGACATAAAAACATGCACGCACCTATTCTGTGTATCTTGATCACAGGCTGCTTCAGCATGGCTTTCTGGTGGATCTCTGACTGTTGCTCCTCTGATGCAGCAGTTGAAAAGCTGTTGAACGACATCTCTCTTTTAAAAACCCCAAGTAGTTCATCTCCTTCGGTCCACTCTGATGGTCGACATTTGAGGCCCGCTTTTTGGGATCTGACTTTACTTGC
This sequence comes from Electrona antarctica, assembly GCF_951216825.1. Classification (NCBI taxonomy): domain Eukaryota; kingdom Metazoa; phylum Chordata; class Actinopteri; order Myctophiformes; family Myctophidae; genus Electrona; species Electrona antarctica. The sequence continues at coordinate 8,324,570 of NC_136805.1, read as the reverse complement.
TGACATGTTATGGTCTTCACCCAGTCCTCTGCTCCGGTTAAACTCTCATGTTATGGTCTTCACCCAGTCCTCTGCTCCGGTTAAACTCTCCCAGTTCAACTCTGGACAGAACGATGGCCTTGTGTAGCTGGACTTATCTGCCTTTAGAATGCAAATACGTGAGGCTAGGACAGAACAATGCTTACATAACCAGGTCAGCCCACTCTCCACCCACTGTTGCAGCGCTCACGGTAAATGGGTACATCAAGTAAAGTAAAACTACACCTTCTTTTTTGTAGGGGTTCTAGCCCCTCCTATGCCCAGCGTTGTGTGTTTGTGTGTACCCCATAGTAATGATTTGATTGGCTGAGCAATGTGTGTACGTACCCCATAGCGATGATTTGATTGGCTGATTCTATGTTCTATGTGTTGTAAGACAGAGAATTGAGGACACCAATTGTGATTGGACGGAATGTGCTGATGTATGATGATAAGAGCGCCCCTCACTTCACACGATTGTGATCTTTCTATGGAAATAAGAAAAATTATAGAACTTGCTCAAAAACAAATTTTACCCACTTTTGGAGTGGACTCTTTTTCATAATCAAGGTCCATTATTTATTCGGGCATTTGAGACCACCATTTCATGAAAAATACTCTCCATGCTGTCCCCAAGTGAGGCCAATTGTCTTGGCATCTTAGGGGTTCCACTTGAGGGACTGTCTTGTGGTGTTTGAGGCTGGTTTACGGAGAGTATGGCCTATCCATATGTTGTTATTGTTGCATAAGATTTTGTCCACAGTTCCATGCTGTTTTGATGTTGGTACCATAGGCATAGGAGAGATAACAATTCTTCTATATTCTCTAATTGTGTAAACTTGTAAATTAAGTAATGTAATTTAAGTAAAATAAATTAAGTTTACACACTCGAGTTAAAGATCTATATAACTATAAGGGTCCATTTGGTCACTGTGGACCAGTGAGAGAATGAAGAATACAACTAACTGTCTTTGGTAGGTTTATTTGATACAACTAACTGATGACACTGACAGTAATATAATGATTGGACACATAACTAAGATGGAGTAATAAAGGGAAAGTGGTGAAAAGAGAAAAAGATTAGCTCAAAATTGTTCTGGATTCTGACAATACTGACAGTATTGGAGAGGACAAGACAACGTTAAATCAATCTCATGGATACAAGCGATATTTTAGCTGAACAGTTTCCTCTCTAAGAAAACATCATGCAGGTGTCCCCCCTTATCTGCCCCTGTCTAGCCTATGTTTACATTCTCGGCCAGGACACTCCAACCAGACATGATCATAACACTGCACTAATAATGAACTGATTCAGCTTCCAGTGATGAAATGGTGAAATAGAAAGACTCATTAATCAATCACTATAATCAACAGGAATACAATGTAATTTCCATTACAGTCACCAACTCTCCATCATTTAGCTGGGGACCACCTGGAACCTCCTCAAGGACCACTGGTTGAGAACCACTGAGACCAAAACAAAAGTAGCCTACTACACTGACACCATAAACAGTGCCATAAACAGTCCATTTTTACACTCAGTGTAAATTCACACTCTGGATTTTAGTGTGCACCTCTGTGTGTTGCAGAATTTCAAAGAGCTGTGAGAGGTGGAGGTTACAGTATTGTTGGTCACACACACAGGTAGAGAAGGCCGACTCTGGGATGGGCAGAGTATAGGCTACATAAGGGAGATATGAATTTCTCTCCTCTCTTGCCAGCCACTCGTATGCTGATGCAACCTTGGCAACTGAGATGAGAAGAAAAAAAGTGAGTTGAGACGGGAATTCAAAGGAGATGCACAGCAGCCAAAGAGAAATTTATACTCCACATTTGACCCATCTCTTGGAGCGGTGAGCCGCAGCCAAGGAGCGGTGAGCTGCAGCCGTGCCGTGCTCGGGAATCATTTGATTAGTTGATTTGACCCCCCAATCCAACCCATTGATGTTGAGCGCCAAGCAGGGAGCCATTTTTAGTCTTTGGTATGACCCGGCCCGGGATTGAAACCCAACCTCTCAGTTTCAGGGCGGACATTCTAACCACAAGGACACTGTCTGGTTTGCAGAATTACAGTACATTTCAAGCACAAACTCAATACAAAGGCTGTTAACTGTGAGTGGACGACCCAATTAAGCATTACACTTGTTTACAACAGGGTCCACCACCAATTCATCAAAAGAGTCATATGGAAGACTACAGCAGGATTTGGAAAGTCGTACTGTATGCCTATAACCCCCATAACCTTATCAGAACCGAGCCTGAAGGACAGAATGACAAAAAAGATATGCTGAAATTTAACGGTTATGTCTGTCCTTGAGTTTTATAACTATTTAACCAATGAAAAGCTTTTGACAAAATAACTACATTGCAACGCAAGTTAGTTTTGGTTTTTTCCTGAAACCAATGATATACTGTTCAGTCTGTATAGTGTATGTATACATATAGATAACGAGCCTGATCTCACCCAAACACGGTGAAAACACGGATTGGCAATTCCGTACATACACTACTAGAAAACCCCATAATCCGTACTACTGTTTTGACTGTGATGGGGGCGTGGCCTTCACCGTGGCCTTCACCCCATTTTGTCTCAGTTGGGTCAAATGTGCTTCCCACAACATTATTTACGATTCTGTGTGGGTTGCAACTCGGACGGTCTGATTCGGCTCATTATATGCTATGCTCTGCTCAGTCAATCACAGCGCAGAATGGCACACCTTCCAGTCGTTGACAATAACGGACAATCACAGTGTCAATTTCGGCACCGTACATGGACATTTTTCCGTCCAATCACACCAATTTCCAATTTCTGGTCAATCACAGCACCAATTTCCAGTCCTCAAATTTGGTGCCATACATGGTAATAAAATAAGTCTTGAATAATTTTCCAAAATAAATAGCGTGATTATAAAATGTATATTTCTGATGCTAGCTTTTTTGACACACGATATGGGGTATATTACAGTATATTGTGGGTTGTATATTGAGATGGCATGGGTATATGTCACATTAAAAATGAAAAACCACACTCGTGTGAAGTGAGGGGCGCTCTTATCATCATACATCTTCATACATCGTCATACATCACATTCCGTGCTCAGCCAACCAAATCATCACATATGTGGTTCCGGCCAGAGCCATAGTAGAGTAAGACATTGAGGAGGCACAAAACAGCCCGGTCACGTGTAACTCGTTTGTTACTGTAAAGCCTATAGATTCCAATACATTCTGTAAACTTCCGGTTCAGGCCTTTGTCACTATTCGCCAATAGAAGTGGCCCCATGAAGTGAACGGAGTTGTCCTAACTGTCTTACGGCTCTGGTTCCGGCCAATCATAATTGGCGTCTTGAATTTTCTGCCCTCACTTTTTGTACTGCTCAGCCAATCAAATCATCGCTAAAATTCACACAAACAGACAAAGCTGGGCATAGGATATTAGAACACAAACAAATCACACCTGTGTGAAGTGAGGGGCGCTCTTATCATCATACATCATCATATTCCGTGCTCAACCAATCAAATCATCACAAATGTCATTTCGGTGAATCACTTTTGGCGTCTTCATTTTTCTGCCCTCACTTTTATCCTCAATATGTACTTTGCTCAGCCAATTAAATCATCGCTATGGGGTGATCAGCCAATCACAAGCCATGAATGTTTGTGTTCACACAAACCCGGAAAGCTGGGCATAGGAGGGAGGGGCTAGCGCCCCCCACAAATCACTACAGCTTCAGTAGTCAACCTGTACAACTTTTGACTATCGAGTTGAAACTTGAAAGTGAACTACGCCGACACTGTATATACACAAAATGGAATGTATAGCCTAATATTACGTTTCATCATTACGACATTTCACTTTAGGTTTTTGAGTGGTGTAAACCACTCCAACAACTGGCTTTGTACCCGTGTACCCGTGTTCGTACCAAAAAAATGAGCATGGTTACTATGGTCACTGACAGACCACAGCTGATCAGGCTATATAAGACCCTGCACCACTCAGTTCACACGGGTGTGATTTTTGAGGTCTGGCTGGCTTTCACTCGTGATGTCATGTGGCAGCCAAGTCTATGGAATTTTAATGTTTGCTTTAAGCACCCCCCCCCCCCCTTAAAATAGATAATGATTTCAATTAATTGTTCCCTCTCTTCTGTCTCCAACTCATGATGGGGAGTTAGAAGAGCAGAAAGGAGGAGTGCAGCTGCAGGTGTGTCCTGGATTAGACCAACTGGGAGTCTTTGGCCATCGTGTAAAAGATTCCTCTTTGAGAGATGAGGTTGGAGGGGGTGTCGAACTCAACCATCTGCCCCATGTCCAACACCAGGACCCTGGTATAATCCATGATAGTCTTGAGGCGATGGGCAATGGTCAGGATGGTGCAGTCCTCAAACTGGGTGCGGATGGTGGACTGGATTAGATTGTCTGTCTCCAGATCAACGGCGGCTGTGGCCTCATCCAAGACCAGGATCTTGGTCTTCCTCAGTAGAGCTCTGGCCAGACACACCAGCTGGCGCTGACCCATGCTGAGGTTCTCTCCTCGTTCAGAACATTCATTGTTGAGTTTGTTTGGCAGACCTGATACAAAGCTCTTGAGGTGGGCCAGTTCCAGAGCTGTCCACACCTCCTCGTCAGTGTAACGATCAAATGGGTCCAAGTTCATCCTCAAAGATCCTGAAAACAATACCGGGTCCTGTGGTATGATGGTGATTCTGGAGCGGAGTTCGTGCAGGCCCAGCTGAGCGATGTTGACCCCATCAATGAGGATGTATCCTTCGGCTGCTTCAATGATGCGGAACAGGCCCAGTGTCAGGGAGGACTTCCCTGCACCTGTACGGCCCACAATACCCACCTTTTCCCCTCCCTGAATGGTGATGTTGATGTTGCGAATGGCCAGCACATGGTCCTCACGATAACGCAGGCCAAAGTCTCTGATCTCAATGTAACCTGCTGTTGGCCAGCCAGGGGGCAGGATGGATGGGTCATGTTTCCACTCTGCCTCTTTCTTTGTGTCGCCGTACTCTTTGATCCTCTCCACAGCCACAATGTTTGTTTCCAGTTCAGAAGACATCCTCACCAGCCATGACAGAGAGACTGTCAGCTGCAGAGCATATGAGATCGACAGGCCCACGATCCCAGGACTCAGGCTTTCTCTGGCCATCACAGCAAATAAAGCAGCGAATAACACAATGCAGTTCCCCACAAAGTCTAGACGGACAGCCATCCACCTGTTGGCCGCGATGCTGGGGTAGTAAGCCTTCTGGTTGTGATCGACACGCTGGTCGCTCTCTTGGATAAAGCGCTCCTGCTTGCCGAAAGCACGAATGACGCTGGTTCCCAACAGGGTTTCGTTGAAGTGGGTATAGATGGGCGACCGGCTTACCGACTCCAGTCGCTTGAGCTGGCGGGACGATGCCACGTAGAACCTCTGTACAAAAAAGTAAAGCAGTCCCAGCGGAGGGATGACGATGGCGACCAGTGGCGTGGCCACCAGTATCATGGCGCATCCATCCAACACGTTGAACATAGAACCCAGGAACATTCTGATGATGCTGGGGAGGACCGAGTCGATGGTGTCCGTGTCTTTGGCAAATCGGTTCACCAGGTTTCCGCTGGGTGTGCGCTCAAAGAAGGACATTGGTGAGCGCAAGACATTAAACAGCAAGGACTGGTGGAGGTAGCGCGAGGCCAGGATTCCCCCAATGTTCATTGAGATGGAATAACAGAAAACTGCCACACCTTGTGAGAAGCCCAGAGCGCCATACACGCCCAGTCTCATCTCCGTATAGGGTTGAGTGCCGTTGATCACTGGGTCGTCTGTCCACCGACTAAGCCAGTAGTTGGACAAGAGCGAGGCCGAGTGGTGAGCAAGGAACAGCACCAGACTGATGCAGGACAGCGGCACTCCTATGGCCTTTGTGTATTCCCAGAACACAGCCAACTTTACCTTTCCTGTGTTGGCCTTGTCTGCCTCCATCAGCTTTCCCACTTCATTGTCATTTGCTTTCATCCCAAAAACCTCATCTCCTTTCTTTGAGTTACTGCTGTTCTGAACACTTTGACCAATGACAGTAGCAGGGCCTCCGCTTTCCATTCCCTTTGGTACAGAAGTCGAGTTGTTGCTTTGCTCGGTGTTGGCGTAAGTATGCAGGAACTCGGCAAAGGCCCCCTCTCTGGCCATCAGCTCCAGATAGGACCCCATCTCTGTGATCTCCCCCTCCACCATCACCAGGATTAGGTCAACCTGCGGCAGGTAGCTCAGGCCATGAGTCACCAGCACACGTGTTTTGTCCCTGAGCATACCCTGTGGGCCGATGATCTTGTCGAAGATGTGTTTTCCCACATGGGCGTCGACCGCAGACAGCGGGTCATCCAGCAGGTAGACGGAGCAGTTGCAATAGACAGCCCTGGCTAAGCTCACCCTCTGCTTCTGACCTCCTGATAGATTCACTCCCTTCTCGCCGATCTCAGTATTGTCTCCTGCAGGCAGGATATCCAGGTCGGGCAGCAGGGCGCAGGCCTCCACAATGTGCTGGTACCAGCTATCATCCCTCTCCTGACCAAACGTGATGTTGTCTTTGAGGGTGTCATTCTGAACCCACGGCTGTTGGGGAACATAGGCCACGGAACCCTTAACAGCCACAGTCCCGTCTAGTTTCTCCATTTCTCCCAGCAGAGCAGAGAGCAGCGATGACTTTCCAGATCCTACATGTCCAACCACTGCCACTAGGGAACCTTCGGGTATGGACACATTCAACCTCTTCAAAGTCTCCGGTTCATCTCTGGACCAGCTGAAAGACCCGTCCACAATGGATATACTGTTAGCAGATCCTGCTATCATCTTCCTCTCCACGCTGTCCTCCTGCAGCTCCTCGTGAGACAGGAACGCATGTAGACGCGTCATGGAAACGCTGGCCTGCACCATGCTGCTGATGACCATGGGCAGCATGTTCAGAGGGAAGCGCAGGATGTTGAATAGAGCCAACGAAACAAAGGCCTTCTGGGCATCCAGCACGTTGTTCTCGTCACTCAGAACGTACACAGCGAACGTGGACAGCGCTACCAGGAAGGGGGTGCAGATCCAGGTAAAGGTGGATAAGGCATGCAGGTAGGCAGCCTTCGTTAAGACACGCAGCTCGCTCTCACGGATAGCAGACAGCTTTTCATTGAAGGCCAGTTCCCAAGCATACAACTTCAACACCTTGATGCCATTCAACACCTCGTTCATCAGCTTGATCCGGCTGTCTTTACTCTTCATCTGAGCTACCTGGTAGGTCTTGGTTTTCATGGCAATGACAGCATTGACTGGCACCATCAGAATCATCATGGCTACTCCTGCCAGTACAGATGGACCCAAGGTCTGCCAGAGGAAGTACAGGGCCAACACCACCTGTAGTGGTGCAGACCAGATCATGTTAATGTAGGTGATGAGGTTCATTAAGTGCTGGGCGTCTACCGACATCAGGTTGACAATCTCACCCACTGTGGAGGTACGCCGTGCCGCATTAGTGATAACCATGGCCTTTCTGTAGACGGCTCCAATGATGGCGGTCCGTAGTCGCATACCAGTCACAAAGCACACATGGAAGTACTTATGTAGAATCAATGTCTGAAAGCAGGAACACGCAAACAACAGCAACGCGTAGAAGTAGCCCTGCCAGGAGGGGGCACTGGAGCTGTTGACAAAGTTGATCAATCGACCGAGGATCTCGGGCCCGACAAACAGGAGGATGTCGTGGATGATCTTGTAGAAGGCGGACATGATGAAGTATGGTCCGAAGGTCAAGCACAGGGCCCAGAACAGAGAGGCCTCTCTGGTCTTCTTAGGTTTCTTCACCATCGGGATCTCTGACTTCTCCACAGGTTGCTCCTCCTCTCTCTCATCCCCGCGCGACGCCCTCTTGGGGGAGTACAGCATCTTATCCTCTGGCCTTTTGACTTTTTGGCACTCTCTGTTCCAGCACTGCAACAGGTGAGGGACGACCCTCTGGGAGCAGTCCTCAGGGTTCAGGGACCACAGGTCTTTTTCCTCCAGAGGACGCCTGTAGCCCGTCGTCATCATGCCGGTAACCCACCAGAAGGTTATCCTGGACAGGAACGAAGCGCCGGCCTCGGGACAGGGATTCTCGTCTTTGATGGCCTCTGTGAACAGCGGTGGACTGTCTGAAAGGCAGGACAGGAACGTGGCAATGAGCAGCAGGGCATAGTACACGTAGAAGGTGGTGTGTCGCCACGCGCACACAGCTGACGGCTGGTCGAGTGCCTGGATTATCTTGGACCTGAATGTGACTGTGGCACAAACCAGAGCCAGGAGCCAGAAGCCCAGCATCCGCCCAGAAGACTGGATTCCTTTCATACGCTCGCAGTGCGCCAACAGGGTGGCCAACAGCATGGTGACTCCCAGTACGGCGGGGCTAACCAGGTACACTGGTGCGGGAGCATTGTGTGGTTGGCTTCTTTCCCAGACAGAGTAGAAAAGATCTGCCCAGCAAATGATCCACAGCAGAAAGCCAACCGCCGTTTTGGATCGGTTGAAGTGGTTCATGCGGATGTAACCACCGTTTTGGCGGCGGAGGTAGGCGAGGTAGAACGGAGCACACAGCCAGAGGTAGAGGCAAGGTAACCACGCCAGCACAGTGTTTTGGAAGCACTGGGTTAGGTCTGGATTGGCCGTGTACCAGGTCCGGTTCCAATCCCAGAATGGATCGGAACCGTCCAGACTGCAAAGGTTGGCTAAGCCAAATAGATGTGACATAATGTAAGTAAAGCGTTCTGTTGTTTTTAAACCAGTTGTGTACCTGTCTCTCAAGTACCATTCCACCTAGCTGTCCACCCTGGAATTGCATGCACTGAATGAAATCTGCTGCTGCGGCAGCTTTTACTGTTGGCAGCTACTGTATGATGTCAGTATAGTATATAGTGTATACTATATAGTGTAACCTAGCAACGGACACTGCTGCGGTTTTTGTTTTCCTTACTTTCTTCAATCAGAAAATACTATAATCGAGGTGTAGTGGGGATAGTGCACATCTTCTTGATCAGGTACACGCTACGCACGTACACTCACACACCCGTACATGTGTGCCCATGTGCCATCCATCATATATTTGTTTAAAGTGCCATCCAGATTTGTGTGACTCTGATCAGATTTTCTAATATACTGTCTGTTGGAAACCCAATATATCCAAAACCATGCATTTACCATTCCGATTTTGAGGGACACTAGCCCCAACTATGCCCAGCTTTGTGTGTGTGTGTGTGAATAATAGCGATGATTTGATTGGCTGAGCAAAGTACGGATTGGGGATAAAAAGTGAGGGCGGAAAAAATAGGATGCAAATTGTGATTGGCTGGAATGAGATGATGTATGATGATGTACCATGATAAGATCGCCCCTCACTTCACACGGGTGTGATTTTTGTAGTGCTGTGAGTGTGCTGTGAGCGTGCGGTGAAACAGTATGGCATTAGGTCAGGGAAACAGGTTTCTTCGCGACAGCGGATGCATTTTTCAAAACTATAATAACACTGGTCTGTGTCTCTGCACAGACATGTGTGTGTGCATGCATTTGACGCAAACATATCCATTACATCCCTGAATATAATTAACCGGGAGGCTAATAAAAGAACATATGTAGTATAGGCTATATGCAATTTAACCACTCTTGCACAATCAGTGCCTATTGCCTAGCCTTAACTAATAATGAGTACTTAAAATTGATCCCTATGGCCAGCTGGTCTGGGCACCTAGGCTGCAATGCGGCCTGACAGTGTGTCAACGTTTCAAAAATAGCAAACAATTGCTGATCTACAAGCTCTCACAAGTAGATTCATCATGAGCTGTAATTGGGCTTAAAGGTTAATTGGTTACATTTCTTCATTAAAAGGTTAACTCGTTATATTCTGATAGTAATCTTGTTATAGTGTTGGTTCAGTAACCAGTTCTGTCCTTGTCTCTCCAGCTCGTTAATGAACATAAAGTATCCAATTTTAGTCAATCATGACTTCAGGAGAGAGTACCAGTGCCAATTTTGTGTGCTCATTTCTTTGTTTAATCACTTCCAATTTGACCTGTTTATCCTGAATCCTGCATGTGTGAGTTCTCACCTGATTGGATACAGTTGGTATCCCAATATCTTACATTAAATGCATTTTCTGTTTATTAAAGAGCTCAGAATATAGAGTTATTATCTTAACAAAACTATCGCTACCTTATTTAAGTGCACATGTGGGGAGTCTCAGTTTTGTCCGACATAAGAAGGGGAGCTCCAAGGAAGAAGGCATGAGAAACACTGTCCTACCTAGAGAATGAGACTCATTCACACTTTGACTCCAGTCGTTCCTCTTCCCTGTGACCATCATGATTATCCTAGAGTTCAAGTCATTCTACATCTCCATCATGATCATAGCCGTCATCACAAATGTGATGAGGTCATCACAAATGTGATAAGGTCAGCACAGTTTGGCACATTTGGGTATGGCTATGGCCAAATTTAGGCCAAGGAATATTTTTTGTGCAAAACGAATGCTTGGAATGGATTCAGAATCATGAAAACCCCCTAGTTTGACATGTCACATGCTACTTAAAGCATAATGAAATTTGGAAAATGTTGTCTTATATAGGTTGTTGGTGTGGTATACAAAAATGGCCATAACTTTTTTCTCGCAATGTTTCCGGCAGAGCAGGCCTCTCATTCTGTGGACCTTAATGATCAAATTAATAGAAAAAAATCACACCTGTGTGAACTGAGTGGTGCAAGGTCTTATATAGTCTGATCAGCTATGTCAGTGACGTCACACACTAACCATAGCAACCATTCTCATTTTTTTGGTACGAACACGGGTACATGGGTACAAAGCCAGTTGTTGGAGTGGTTTACACCACTCAAAAACACAAATAAAAAGTACGGCATGACATCACAGGTTAAACTCTATTCCTTGAGCTTTTGGGCCTGTGGCCCCTAGTGTTTTACAGATGAAATTATTCTAGGCATTTCGATATTTAAAATGTCAAGCATATACATATACATATACATATACGTATCTTCAGACCTTCAAGGTCTGAAGAAGAGCCTAGTCGGCTCGAAACATTACTGATGAAGATGCGTGTGAGAGCATGCAGATATTCTGAGGGACAATTCATTATGACACATTTGCCACTGAACTATTTTATTTCACTGTCACATGTCCAGGGCATTACATTCTTATTTGTTTTTGGGGGGTTTTATCTTAAAATGCACACATATTTCAAAATTGGCACCATCATAAAATGCAAGCAAATGGCACAAAGTTAAATATACCTGAAATACACCAAGGAACAAAGACCACACTAGTGCTAAGAATGACATGTTGCTGCCATCTACTGGAGATTCCATAAACTGGATGGATTTCACAGATGAAATAGCTTGGCATAAAAATCCATCTTGGGCCAAATACACATTTCAACAAAACCATGCTTTGTGATTCTATGGACAAATTATAATGGACATATAATCTGTCATAATATGATTTATCTTCAGCTAAAGTGATCTGATGTACTTACCAACTTCATTCTCAAACACTATACAAATCATTTGTAATGGCCAAATAATAAAACACAACAAATTTCCACTTCTAACTAACCATAAGCCTAAGATGTATAACTTAAACTCTTTATTTTGATATACTCCATGGGAAAACAATTTAAGACAACATCCTTACATTTGTGTGAATATTCCAAACCGATGGATAATAATTGCAGAATTAAATTAACAATGGCGATTTATTTAAATTATAGTCTGTTATGCAGTGGAAATGCATGTCAAACTGAGGGTCCTTGAAATTAAAATGGTTGAGAATCACTGCTAGAACCATACATTATACTCTTATGGGGGTCCCTGGTCAATTTAGGGGTCCTTGATATGAAAAGGTTTGAGAACTACTGTCCTACTGCATCTGCTCAGCCAAAACAGAGTCCTTCACTCCCGCGGCCAACACAGAGAAGAGGAAGGATGGGAAGAGTGAGCGGAGGTAGAGGGCCACCCTGGGGATGGGGTGGGCCAGCAGGACCTCTCTCCTCTTCCTGTTCACGGTCCGCACAATCTCATTGGCCAGGACCGATGGGCCCACACCATTGGCCAACTGGTTAGCAATAACGGTGGTAATGTCTGTAGCAGGAAAAAAAAATGGTTCAATTTAGCCAAAACAATATTCATATGTTGCATGTTGTGCATCTGTATAATGATTTAGCTGTCATTATTATTACACAAGTACGCGCTTTACCCCATTTTGGGCGGGAACCCCTTTTGGTGTTAGCATTATGTTATGCTTTAACTATTGAAAAATAGCAGATCTACAAGCTCATAGCGCGCCACCGAGTGGCGCGCTACGAGCTTGTAGGTCTGCTATTTTTGAAAAATCGAAGAACGTCTGACATAGAAACATAGCTTTTTCAGAAAACTGTCAGGATGTAGAAGACATTTTTAGAATCTGATCTCAGGTCAAAATGGGTTAAACAATACATTCTTGTATGTGGGGGGGATTTCTGTGGCACAATAAATGTGCTACTGATCGGTCCAGTGAACCTAATTTTGATGAGATTAGCTCCAGATGGAGGCATAGACAGACTCTGCTAGAGATTCCTTGCAGATCCACACAGTAAAAATAGCGTGTTGTGTTTTTCACCTCAAAGTCAGCCATATTTGGCAAGCAACATACATTAGGCTTTATACTCACATGGTTTCAAGTTGTTTAGGTTGAGTGCAGGTGTGTCAGATGGAGGAATGGCACCAGTATTGATGAAGGTGTGACTTATGGTGCTTACGGTTATCCCAAACTCCTCCACTTCAGCACGCAAGCAGTCAAAGAAGGCTTGTGCTGCATGCTTGGAGGCCGCATCTAAGAAGACATACATAAACACACACAGACACACGCGTGAACACAACAGAGCTTTGACTCACCCATAACGCAACTTCATTCCATACATTGCAAAGGAGACACTGAGCCTAATTGTTATCTGTCTCGCCACAGGAATTCTTTGTGCCTGTTGCACCACACACTGAAAACTTGTAGTTCATGTTTGAAATTCTAACAGGCTGTATGGTCTCTTATGAGGCACAGTACAATAAATGGGGAGCAGAAAATACAGCAGTGTGTGGATATTTTCATATATTTTTCCTTTATGATCTTTACTCAGCATATAGGTAATAGTTCAGTTATAGAAACATATAGAGACTGCACTCCTTGAGTCCGTGGTCCTGCCTATACTGTATATGGGCGTATCAGGTTTGTTTATGGTTATGTCTGACAGTCTAACGGCCACGCTACACCAGGCTTTTCTCGCGTGTTTACCCTAAACGCGCGGCCCGCGCGTGCGTTTTTGAGTGGTGTAAACCACTCCTACAACTGGCTTTTGTGTGCAGAAAAAATGAGCATGGTTGCTATGTTCAAAATAATTTCTGACGTAATTAAATCACAAATCACACCCGGGTGAACTGGATGACCGTAGCAACCATGCTAATTTTTTCTGCACAAAAAAAGCCAGTTGTGAAATCACATCCGGGTGTGATTTCATTACGTCAGATCAGAGCTGATCAGGCTATATAATACCTTACCTTATATAATACCTCACATCGGACAAAAACTCCAGCTGAATCAACTTCATGGTCACAAATCATCACATCAGAAGACGACCCTACCTAGCCAAAGATCTTTAAGACCACAGACCACAGCTGATCATGCTATATAAAACCTTACACCACTCAGTTCACACGGGTGTGATTTTTTTTTTTAAATAGGACTGGACCTAAATTCAACGCAGGCTCTAGCCTGACAGCACATTGCGTGTTCGAGTCCCGTTCATGGCGACCTTTGCTACATGTCTCCCCCATCTCCCTCTCCCTCTTTCCTGTCATTCTTCACTTGTATCTATCAATAAAGGCAGAAAAGCCAAAAAGGAAGACAGACACCACAGAGAAGCTGTCTTAGCAAGTGATGAAAACTGCTTCATGAAAACTTACAGGAGCTTCTGAAAGGGACCGCCAGTCTACCCTGAATGCTGTTGACCAATACGATGTGTCCTGATCTTCTGGACAACATTGTCGGGAGCACACCTGTGACACGATTCACACAATATTAACAGTATTAACACAATCGTTAATCATTAAGCAATCATTATTGGCTGACAAAGACATCAATAATACAGGAATGCACACAGAAACGCAATGTCTTGTCATAGTGTTTGTGGCGATTTGGGCAAATTGTCTCTGGTGTGTCTACCTTTGGCCAGAGTGCTGGGGCCAAAATAGTTGATGTCCATGATGTTTCTGTCCAGTTCCAGAGAGACGCTCTGCACGGGGGCCTTCAGCTTCATGCTACTATTGCAGATCAACACGTCCACGCAGCCATAACACTCAACCACCTCATTCACCACCTCTGGCATGCTGTCCATGTCACTAAAGTCCAGGATCACAAGCTTGGGCTGGAACGTCTTGGGGAAATAGAAAACAAGGAAGGTATGTGTTATGGGTGCCACTTGAACCCTATATTTAGCCGACCTCTACGCTAAATATCTTCACCTAAAATAACAGATACAAGCTCACGAGGCATCACGAAATGATGCATTATGAGCTTGTAGATTTGCTATTTTGCTAAATGCCAAGATTATGAATGCTGTGCTAACCAATTAGATTTTGGACAGGCATAATGCTCATATGTTTTCTCATTGGATAATATTAGTGTCTGTTTCAGTAACATCTGCTTTTATTTCCTATAGCCTACATGCATCTGCTCTGGCTTGTGTGCAGGAAATGCCCAGTGGACAGTGGACACTCAGAAAGGATATCCTACTATTGTGTGTGACCAGAGGAGGAAGCGGTGGTCTGTGACGCGATAGATAGAGGAGAGCATTATGATAAAAGCAGTGATGGAATGTGCTATGGTTATGTCTTATTCTAAGAACCATTGTGTCATCCATTGATCCCTCACTGACATAAGTGACATTCCAGTGAGTTTTTGGTTTATTCATCTGAAAAGGCTTCACACAATCAAGACTGTGAGTGTGATGTCATGAAGGTGTAACTAGATCTTTGATAATCTAGTGTTGTATATTTCTTTGGATCAATGGCTGCCAATACATACTTTTTCTCATTCAGGGAGCTTGCAAAAGCATGGAAAACTTGCCTATATGAGGAATCACTTAGTTTTTGGTGCTTATTCAAACAAGGATGGACTTCCTGAAACTGTTTTCGATTTGGTTGCCTCACCTGGCTGGGATCAGCATCTCTGGTCAATGAATCAAACAGAGACTCAAGCTTATCCCAGCTCATTCCACACAGGATCAGTCTGGCACCTCCCTTATGGAGGGTATGGGCACATGCTAAATAGGAATAAAACAATAAAAACAACAACTGAAATTATATCAGGAGAGGTATAGAAAATAATAGTTGGCTCATCATGTACAACAACCTTGTTATGCATTCTACAACTGCATTGGAAACTATTTCTCAAAGTCAAATCATGAGAAAGTTATGAAAAGTTATTTACCAGTCCCAACCCCCGACACGGCGTCCGTGATCACCACCACTTTGTTCCGCACCAAGGACTTGGCCATGAACTGCATGACCTCATTGTATATGTAGTATATCCCTGCTGCCACCACTATCAGCAGGGGCAGCGCAAACACAGAGGAGAAACTCATGATCTGTTAGGGAGACACAGAGGAATCCAATAATAAGCAATAAATACACAAAAGACCTATATTGACCTGCATTCTATAGAACAGCAAAAGAGCCAGTCAAGGATCAGGTGTTGAGACAAGAACCAGAATCCAGTTGGAACTTGGAAGTGTAACTATTTTGAGGTGCGGCTTATCTGTTTGTGTAGATTGCTGTAATGCCAAAAAAGCATCATCATCGCTGAAAACTCTGTAGAGCAATATCAGCATATGTGCTGTCAAATACAATTGTGTGCTCAAGAGATGATGAGCCCACTATCCTGTGTTTCCACAGTGGCTGAGGAGTAAAGCCACGGGCAACGAAACTGTTGCCCGTGGCTTACTGTTCTCTCCTGTGTCCAACTCGAGACTATACACTCGACAGATCCTATTCAGATAAGCATGGGTGACATCAGGGTAAAATGTAGGTCACGTTTCAACTTATGGAACATTCACTGTGTTCTGTAGCAGCAGACCAGACACTGTGCACTTCCCAATTGATAGATATTAGATATGTGTGCCAAAGGAGAAGTCTCACAGCTCATCTCATGCCTCCTAGACCTTTTAGTTCTGCATGTCGGTATTGATTGCATGCCGACATGGCTATATCTATGGAGAAAAGTAAGGTGGATTTAGAATAATTTAATTCACTTCTCACTTGTAAGGTAGTGAGGTATATTTCTTGGTTACTTCAGTAGTAAGGCCTATAATGGTACTAATAAACTCAAAATGTTCCTCCTAAATCTCTGGGTCCAACATGTGTCTGGTGGCCTTTATATTGCACTTACCATGTAAAGTGTGTCTTAAGAGAACGGCTAAATATATTCTGCCGCAGCAGAATCGCTTAGTTGCACTACATTGAGTCACCTCCGGGATATCGTCATTGGATACCCCAAGGGGGGCAGAAGGTTCACGTGCACAATCAAGAAAGGACCTTCCTTGTCTTGATTTAGTGGGGAAAACACATTAAAGAGGCCTACAGTCAGAAGAACCATACATATGTGACCAGGTCTAGCAAAATGGTCCTCATCTCGCCTATAATGAAAAGGCAGAAAATCTAAAATAAACTTGATTTATTTTTTTGTGATTTTCGTTTTTTTTTCATATTAACACAGCTTGAATGTTGAAGAAGGTTTTCATTCCAACAGATTATTGATTTGGGCAAATTAAATGTATACATTTATAAGTCAAAGTAGGCTAGCCAGCTCTAGGTGTTGAAATGTTGTGAACATTCAAAGGGGATTTTCTCAGCTTTGGGTAAAACGGCACAATCATTTTAAAATGGCCATATCTCCTTCAAATATTTTCCAATTTAATTGAATGATACATCATATGAAAGCTTACATTCTGTACTTTAATAATCTGTAAAAAACTGAAAAATTACTCTGGTCGAGATGAGGGCCTATTTGCCAGACCCGGTCACATATGTTGTATAATTAGTTAATTACAAATACTGTAAATCCCCCCTGGAGGTCCCAGAGGGCTAGTCGGTATAGGCCTACTGATGATGAGCAGCACACATGACACATCTAAAAGCAACACAGCACACAGACACACACATGTAATCTCTGTTATTCTTGGGTCACTTACAGCATGGGCAGGGAACTAATCCTTCACCGGGGATGGCTGATGTTTTCCGGGTTTAGTTAGGTAACAGACAGAGTATTATCCCTTTTCCCTCTGTGTCTCTTGTCAGTTCACATAGCTCTCTAACACACTCTCTGTCTGCCTGGCCCACTGCGGGCTAGTGGAACCTGATGCTTATAATAGCCCGTGCTAGAGTCAGCCATTAATACACGTTATGTGGTGTATAGTATTTAAGGCATGCCTCCTTGTTGCCAACATGAAGCAGGGATCGACAACAAATGGAGGCCCAACTCCCCCCGACTAGAAATAAGAGTTGCACAGTTGGTGTTGAAGGAATTTTAGTCAACGCCTTGTCTAAATAATATCAATCAGCAACTATATGTCCCCAAACTCAAACTCCTAAGGGTAGGCTCTATTGTCCCCCCTCCTTCCTCAAAGTTTTAGAAATGCTTAAAATGCTCCTTATTCGCCTAAACCAGCTTTTAAGTAAATACAAAGTCTGAGTATGTGGATAGAAAGTCACATGGCATGGGTCAAGAGAAAGAGAACAAGACTATTACTGCCAATTTCATCCATAGTTTCACGATTACATCCCAATTCTTAAATAAACTAAAATTTGAGAACTTGAGTTTTTCATTTTTCACCCCAGTCTACTCTCAGAAGAATGACTTATTTAAACTTTGCATTTCCCACAGTTTGTCGACTTTAAAGCATATAAACAGTATTTAATTACACCATTTATTAACTCCATCTCGTGTCGCTCGCCCAAAAGAACAGATAAGGAGCTTGTGTAAATCAATCAGTATTTTTGGGTGGGAGAGGGGCAACTGCGACACCGTCGTACTGCGGTGTATATATATATTCGATGCGCGACACCACCGTACGACATGATATTACGCTTCTCTCTCTCCGGTGGGCGGCGACAGTTGAGCTAATACCGCGAGATCCCGTAAAATTCCAGCAGCAAATCTGCGACCTCCATCCACTGGGAGAGAAGAACTCAGTCAGCCCCGAGAAAAGGAAGAAAAATAAACCCACCGTGGTGCTGCTGTGTTAGTGCTAACCCAAACCAGCCAGGAATAATGGAACCCAACCCCAAATATCAACTTATTTGGCGTCAGTAGTGATTATTCGGGGACGGGACGGGACGGGCGGGATGGGGTTTCTTTCTCTGCAGACCGACCGTATGGGAAGCACTAGAGGGAGTCGGTAGGATTTGTTTTTGTTTTGGCTCCTTTTTAAACCCAAAAGAGGGTTTCATTATTAGCCTGCAAGCTAGCTCAACGAGCTAGCAGGAGGAGAGGAGAGGAGGAGCGGTCGGTGGGTCAACTCCGCTCCGTGGAGGAGGAACGAGTCGACCGACCCGAGGGGGATAGGAGCCCGCTAGCTGACTGACTGACTGACTGACTGGAGGAGAGCTCCGTTCTTGCCTGGGCGGATTTTGTTTCCCCACTTTTTTGATGGAGTTCGAGGCGGACGCCTCCTCCTCGGCCCTGGTGTTTTTGTGGCTTGCGGCGCCCCGTTATTGATCTGTGGAAAGAAGCCGTGTTGGGCTAGTAGCGAAGCTAGCTCGTTAACTACTACTACTACTACTAGCCACCTCTGTCTGTCGCCACTGGGCTTTGTGGGTGCAGGAGGCCATGGACTAGAAAGGCGTTCATCACCACCAGCAGGCTGGCTTAATAATAATAATGGACACTCATCATTTATTGGGGTTATAATAATAATTGGATATAACTCGACAAGCAAAAGGGAGCGTTTGTTTTGAACTGTGATCGTGCAACGCTTAAAAAACTTGGAGGAATGATGCATTGGATGGCTAAGCAGTTGTTCACCACATTTGGATAAAAACGAAACGCACAAGAACAACAACCCCGGGGATTGCACAAAACACACAGCTCAAAGAGTTGTCAGAAGAAAACTATTATCAGTTTGCTAAGCTTTGAGGTGGGAAGAAACAGCAGAGAATGTCTGCTGCAAAGGAAAACCCCTGTAGGAAGTTCCAGGCGAACATTTTTAACAAAAGTAAATGTCAGAACTGTTTCAAACCACGAGAGCTGCATCTCTTGACGGACCAAGATTTGAACCAGGTAGGCTTCAAGTTAGGCCTAATTGCAGTGTTGATTAGGTTTGTTTTGCGAAACACTTTGTATCTCCTAAAACCCGTCGTTAGTCACAACAAACGGGAATTTCATTTCAGGATGCATGACTGATACGTCCCTGCCAGACGTCAGTCAAAAGTTTCAATTAGCTGACAAAGGTAACCTGATTACAGTGTTAACCAGCTTGTCAAGTTCACGAGAATGTAGTCGAGCTACAACGATCAGCACTCGTTTGTATACTGTATATAGACAATGATTATCCATAAAGCACTTTGTAATTGATATAATTGTTACTTAGATGGTTAGATATCTGGGCTTTTGGATAGTGTTCTGGTCGGATCAGTGTTTATGTGCTTGTGCCAGTAATAAACAACAAGCCAAGATGCAGACAGACACTATGATGGAAGAGTGCTTTATTGTTTTGGCCAAAACAAGCTGTCTATGTCATGCATTGATATGTCTCTGATTCTAAGCAACCCACTTTCTTTACCCATGTGACAGGCATGTTGTTGAATGGTAATTCCTCTAGCTTGGCTAACTGGCAATTTCAGCTTAGCACTGTTTCGCCTGCTGGGGTGTCACCATCAACTATGCGTTTTATCTGAAAATGAGTGCAGCGGCTATAAAGAGAGAGAGCGCCCTTCATCAAAACTATGGAGATTGAGTTATACAGTACACACTCTTTCCCTTCAGTCTTTCTCGCCTGTGTTCACTCTCCCTCTCTCTCCCCCAGATCATTAGTTTAGTCTCTGTTGTATCCTGTAATTGATCCCAGGCGATGAGGTCCAGATGGGCCCTTGAACATGGCTTAAGAGCCAAAACGGCAACGTCAGCATCCTCTCCTCTCCGTGTCTATACTTTGTGTGGATCTGCTAGTGTTTATTGCAGGTTAACCCGTTCGGATCCAAGACTCCTGATTCCCGAGCAAGCATTTTAGGATTACATCACTTCCTCTAATCCCCTGTGACCCACCCCTCACACTCTCTAAAAGCATTGATGATGACATCCATCCAAGGAACCAGAAAGGCTGTATAATAGTAATACTGTGCTGTACATGTGCTGTACATGTCTGCGTAACTGTTAGATCCGTGGGCTCAGTTCTTTAGTCTTCTTTACATTCACAAAATGCCTTGTGTTCCAATCTTCCAACACTATAGTAGCATGCAGTGCATTTGTATATAACGTAGTGGTTCTCAATGTGGGGTCCAGTGTTTAGGGAGGTCCATGACTCCATGACTAAAACGTTTGAGAACCACTGGTATAATCACTGGTTGTTATCAACAGTCCCTACCGGACAATCCACACAATGATGTATTTGCTATAACCCCTGGCTTCCATCTATGCATGAGCAGTCAGTGTTAAAGTTCCCAGACATGTTGGACGTGTATAAAACAAGGTTTTTTATTTTTGAGAGGGAGAATGTGACCAGTGGATGGAAAGTGTTACAGGCTGACTAGGAAAACGCCAAGCCTCTCAGCCAGCGATAAACTCAATAAGCAAGTGAGAAGAAAGCTTCAGCGCTGCAGTCGTGTAATGCTGTTAAAACACCATGAATGGCTCATTAGGCTAAGTGAATTTAAGAAAGTTATTTGGGACTCGAAGGGATCTGGAATTGCTAGTTTAAGCGCCCCCCCCCTCCCCCTGCTTTTCTTTTCATTCGCCTCCCACTACTCGTTTGATAGAGCTGGCGCTATGAATGCAACATTGACATAGATAGCCCACATGGAAAAGTTATCCGAAGGGAAGGCCGCGAACATCAGAAGAACAGTATCCAATATAAACAAGCTCTTTGTTTCACACTACTAGGACATAAGGTTGAACCGGGGGAGGGGATGCGGCTTGAGCACATTCCTGTATCTCAGCTTGTGTACTCTTTAGAAGAACCCAAAGGCAACGAATTTGTTGAATTTGTTGCTATGGGTTGTCACATGAATGATTTGTCCATAGAGGGATTGAGATCATCTTCAGGCTTTGGAGTTCCTCCCCACGCGAGAGAGGAACGTAATCATGCTTTCATGGTGTAGGGGTGGTGGGAGGCAGGGCTATGATGGAGGATGCAGTCTAAAGTCTGTGTCTGCGAGGCAGGATGCGTGAGAAGCTGAGGGAGTCTGGGATGGGGTAGTAGTTGTGAAACGGTGAGAGTAGGAGTGAGTTAAGCGAGAGGGGGGAAAGGAGGAAGCGTTTCTAAGGGGAAGTGGATCCATCGGGGGAAACTGGAGCCGAGCTTCCCAGAGGTTTCTGCTCAACCTTGCACTCCGTGGGCTTGCAGGCACTGCAGGCAGTAGTTAACAGAATTTGAGACAAAGTCTTGGCCTTAAAGAGCCTTTTAGAATTAACACATTCCAAATGTTCCAAGGCAGCTAAACCCTGCAGACTATTCCCAATGTTGGCATCATGGAATGATTGGTGCCGCCAAGTAACTTTTATGCCAAATAGCCAATAGCTTATATTGTTGACTGTCCAGCACAGTGCCAGTGGGTGGAGGGATGCTAGTATTTAGAGGATCACTGTTGTGGTAGTGGAATGACTTTCGCATGGCTCCCTCCATTCTTGCGTGTCACACCCAGCTGTGTTTCTTTGTCACTCATATGCCTGACCAGCGACACGTGTGCGCCTGCTAGAATATGTACACCCACGCTGTAAAATCCTCAGTATTAATTTAAACACGAAACTCAATACACCAGGGCTGTCAGCTTAGATTGGCTGGTTTCAGTGCA
The DNA here is from genome assembly GCF_951216825.1 of Electrona antarctica. Taxonomy (NCBI): domain Eukaryota; kingdom Metazoa; phylum Chordata; class Actinopteri; order Myctophiformes; family Myctophidae; genus Electrona; species Electrona antarctica. The sequence goes on along the minus strand of NC_136805.1, from coordinate 8,302,462 downwards.
TAAGACATCACCGTATGACACTGTCTCTGACAGTATGAAGTATACTATACATTTACCCATGTGGACCTGTGAAGATCCACTGAGGGTTACCTAGCACTGAGGTGCACCTGCCTGCTGGTGCCAACATTTGGACGGGCTAAACGACGAGCACCCGGGGTTGAGCACTGAGCAGTTCACCCCTTGCTTGGGCCCTCTGGATTGCTTTAGGGAAGAAATAGAAACATAACCCCCCCCACCACTGGTGGGAGAATGAGGGCTGTTGAAAGATTCTGCAGGAGACGTGTGTTAGGAAGAGGAGGTTGGAGGGCTTGTGGCATCACAGCAGGACCCCTACACCCTGTGGCTGTTTCTCCCTGGCTCAACGGCCTGCCATCACCCCAGGTGTCAGCTCACACAGCTGCTCTCCCCTTGTGATTTTTCTCCCTCACGCTCTCCTTTCTTTATTTTTCTTTTGCCTGTTTCCAGACCATTGTGTGCAATCTGTGCATTAAAACATTAGAGATAGGCTAAATGTAATTGTTTGTGTCAAACTTTGCCAAATTAGCAGAGAGGTTTGATTTATGTGGCTCATGACGTCTCTCCCCTCCAAAAAATCACTTTGTTTAAACTAAAGGGCCTCCATTTGTCTATCCCCATAGGTGCATCTATGCAAGTTCAAACAAGACAGATTTATAGCAGGCATGCGATGACATGGAGCCACAACAGGGCCAGTAATGGTGTAGCTGGGGCTAATAATCAGATGTTTCTGCTCTGCAGGTGAGCCATTCACCTGGAGTTTGGTAAGGGGGCGGCTCAAGGAAGAATGAGGGCCGCCTGGCCTGTCAATGTTTTAACACTCAACACAGATAAACAAAACACTTAACCTGGCATCCCTTATTTTGGGCATGTCATTATATAGGTCAATTAAAAAAAGGAAAAAAGGCAGATCTACACTGAGCTATCTACGAGACGGAGGTATTTCAACCCATTCTGGGCGGGAACCCCTTTTGGTGTTTTAAACATTGTTATAATTTAGCTATTAAAAAACAGCAGATCTACAAGCTCGTAGGTCTGCTATTTTTGAAAAATCGTGAAAATATTTTTTTCAGAAAACTGGAGGATTTAGAAGATTTTTTTTAAATTTCGACGTCGGGCCTCAATGGGTTAAAAGGCCTTCCTTCTATTCCGCCCGTCCTATGTTTCCATGTCTTGAACTTATCCTCTATGAACCAGTGATCATGTATAGGGGATTTGTATTTTTTTTTGCTGAGTTAGTTTCTGGCTGATAGCCACTCTGTCGCTGTCAGTCACACTTGGATGCCCCACTCTGGGCTCATCTGTTGTGAGGAAATGGGAAGGAGAGGCACTCAAGCGTGTCATCAAACAAGAGTTGATTAAACCAAGAGGCTTCACTAACTGGCTGTTGTGTGGTTGCAAAAATGCCTCGTGAGAGGAGAGGAGAGGACAGGATGGCTGTGCTTTGTTGTGGGGAGCCAGGTCGTAAGCTTTAACCCCTTTTGGTGTTAGCATTATGTTATGCTTTAGCTATTGAAAAATAGCAGATCTACAAGCTCATCTACGAGCTTGTAGGTCTGCTATTTTAGAAAAACCGAAGAACGACTGACATAGAAACATAGCTTTTTCAGAAAACTGTCAGGATGTAGAAGACATTTTTAGAATCTGATCTCAGGTCAAAATGGGTTAAGACAGCTTATCAGTCTCACCTGGGCATAGCTGATGACCCTTACTGTGCCCAGATCTCAGCGGGGGAAATGCAAGGCTGTGATGCTGGAAATGCTAGAAACTGGCTGTTGTGTGGTTGCAAAAAGGCCTCGAGAGAGAAGAGGACAGGCAACATCTGGGCCCCAAAAGGCTGCACACTCTCTCACCATCTCTCTCTCTCTCATCCCATCCCCCCTCTGGTTACACTCTCTTCCAGTTTTAATGATTGCCTAAATTGCCCTTTCCCCCCCTCTCTTTTTTTTTTTTTACAGGCTAAACCTATTTATGGCGGATGGCTGTGCTTGGCCCCCGAGGGGACTGACTTTGACAATCCTATGCAGAGATCCCGGGTAAGCATGTATTTGTAGTGGATGTAGCACTGGAGCAGGGGGATGGGCATGCATTGCATATGCTCATTTTTTTCCCTGTACTCTACACTGAGATAGACTAGTGGTATGTTACACGAGCTCCATTTCCTGCTGTGAAAAATGTATGGCTGAACTTTTACAGCCTTTTAACTGATTCTGGTCCATATCATATGGGAGATATAGGCTAATGGCCATTGACACGAGGTAATCTGTGTCCTTATCTTATCTGTCTCTTTTATTTAGGGTGCCATATCTTGGCTTTTGTGAGTCATTAACCACATTAACCTGAATGTCCCTATAGAGGGTATGCGCATGCTTAAAGGAGAGGACTTTTCTGTTTGGATGCATGGGTTATCATGGCCAGAAAGTAGTTTTTTGCCACTCAGTAGGCATTCCTGCATAACTTCCTGGTTTGATTATGATGTCACGCGCATACCCTCTATTCTGGGGCACACATTTGGTAAAAAAAAGAGATTTGGTGTGGAGCAAAAAACGAGGGTATAGACTGGGGGACTCGGTCAACAAATTATATGAGGTTTAAGTCGCTACTGCCTACTGAGCTTCTTTTACGCTGCTTAATTTACAAGCTTCTCCAGAATAACCCGACTTCTCAATTTTGACAGAAATGGCAGCGGAGATTCTTTGTGCTGTACGAACATGGCTGCCTGCGCTTCGCCCTGGACGAATCGGTAAGCACAGCATCCGTGTCACTCAAATCACAGTCTTCCTTTTGTTGTGGGGAGCCAGGTCGTAAGCTTTAAGACAGCTTATCAGTCTCACCTGGGCATAGCTGATGACCCTTACTGGGCCCTTATCTCAGCGGGGGAAATGCAAGGCTGTGATGCTGAAAATGCTAGAAACTTTTATCACTGGAGAACAACACATCGCAGTAGTTCATAGAGAGGTAAATGGTGCAATGGAGAGATAAGCATGAAGGAGAACGAACGGTCCAGCAAATAAGAGGGAGGCCGCAGAGCTGTAAAGTCACTTTATCCCATTTTGGGCGGGAACCCGTTTTGGTGTTTTAAAGCATTATGTTATGCTTTAGCTATGGAAAAATAGCAGATCTACAAGCTCATGAACTTGTAGGTCTGCTATTTTTGAAAAATCGTGAGAAACATAGGTTTTTCATAAAACTTTTAGGATTTAGAAGACAATTTTTTTAAGAATCGTCCTCAGGTCAAAATGGGTTATTGACCATATTCACATGGCCGGAGTGTGACACAGAGCTAAAATGGATACTATGTACTGTATATATGGTCTGTGGTGCCCACGCTAAGTCCATGTTTGTGCTGGCGTTGTCGCTGGGGAATGTGACACGGGTGACCAAACCCACAGCGGCTGATCAGGCTGGAGATTAGACTGCTTGTGTATAAACATTGGGGCCCACACATTACGTTACCATGTGCAGCATAGCCTGCACACATTACGTTACCATGTGCAGCATGCCTGCACACATTACGTTACCATGTGCAGCATAGCCTGCACACATTACGTTACCATGTGCAGCATAGCCTGCACACATTACGTTACCATGTGCAGAATGCCTGCACACATTACGTTACCATGTGCAGCATAGCCTGCACACATTACGTTACCATGTGCAGCATAGCCTGCACACATTACGTTACCATGTGCAGAATGCCTGCACACATTACGGTACCATGTGCAGAATGCCTGCACACATTACGTTACCATGTGCAGCATAGCCTGCACACATTACGTTACCATGTGCAGCAGGCCTGCACACATTACGTTACCATGTGCAGCATAGCCTGTTCACATTACGTTACCATGTGCAGCATAGCCTGCACACATTATGTTACCATGTGAAGCATAGCCTGCACACATTACGTTACCATGTGCAGCAGGCCTGCACACATTACGTTACCATGTGCACACATTGCGGTACCATGTGCAGCATAGCCTGCCTGTCGTATTTAGCTTGCCAAAGACGTACAGAAGCATGGTTTTTAAATTTCCTGAAAGAATCATGTGTGTGGGAAGGTGTCGGTGAGGTCAATTTAGGGGAATTTGACTTCAAGGGGCATATTATTTATAGCTGTGTGTGTGTGTGTGTGTGTGTGTGTGTGTGTGTGTGTGTGTGTGTGTGTGTGTGTGTGTGTGTGTGTGTGTGTGTGTGTGTGTGTGTGTGTGTGTGTGTGTGTGTGTGTGTGTGTGTGTGTGTGTGTGTGTGTGTGTGTGTGTGTGTGTGTGTGTGTGTGTGTGTGTGTGTGTGTGTGTGTGTGTGTGTGTGTGTGTGGCGAGAAGATTTAGTAGTTTGAATCCACTCTTGCTGAATGATCTCACGAATCATGATATTGTTGTCATTGATCTGCCACCTAATGACAAACGTGCATGTGTGCGTGCCTGGCCTGCGCCGTGTGTGCGTTTTCCACTGTGTATGTAATGTTTTTCCAGTGACACCCGTGCTGGTGTGTAACTGTTTTCCTCTCATTGTAATGGTTATTCCAAAACGGTCGGGCTCATTGTCCCCCGGCCTTTTCATCTGCTCTGAGAGCACTCCGGAAAGGCAGGGAAACTGGGTCAGGAAAATGGCCACTTTGTGCGCAGGACCCTCAGGATAGGCGCTCTCCCAAATGTGAACCTCCCTATTGCGCATTTATTATTTCTCTCGTCAAGGTCCTCATTGTTTAACCACCAAATGGTTTGTCCAGGCCGAGCTGTAATACGTTTTGTTTTTTGGCTGAGGGAATGAATACCGTTGTGTAATGCGGACATCCCTCCCCCATTCCCTCAGATACACTACAGAGATTTAATGTAGTGACACCCAGTCCACATGCTCTCTGTATCTTGCAGTCTTTTTTCTTTTTTGATCACATGCCATATAACTCCCACCTATTGCAATTCCTCCTCTAAGAGCCTATGCCATACAAAGCCTGTCATGCCAAGGAGCTTTTTTTTTTGTGGCGTTCGCCTTTATTTTATATTTTTTATGGAGGGACAGACAGTAGGCTGACAGGAAACGGGGAGAGAGATGGGGGGAAGACATGCAGTAAAGGCCGTCGGGATCGGGAGTCGAACCCGCGGCACACTGCCAGACTGGATTACCAGCCAAGGTGCCTGGACCATTGAGCCATGGCCCAGGCTGCCAAGGAGCTTGAAGCAGAGAGATATGGTTTCCTTGCCAGTGTTAACCTCAACTAGCCTAATGGCTCAAATGCATACCTCGCCATTTTTTTGTTCAAAGTGGGTGATTCTTTTTTTTACTTGGTAAATCATGTTGTCCCCAAGGTTCTCTTGAATTTGCTTGTTGACATGGTTATTATGTCTCATTGAAATTAAGGTGAGCAGATAGTTGCAAGTTTGAAATCCTAGTTGTTCCTAATAGATTTTGTAACTAAGGAATGCCGTAGAAGAAAGCTTTGGCACACCTAGAGATGAGGTGTGTGAACAGGTGCGTAGGCCAGTGGATATCAATAATAAGAAGAAAGGTATACGCGCACACTGAGTATCTGCTCAGTACAAGAGTGTTACATTTATTAAAGCTAGGCCTTAATAAATGTAAACACTCTAGTACCGAGCAGATAATCAGTGTGTGGGCGTATCTTTGTAACTAAGGAATGCCAAAATGCAGTGCTGAACGTCTAAACTAAAAGTATTCTTTCAGCAGGCAGAATGAATGGCCGAATGTCGACCAAGCCAGCCACATGGAAATGCTAGATGATGTTACTGATGATTAACCTCACGGCCAAGCTACACCAGGCTTTTCTCGCGCGTTTACCCTAAACGCGCGGCCCGCGCGTGCGTTTTTTTTAAATAGGACTGGACCTAAATTAAACGCACGCACGGGAGAAAACGCGCGAGAAAAGCTTGGTGTAGCTTGGCAGTTAGTCAGCAAAATTACTTACTTGTAATTTACTTATTACTTGGTCAATTAATTTACTCTTGTGAAAGACAACCTTGTTCTTCACGGGATAAGACAAGGTTGTATATTCTACTGTTAGACAGATTCTTAGCTTACTTATGATCTTTGTAGCTTACTTATGATCTTTGATGACTTTCTATGTATTTGATGTATTACCATGTTTTTCTTACTGCAAACCTCCGGATTAACCCATTTTGGGCGGGAACCCCTTTTGGTGTTTTAACTAAGCATTATGTTATACTTTAGCTATTGAAAAATAGCAGATCTACAAGCTCATAGCGCACCACCGAGTGGCGCGCTATGAACTTGTAGGTCTGCTATTTTTGAGAATCGTAAAAATGCGGCACAAATCTTTGAATATATATTCTTTCAGAGCGAACGTTTTTTTTATTTCGAGCCGTATTATTAGCCGATATAGATTTAATGTTTTTGTAAAACTCTACTGGAATGCTTTGGCATCATCCTGTGATTTTCTTATTTCACTGTCTGCGTAACAGACCCAATATGGTCTAAAGACAAGGCAACTTATCCTGCCTGAAGTGATTCTAAGTCATTCCTCTGCTGAGAAGGTCAGAGTTAGGCGCAAATTATGTTGACCACAGAGCTCTGAGTAAGCGCAGCAGAACCGAATAGGATAAGTCGGTTAGCCATTTATTGTTCGATTCTGTTGTGATGGAAAGGCAAAGACAGTGTGTCTTGTCGGAAGGAGTGGCCTATTCTCACATGGTGATGGTCTGTCAAAGAATAAGGACCACAGACTGATGGCACTCTGCTATTTTGGGGCGACCAGCAGGCATCATAGTCTCTACGTGAAGAGGTAGCCTCTTAACGCTGAACTATTTTAGCCACGAGGAGAGCCGAGGGATGTTCTCAAGTCTTCAGCAGCGTTCCTCTCGCATGCCCATATTTGGTGAATTACAGCAGACTCTTCGTTCCAGGACTACAGAGAGAGGAAAGGGAGCATGCAAGCCCCCCGAAACCACAGGGAAACGTCACATACGCCCCAGACCCAGACATTCCACACACACACACACACACACACACGGCTCGCCGCGGCAAGCGCCCAGGTCTGTTGCTGCCGGGGATGGGGGGGGGGGGGGGGGGGGTGGTGGTAACGCATCTAATAATTAGGGGAGTTTGAGAATATTTTACAACGTGCTTTTAACCAGATAATTAGACGGACTGGGTCAGAACATTGCAAGTAGAGCCAAACCGATATATTGGTTTGGCCGTTATTTGCCTTTTTGACATCTGTATTGGCAATTTGGCAATTATGCAGCTGGTATTTCTCCTTGTTACCATTATGAAATTTGCAGATCTATACACTCACAATGCATTGAGAGCTTTAGATTGTCTGTCTTTGAAATAGTTTGAATATGTATTTAGTGGTTTAATAAAATAAAGTTCAGTTTGTCACTTTCATTGCATAATGTACAGTAATAGTATAGTTAGATGTTCCTTTTATATATTAATGTTTAATGTGCTTAATTTAAAATATTGTTTGGGTCAGTTATTTGAAAAGGTTACCCTCCCCCCCATGTTTTATTTACTTGTACGTTAACTTTTCACAAATATAATCTTACATTTTTCGATGTTTTTCAAATAGATATCAACATATTGGTCAAAACATTGTTAATCGTGGTCTAGGACTCTCCAAAGTGGGTATATTTGGCATGGGACCCCCACAATCTGGCCTCAAGGCGGGCTCTAATTGCAAGGCATGGCGTCAAACGGAGAGAAAGGTGGTGGTGAAAGTGAGATTTGAGTCGTTCAGTGGGGGGAAACCGGTTTAGTGGGCAGGCTGTGGAAACGAAGCGAGACCACCCTGCAAGTGTCGAGGTTGAAGGGGTCGGTGACCATGAGAACACAGGGTGTGTGTGTGTGGCTGCTGCTGCATATCTGCCTCTGTTCTACCCTTTTGACTGTAAAACAGTACATGGTCATTTAGCCAGTCACATCACATATCAACTAATCTACTACTTCTCTGTCCTCTGCCAGGTGTCGGGTCTCTGTATCCACGACGCTGTTTTATGGCCTGGAAAGTATTTCTACCGTAGCAGCTCTATAGCAGTAAGGGGAAAGAGAGGGGGGATGTAGGAGAAGCTAGACTGGCAGTTCCTGTCTGTTGAGGGTTGGAAGAAGAGTGTTGTCGGAGGGCACTGCGTGTCGAGGCACATGTGCCATATAAAACGGCAGCCTCCGGTCCATAGTCTTAACGCGGCGGCCTTTGACGGGACTTGCCACTGGCTTGGCCCATAAAAAGCCTCCTCCTGAAGGATTTATCATTTATAGAGTGGGTTGTACTCCACTTAATTCTAAAGCTGGGCTCAGTGGGTTTTTTCACAGTTTCTTTTACAATCTTTTATTTTATTTTGGGGGTGGGGGGGTGGGGGGGAGTTTGCTTCACAAGTTTACTATTGGGTTTGGGCTGCAATTAAAAATACCCCAGATTTTAGCATTGGGTAATTGCTTGCAGTAGCCGAGTTAACCCATTTTGGGCGGGAACCCCTTTTGGTGTTAGCATTATGTTATGCTTTAGCTATTGAAAAATAGCAGATCTACAAGCTCGTAGCGCGCCACCGAGTGGCGCGCTACGAGCTTGTAGGTCTGCTATTTTTGAAAAATCGAAGAACGACTGACCTAGAAACATAGCTTTGTCAGGATGTAGAAGACATTTTTAGAATCTGATCTCAGGTCAAAATTGGTTAAGGTGCCACCATATTCAATGGGTCATTCTTACTTTTTTCTACAGTACACTACACAATGATCTGACTTCATTGAGTAGCGTGCTTGTATTGTTTCTGTGCAGTTCAAACTCCTGTCATGTTTTATAGCCTTTTCTTGTGTCGTGGCTCCCATAGAAGCAACTCTCTAAACTGAACTCTCAAGAGTCTGAGAGCAAGCCATTGGTTTTAATAATATCCCACCGACGTGGGCCTAAAAATAGTTGTTCCCCATGGCAGACAGACACAATCGGAGGATATGGTATTGAATCTGTTGTGTAGAAGAAATCAAACTACGACTATAATTCATCTGCCTTTGAATGGCAGCGTCTTGGCCGATAAATCTCCTTTGTTTTGCTGCCAGAAGCGGCTAACTGTTTCTAAGCAACAGCAGTTGCCTCTTCTATGCACAGACAGGACCAGGATCAGCCGGTATACTGACTGACCACAGATCAGATTTGGGGATCACCGTCCTGGATCTGAGTGTTGTTTGATTTGGCCATCACTGACAAGTGGATGTGAGGCTAATGTTTAACTATTTCACTGCAACTAGCTTCCAAAATGCTTACATTGTTTAGTGATATTGTCACACTTTTACCAATTGTCTACATTTTGCAGATTGAATCAGCACTAAAAACACAATGTAAATGTATTTACCGAAGGTCGCAGTGAACTATGGAGTCGTGCGCTTTTTGTCCGTCAGTGTATCACTCAAAATCCCCATACATGGGGAAAGCCCCATAACCTGTTTTCTGACATTCCATATGTTGATCCTTCCCCATCCATCCTTCCTCTTCGATGTCTCCCTTTTGACTGATACCTGTCCATTTAAACTCTAGACGGGCCTGCCCAAAGGTTATTGGTGCAGCCATGCCCGGCAGCCGGCGAAAACTAGAGTTCTCAACGGGCCTGAAAATTAAGGCCCGGCCCTACCGTCCTGGGCCCTCATCAAACCCTGTACACTCAAGACACTTCCCCCGCTGTCACCCTTAGATCTCCATATATGGAGCTGACCTTTTCTGACATTCCATATGTTGATCTGACCTCATCAAACCCTGTACACTTAAGACACGCTCCATATATTACTTATGTTGTACTGTATCTCGACGACACTGCAAATGAGGGAAACCTCAATGTCTCTCGAGAATACATAAAGGTTTGAATGAATATATGGCCAGTGCATGCGACAAGAGAAAGGTCGCTTCTCGCCCTCAGGTGTCTTACTGGTAAAGTTACTGGAAGTTTATGGGCCTGAACCTAAAACATAGAGCCAAGGAAAAATTGCATAGTGTAAATCAAGAGAAATTTGAAATCTCTATGGACTCTGGACTGGAGTACTATGAATGTCACTATTACATTGATGTAGCTTAAGTTCTCTCCCATGCCCTCTGCATCGCTAAATGGCCTAGAATTCCCTCTGTTTTTTTGTGCAGATGGAGTCCTTTCTGCAGCCTCTAAGTTCTAAGTGTGACCCACTGTAATGGCCATATTTGGCAGCCCCCTGGGTTCACTGGCCGATCTTAATAAAGCTGGATCTGTATTCAATGGCCTTAAAAGGAGCTTGGGAGAGCAACGGCACCTGTTTTACATCTGTAGCAGGCAGAGCAGGGCCTGATAAGAACGCTGCAGGATTCAGACCAGACGCAAAAGAAAGTACAAGGGGTCCGAGAGGAAGTTTAGGGGGAATTCTGCTGGCCCATATTGACCAGACAATACGTTATCAGGTAGAAATAACAATGAGATCATTGTTATTCCCCCCCACCCCACCCCCACCTGAAACAAAACGTAGTTGCTGTGTATTGTCGAGGGCTCTTCGGACAAGGTTTTGGTTCCACTGATTGCAACATATGACCAAGGAATATGGAACAGATTGACATTAATGTGTTTATTGGAACATATTGTGCAGCATAGTAAATCCATCAAACAGGGTGGATTACTATCATATGGTCAGTCAGTCTACTCTAGGCACTCTAGGCTTTTCTGAAAAGAATTATAAGGCATGCTCTTTGTCTTGATCTCTCAGCTGGTGTACAAAACACAGATGTAGGCACACAGCCTAACACACGCACACATGTACACACACACACACACACACACACACACACACACACACAGTGCTGTCATCCCCTCTGTTCACACAGAAGGTTCTGCAGGTGAAAGAAAGGCTTTCCCCAGTTGCCATGGTGACCTGCTGATAAACAGTGGAGTGACCTTACAGTAGAGGGGCCGATAGCCCTGATGTGTCCCCTGGGCAAGAATGATGAAGGAGCGACACGTTTAGTCCTGGGCTTGCTGCAGGCGTTGCTGTGGAGCACGGCTAACGTAACACTAAACCCAGAAATGGCTGAAAACACGGCCTCTAAATGGCTAGTGCGAACACGGGCCGATTAACTGTAGAATTGTCATTGACCAATCACACGCCTTAGCCCAGGGCTTGAACTAAGTAAGCTCTGGGTCTGCATAAAATCTGGGGAGCACCTCCTAACTAAGCCACTTTTCTCCTTCAACTTGGTTTGGAATCATATGGAATGATATCGGTGTTTACCTTTTGCAGCCGTCCTGATGTGTGGCAACAGAGCACTGGTGACTCAGTGGTGAATGTCTCTGCCACCTCTCCAAGGATAAAACCGTGAGGCGTGCATGAATAAAGTCAGTACCATTTTAACGTGATGTTGTTTCTCCCCCCCCAGCCAAGCACGCTGCCTCAGGGCACGGTGAACATGAACCTTTGTACCGATGTCATCGACGCCGAGCCCAAGACGGGCCAGAAGAATGCTCTCTGCATCATCACCCCAGAACAGGAGTACTTCATTAGAGGAGAGAATAAAGAGATTATCAATGGGTAGGTTTATTGTATGCGTGACACATGTCGCTGACATGTGTCTGTGTGTTTGTGTGTGTTTGTGTATGCTGGTATGATGAAGTCATGAATGAGTCAGCGGTTGTGTTTTGTTTTTCTACATTGGTGTTTACTTTTTTGCGTGTGGGTAAAGATACATACAGTTGCCACTGTGCCATAGTACAGTGGTTCCCAAAGTGGGGTCCGGGGACCCCCAGGGGTACTTGAGGGAGTTCCAGGGGGGACCCAGCTAAATGATAATTTGCAACCAAATGGACCCTTATGGGTCTGTAAATCAGAGTGTACAAACCACCACAAATGGAACCGTTCCATTTGTACACTCTCAGAGTTAAATTAACAGTGGTTTTACAATATAAATTGGGGTACCAAAGATAGAAATTCCATTAAATCGGGGATCCGTGGCATAATGCGTGTGAAACTGGGGGTCCTTGAAATTAATATGTTTCGGAATCACTGCTGGAGCCGTAAAAATCCTCCCTTATCCTACCCACTAGAATGGCTGAATGCCCTTTATACTATATCTGAATGTGTTAAAACTGAAAAATAAACAAAAAAAAGCTTTGTACTGTGCCTGGGCCTTTAACCCATTCAGGACAGGAACCGCTTTTGGTGTTTTAAGCATTGTTATACTTTAGCTATTGAGCTATGAGCTTGTAGATCTGCTATTTTTGAAAAATCGTGACAATGTGGTGCAAATCTTTGAATATATGCTTTCACAGATAAAGTTTTTAACAAAAATCTTTGCTTCTGGGAGGTCCCTGAAACAACATATTTTCAGATGGGGGGTCCGATTACATATAATTTCTGGGGTCCTTGACATGAAATAGTTTCAGAACCACTGACATAGAAACATAGGTTTTTCCAAAGAGAACTGTCAGGATTTAGAAGACATTTGGAGAATCTGGTCTCAGTCCTAAATGGGTTAATGTGGTTCTTAGCAGAACCAGAGAACAATGTAATGCTATTCACATTGCATGTTTGTCTTTAGGTGGAGTGAACAGCTGGTGGTGTACCCCAGGACCAATAAGCAGAACCAGAAGAAAAAGCGCAAGGTGGAGCCCACTACCTCCCAGGTAACCTTCAGTACACCGTGAACCATACACACTACCTCCCAGGTAACCTTCAGTACACCGTGAACCATACACACTACCTCCCAGGTAACCTTCAGTACACTGTGAACCATACACACTACCTCCCAGGTAACCTTCAGTACACCGTGAACCATACACACTACCTCCCAGGTAACCTTCAGTACACCGTGAACCATACACACTACCTCCCAGGTAACCTTCAGTACACCGTGAACCATACACACTACCTCCCAGGTAACCTTCAGTACCCCGTGAACCATACACACTACCTCCCAGGTAACCTTCAGTACACCGTGAACCATACACACTACCTCCCAGGTAACCTTCAGTACACCGTGAACCATACACACTACCTCCCAGGTAACCTTCAGTACCCCGTGAACCATACACACTACCTCCCAGGTAACCTTCAGTACCCCGTGAACCATACACACTACCTCCCAGGTAACCTTCAGTACACCGTGAACCATACACACTACCTCCCAGGTAACCTTCAGTACACCGTGAACCATACACACTACCTCCCAGGTAACCTTCAGTACACCGTGAACCATACACACTACCTCCCAGGTAACCTTCAGTACACCGTGAACCATACACACTACCTCCCAGGTAACCTTCAGTACACCGTGAACCATACACACTACCTCCCAGGTAACCTTCAGTACACCGTGAACCATACACACTACCTCCCAGGTAACCTTCAGTACCCCGTGAACCATACACACTACCTCCCAGGTAACCTTCAGTACCCCGTGAACCATACACACTACCTCCCAGGTAACCTTCAGTACACCGTGAACCATACACACTACCTCCCAGGTAACCTTCAGTACACCGTGAACCATACACACTACCTCCCAGGTAACCTTCAGTACCCCGTGAACCATACACACTACCTCCCAGGTAACCTTCAGTACCCCGTGAACCATACACACTACCTCCCAGGTAACCTTCAGTACACCGTGAACCATACACACTACCTCCCAGGTAACCTTCAGTACACCGTGAACCATACACAAAATAATATTTTAGTTAATAGCAACAACCTTTACCTTTTAACAACCATTGTAATGTCTGGGTGCTGTGGGTCCATTATCAGGAAGCTTATATTCTCCAATTAAATTAGACAATTTTAATTATTTCTGCTTTTAACCCCCTTATGGCCACCCTAATTAACAGTGGATTGTGCCTTCTACCTGCACTATTCATATTTTTAATTCATCATTTTAATGCCAATAGAAAAAGCTGTGATATACACACCAATCCTATAGTATTAGACACCCAGTCCTGATGGTGGCGGTAACTTCACCATTATGCTGATTTTGACCGAATAGAGAGAATCCGGCGATGTCATTTCCGGTTAAACTAAACGGAACATCAACATCCGCTATCTTTCTGCACTGTTACACAGTCAGATGTCCGCGATGCTATGCGATCATCGTTTATCTTAATAACTAAGTCAAATTAAGCTCTAATCAAGGCCCGAATATCGCATTTTACGCAGCTATGCACATAAAGACCGCGCACATGCACACGAGGATTTCAGCCGGTTTTAGGTAGAGTACATCGGCCGTTAGCCAAACATGCTAAAAGTTTCTATGGGCGTTTAATGTTTGTGACGTCATGTGGCAGCCACAGTGGGCGCCCCTCACTTCACACAAGTGTGATTATTTTGAGGGGCCCAGCTTGAGAGTGTTTGCGTAAACACAAACATTGAAGACAAAAGCGTGGACGTAAATTGTGATTGGTCGGCGTGATTGGGTGGGAGATGTTCCATTGGTTGAGAATGAGATGGATGTATGATGACGTATGATTATAAGAGCGCCGCTCACTTCACACGGGTTTGATGTTTTTGTTGTTGTTGTTCAGGAGCCGGGTCCAGCCAAGGTTGCGGTGACGGGCTCGGGTATCCCTGAAGCAGAGAAGGTTCCAGACTCTAGCTCCATCATCTGGCAGGAGGAGCTGAGCCAGAGAGAGGCTGAAGGGGCTGCGGTCTGGTCTGCTGCTGACCTGCCTCCGCTGGGATCTCCAGTTCCCCCTGCTGGTAGGGAGGAATCGGATAATAACTCGCCTACAGAGTTTTGTGCAGAGAAGAGCTCACCACTCACACACTCGGTCACTCCAGCATGGCAGTGTTACAGTGACATTGGTGACCTACAGAAATTAGTGATAATCGTGTGGATTGGACATAATGTCAGTGTCCGAACGTACAGTAAGTCATTGCCGGTTTGTTTATTAGCAGAGTTCAACCTACCTGTATTTAGGCCACGTATTTAAAGACCTTCATGTAAATTGTGTGAAGTCCACAAAGTGGTCACATATATCGGCAGCTCACCAATTTCACCGTAACGCCACCATGACGGAGTGACCGAGTGTGAGTGAGCGAGTGGCCGAGATGTTGGGTATTGGAATTTGGCTTAAATCAATTTCATAATCGCACATCTGTATTGCCCATGTAGAGTGACTTCCTGTGTCCTCCTGTGTTTAGCTGACTCCGCCTCTGTGGGCCGCGGCTCGGACGCCGGCTCCGTGAACGGCGACGAGGCGGACCGGGTGTTCGGCCCGCCGCCCCTCCTCCACGGCCCCACGGCGCCCCACGACCTGCTCTCCCCCACGGGCTCCTGCTCCAGCCTGGGCGGCGTGCCGCGCTGTGTCTCCCCGGCCCCCAGCGACCCCTTCCCCTCCGGCAGCTCGCTGCTCTCAAACGGCTCGCACATCAGCGGCTCGGTCAGCTCGCTGGACTCGGACGCCAGCGGCAGCACCGTGACCAGCACCGACAGCCACCCGGCGGCCGCGCACCCCCGGGGCGCCCACCACAGCCACCACGACACCGCCACGCGCACCTCCAGACGCCTGGAGGCCGAGGCCAGGAAGGCGGAGAAGAGGAGCCGGCTGAGGAGCCCCGAGAGGCAGGAGAGGGAGGCCGTGCTCAGTCCCGAGAGGAGGTCAGTACTGTGGGTCTGCCAGGGGTGGAAAAAGTACTCTCATGTTTCACTTAAGTAAATGTATCGATACTGCAATATAGAAATACTCCGGTGAACTTCAAGCAATCAGCCAAATCTACAATAGATTGGCCATTTTTGGATGAGATTTGATGTAGAGGGAAAAAAGATATGACAGCCATACACATTACATTTACATTGTACTTATTTTGTCATTTATATATCAAATGATCCAAATAGGCTATAATGTCTATTTTTAACAAAAAAGTACATTTCGAGCCCTGCAATTGAACATTACAGTATCATTAGTACAAGGCATAACAATTAATTGAAATTGCATATCGGTGCTCGGTATCAGCGATACTCGTACTCTGTCCCAAGAAAATGGTATCAGAGTATCTCTAGTCTAGTCAGTATTGTATCACTTGTCTTTCCCATTCCTCCAGTAATCAAGGTTCAAGGTGTTTATTATTATTTCCATATACGCGTACAATACAGCCGGTAGCAACATTGTTTTTATAAGTGAAAGAGAAGCATTCTTTAGCCTTCTGTGGAACAGGGCCTGGTCATGCCCGAGTGCAGAGCTATTGAAGATAATATCCAGCCTGTCTAAAACCACTGTTGTCGTCTTCCAGGTAAAGCAGTTATTAATCAACCGCTGGTCTAGCCTTAGAACTGGTGAACCAGGTTAGCAGGCAGCCTTCTTGGAATGCCGGCTTCCCCGCTGTCTGGAGACAGTGGAGCACTAGGCTTTTTATCCATTTAAAGGCATGCACTCAAATACAGTAGACAGTCCTGTGACGCACTTAACCGACATACTTAACCACTTTTGATGCACACTCGGAACCGGTGTATTTTCCATGGGGGTGGAAGAAAAACGCCGTATTTGGTGATTAGGGAGACAAGAGACGCAGACTGAGATTTGAGAGGCTCTGCTTTGAATATTCCTGTGTGTGTATTTCTTGGACCATATTTAAATACTAATTGTATTTTGCCAGTTTTATTTTTTTTAATTTTTTTGGTGGGGGGAGGGGCAAGGGGGGTCAGCGCTTATATTCTGTGTAAGCACACACTGTATAAACATACTGGCTTTGTACTTTTCCATTCAGCAATCTGCCCCTCAGCCCCTGGGCGCTGTTCTTGGAAAGGTCACAGGTCATACACACACCAGTGAAGGCAGCATTTCAAACGAAACGCGTGGGGGAGGGAGGGGTCATCTTTTTCCTCCTCCCAGAGCCCGCTTCCTGCTCCATTCCCTACGTCCAAGCCCGGCCTGAAAGGAAAGGGAGGAGATGGGAGGGAAAAATGGAAAGAATGTACACAGTTGGCCTCGCAGACAGATAACTGGTCCATTTGGACTGTTTGGGATTTTTGAGTGGCAACAGACATCTTGTTCACTAAGGCAGCCATTTTGGTCTTACATCATAAGAGTAGAGTATGATGTAACGGCAAAAATGACAGCTGTGTGAATATGGTTAATTAGCCAGTGAGATCATGTGACTGAAATGCCCCTTTAGCCGTCCTCTTCCTGCTCTCTCCCATGTTGCCTTTTAAGGAGGCCGGCTATTGCTGAGGAATCCCCAAATAAGGGCAGCATAAAAAAAAGAAGAGTAATTTAATATTTCCCACTGCCTCCTGCTCTCTCTCTCGCTCTCTGTAAAGTGAATTCCACTGGCTTTTTTAACAAAGGCTGTATGTGTGGGAATGTGTCAAAGCCAGCAGTGTAACGTTTCATTTGTCCCAGCTATGTTTATGCAAGTCTGCAGATAAAGCACAGATTAAGGTACTACTATCTCATCTGTGATCTTAAAGTCCAGCTGCCCCCTTAAGTTCTAATATTGTTTGACCGTCGCACTGACCTTGCCATAGGACATGTCCTTGATGTACCCAAGCTGCCCAGAAACAGACTTTTCCAATGTCTGTCAGAAATCAGCTTTATTGTCACATCACAGGTTTACAGAAGTAAAGAAGTGGGTGAAATTTGATGCACAAAACCGAATTTAACCCACTTCCCTACTTGTACATTACAATGTATGTACGATTGTCCTTTGTATACAGTGTCTCGAATGGACAGTGTGGAAGTACAGTGTGTGAAGTTGATCAGATGAACGGTTCTCCATACCTGGCCCGCTCCGACATGGCCTGCCACAAACCGGCTTAGTTTGCACTAGTATTATAAACTGTATGACGTGTGTAGAAGACACTAGACACTCTTGTTCTATCTTGCGTGGGTTTTTATTTTACTTGTTTGTTGTGGTCACTTTGCCTTAAGGTGGCCGATAATCGGGCATTTTTGACCGGGTCATACCAAAGACTCTAAAAATGGGACCCAGTGCCTCTCTGCTTGACACTCAGCATCAAGGGATGGATTGGGGGTAAGTCCCTGCGACATACTAGCGTCATGTCCAGGGTACATCAAGCTGCCTCACGCTACAGAAACAGGAGATAGGCTCCTGCCCCTATGGGCCTCATGGCTCGGCAAGGCTACTTACTTACTAAATGGCCTCTGTGTTTAACCGTGCGTTGTGGGTTTGTCTGTGTGTTCCCTGGATCCAGTCGCTCCGGCGTGATCGAGAAGTTGGAGGCCTTGGAGCTGGAGAATGCAGAGAGGATGGAGGTGGAGGAGGCAGGGAGGGGTGGAGCCAGACAAGGCCGCAGTGAACACAGACGCTTCAACAGAGAGGTAATACTTGTACACTGTGTGCGTGTGCGTGTGCGTGTGCGCGTGCGCGCGCTAACAGTGCCAGCATTGTGCAGCAGTTTACAATGGATGTGGTAAGGACTTGTAAACAGTGTTTTTTAAACGACATCACATGGCAGAAAAGAACGCAGACCTGAGCTTAGCTTTTGGACCCACGAGCTTGTGTTGTGTTGTTCCTCTCTTTCCAGCAGACCCCTGCCCCCCCCCCCCCTCCAGCCCCCTTTTTCTGTCCTGCCTTTGTTTTGGTTGGAGGTCATAGGTCAGGAGCGTGTGCTGTATTCATTTCCAGTTTCCATTCTGTTTCGGGAGTCCCATGGTGATTGCGCTTCCCTTTCCCACCCTGGCCTGCTGCACTCGAGCTACAGTGGCTTAACCCCCCCCCCCCCCCTCGCCTTAGGAGAGAGAGATGCACAACATTGGGTCAGAAGTCAAAAACAGATTGAGAACTGCCACCAAAATGTTATGGGGAACCGATCTCACCAGCACTTTTTTTTTTTTTTTTTTACCGCTCGGTGTTTGTCTCCAGATGGAAGATAAAGGCACAACACTTGTTCATTCTCACATACTCTGTGCCCGTGTTCGACGAATTCCGTCCGTCTCCATGTCAAACATCCAGTCGCGCAGCACTCCCCCTTATATACGCAGCACTCCCCCTTATACACACAGATTGCGGTTAGAGCCGCCCTGTTTTGCTTCATGCTATCAGCGAGCATTCTGTGTTATCATTCTCTCTGGTCCAGCGCGGTGCCGTGCCAAGTTCAGCCTCAGAAAACATGCACGTTTGACGTGGGCGGCCGGGGGGGGTGGGGGTGGCAGCGGTATTGGCTGTCATCATATTTACGTATGCACTGAGGGGCTGGGGGGGTGGCGGGGGTATTGGCTGTCATCATATTTACGTATGCACTGAGGGGCTGGTTTCATTGGCTGTCATCATATTTACGTATGCACTGAGGGGCTGGTTTCGCACGTTCCCACCCAGACCCTGACCCACATGGTGTTA
Source organism: Electrona antarctica (assembly GCF_951216825.1). Lineage (NCBI taxonomy): Eukaryota > Metazoa > Chordata > Actinopteri > Myctophiformes > Myctophidae > Electrona > Electrona antarctica. The sequence continues at coordinate 8,283,184 of NC_136805.1, read as the reverse complement.
CTTCCTGCTTTTCAGATTTCTCTGGAAAGCAGGACGTTTCCTGTGTCTGTTATGATGATGAATCTGATTCCCACAGAAAGAAAACGTATGATTAACCCATTTTAGGCGGGAACCCCTTTTGGTGTTGGCATTATGTTATGCTTTAGCTATTGAAAAATGGCAGATCTACAAGCTCATAGCGCGCCACGCTACGAGCTTGTAGGTCTGCTATTTTTGAAAAATCGAAGGACGACTGACATAGAAACTAGAGTTCTCATCGGGCCTGAAAATTAAGGCCCGGCCCTACCCTACCCTAACTGGGTCGACCCGAGGCCCGGCCCGACCCTAACAATTACCATAATGTCAGGCCCGAAAACCCGAAAAAGCCCGAGTGAAAAAAAAGAGAAAAAAAGGAAAAAGAAAAATGCCACTATATGGCTGCGGCGCTGTGGATTATTGAGACGACTGTGTCAGAGAACGCACTAATAGTCTAGTCGCCGAAATAAAGGATTTATGTAACTCACGTTAATTGGCTGATAATGTTCCATTTTCAACATTCTAATGGTTTCCAGCAATTTCCAGGGGTGAGTAAACATCTTCTGAATCAAAGTAGCAGCGATCCTCTGAAGTGACGCAGTTAATTATGTCCAATAGGCTACTGGCAATATTATGACAATTCAAGTCAACTTGGCTATAATCTACTAGGTTACTGTATAGTTTACATTAATCATTGCCTCTCAAACCCACATACCACGCGTAATGTGCGTTGCCTAACCAAAAGAACAGACATACAAACCATCAACATGCCGCTCGATGGCGTGTCGAGTCTGTCGACAGCTTGCAGATCTTTTATTTTGGGCAGTGAGCACACAACGAGGCGCGCTGCGCTACGATGGGGAAATTAAATAGTTGTAGGCTACAGCGCGCTGCGATACGATTTGTAAACCAAATAGCTGTAGCCTACAGTGTGACTGTAACATTGCTTGGTCATCATGTAACTATATTACGGGCAGGCGCTTTCATAGTTATATGGAGCATTTACCGTTGATTAGGTAGCCTAATTTAGCTTATTCACCCAGCTGGGTTCAACGAGACAGTGTCTCGTTAAGCCCCGACGTTTCCAAAACGAGCTATTGCGGATAAATCGATGGTCTTATAAAACATTTAAGCATATGGCAAGTTGACTTAAGTTATATAGTTGATGCTGAGCAGTAAGCAGCTCATTTGGTTGGCAAACCAGAGGCCATCCAGCGGTAGCAAGTTCAACAACCACCGTTCTATTCTGTCACTTTGGTGCGCTGCTGCCTGCTGCTGATCATCGCCTCCTCCTCCTTCAGTCACATATAGTATAATAGCCTAAACTGTAAAAGTTAATCGCCAACATTCACCAGCTCAGCCCTCTTCATATTAAATAAATACATTACACAAACAACAGAATTGTTATTTTTGTTATAATAAAATTATATATATAAAAAAAAAAAAAAATCACAATCACAGAGCCCGAGGCTCGGCTCGGCCCGGCCCGACTAATTATCGTGCATTTTAGGCCCGGCCCTACCCGAAAATGTCGGGCCGGGCCGGGTTTGGGCCGAGATTGAGAACTCTAATAGAAACACAGCTTTTTCAGAAAACTGTCAGGATGTAGAAGACATTTTTAGAATCTGATCTCAGGTCAAAATGGGTTAAAACAGAGAGCAAAGCAAGAAAAACATAACGTGTTCGTGTGTGTGTGTTTTTCTTCTCCAGGAGCAGAAACATGGCCAGGGACTGGACTTCCCCTCCACCCTCCCTCCACTGAGGAGAGCCAAGTCCCTGGACCGACGGACCAGTGAGTCTGTCATGACAGTAAGTCTCCCTTTTGAATATCAAGGTTATCACGGTTCATGTGATCCTTTCAAATGTCTTCTGTAACTAATACAGACAGATCCTGCCGGTATTAACACATTCACTCATTCACTGCCAATCATTTTTGTAACCAGGATCATCGGCTCTTTAGTTATGGATCGTGCAAATCTGTTTACATTGAGTCCGCCGGTGACAGAGTTTTCATTTACGGTTTTATCCGTCTCCTAGCAACCTAGAGCGAAGAGCGCAATCTAACGTAATCAATGAAAACCCTGAAATGACGAGATATATTATTGGCAGTGAACCGTTTCAAATCACGAGATATCTCGTCAATGGCAGTGAAATGAATGTGTAAAGGTAGGGTAAGTGATTTGGTTAAAGTATTAAATATCTCTATATTGTGATAGTACTCATTGCTATAGTGTTTGTTCAGTAACGGGAGTCTCCATGAAGCTGATAAATCTATGGCTACGGCTACGCTCTCCTGATGGCTGACATTTTGTCACCTACCAGAACATTTATTTTCTGTTTATTAAAAAGCTGGAGGGACAGGGAGACCCCTGTTACTGAACAAACGCTATCGCAATGAATACGATCAGAATATAGTGATTTAACCTTTTAACAAAATACTTGTTGTTTTAACCAAAATATATCACTCACCCCACCTTAACACGAGGCCTGCCGGGAACATAGGAATTTTAAAACGTAGAATCTTGTGGCCTGCCACAAACGGAAAAGCCGTTTTAACAGCGATGTATTAATTAATGCATGTTTTAATACGATCGTATCGAAATCTACCGTCAGTTAGCTTTGTTATGCTTCTGACACAATGGGCGCGGCCATTTTGAAAATGCGCGCGCATCCACTTACATTGCCGGCTCTGGTTTCAGACGGCTTTATCTCACAGAAGCGACATTGCAGAGGACGCTTTGTCCCAGACAAGCGTTTTCAACGGCCTGTAGCAGGCGCTGTGATACTCGCGGTCAGCTTTTTCCACCGCCGAGCGAGACAACAACAACCGGTCATGATACCACACACAGCAGCTTTTCACAGGAACAATGCGATTACGGATATTTGGATCTTCAAAGTAAGTGTTACGCGTGATAAAACCTTGGCAATACGCAATCGAGGGATTAATGAATGGCGGCAGGCAGACGGTTAAGTTACTATTAGCATAGTGGTCAGTCTTCTGGTAGGAATATGGCACTGTGAGGCCTCACCAGGATATAAAATTACTGTATGGGATCACTTTTTTAATATATACAAGTGGCCATAGCCGTCATCACAAATGTGATGAGGGTAGCACATTCGGCTATGGCCAAATTTAGCCCAAGGAGTGTTTGTCGTGCAAAACATAATGCTTGGAATGGGTTGAGAATCATGAAAACCCCCTAGTTTGACACGTCACATGCTACTGTACTTAAAAGTATAATGAAATTTAGAACATTTTGTCATATTGGTACCAATCATGGTGTTGGGTCATAGTTCCCTGTGAACTATCAACCTCAATCAGCAATGCATCACAGAGTGGAAAGAAGGAGGTGATTTGATTACCTACCTATTTGTATGCCTAGTCTTTTCTATTTCTTGGTGACGAAAATATATTATAAGAAGATATAACGAGAGAGAGAAAATGTATAAAATCATTATTTAATGCCACCAAAATGTATGTTGAGTAGTTTCCACGGTACCAGCACATTACATGTTGTAGTTTCCACGGTACCAGCACATTGTATGTTGAGTAGTTTCTACGGTACCAGCACATTACATGTTGAGTAGTTTCTACGGTACCAGCACATTACATGTTGAGTAGTTTCCACGGTACCAGCACATTACATGTTGTAGTTTCCACGGTACCAGCACATTACATGTTGTAGTTTCCACGGTACCAGCACATTGTATGTTGAGTAGTTTCCACGGTACCAGCACATTACATGTTGAGTAGTTTCCACGGTACCAGCACATTACATGTTGAGTAGTTTCTACGGTACCAGCACATTACATGTTGAGTAGTTTCCATGGTACCAGCACATTACATGTTGTAGTTTCCACGGTACCAGCACATTACATGTTGTAGTTTCCACGGTACCAGCACATTACATGTTGTAGTTTCCACGGTACCAGCACATTACATGTTGTAGTTTCCACGGTACCAGCACATTACATGTTGTAGTTTCCACGGTACCAGCACATTACATGTTGTAGTTTCCACGGTACCAGCACATTACATGTTGTAGTTTCCACGGTACCAGCACATTACATGTTGTAGTTTCCACGGTACCAGCACATTACATGTTGAGTAGTTTCCACGGTACCAGCACATTACATGTTGAGTAGTTTCCACGGTACCAGCACATTACATGTTGTAGTTTCCACGGTACCAGCACATTACATGTTGTAGTTTCCACGGTACCAGCACATTACATGTTGTAGTTTCCACGGTACCAGCACATTACATGTTGTAGTTTCCACGGTACCAGCACATTGTATGTTGAGTAGTTTCTACGGTACCAGCACATTACATGTTGAGTAGTTTCCACGGTACCAGCACATTACATGTTGTAGTTTCCACGGTACCAGCACATTACATGTTGTAGTTTCCACGGTACCAGCACATTGTATGTTGAGTAGTTTCCACGGTACCAGCACATTACATGTTGAGTAGTTTCCACGGTACCAGCACATTACATGTTGAGTAGTTTCTACGGTACCAGCACATTACATGTTGAGTAGTTTCCACGGTACCAGCACATTACATGTTGAGTAGTTTCCACGGTACCAGCACATTACATGTTGAGTAGTTTCTACGGTACCAGCACATTACATGTTGAGTAGTTTCCATGGTACCAGCACATTACATGTTGTAGTTTCCACGGTACCAGCACATTACATGTTGTAGTTTCCACGGTACCAGCACATTACATGTTGTAGTTTCCACGGTACCAGCACATTACATGTTGTAGTTTCCACGGTACCAGCACATTACATGTTGTAGTTTCCACGGTACCAGCACATTACATGTTGTAGTTTCCACGGTACCAGCACATTACATGTTGTAGTTTCCACGGTACCAGCACATTACATGTTGTAGTTTCCACGGTACCAGCACATTACATGTTGTAGTTTCCACGGTACCAGCACATTACATGTTGTAGTTTCCACGGTACCAGCACATTACATGTTGAGTAGTTTCCACGGTACCAGCACATTACATGTTGAGTAGTTTCCACGGTACCAGCACATTACATGTTGTAGTTTCCACGGTACCAGCACATTGTATGTTGAGTAGTTTCCACGGTACCAGCACATTACATGTTGAGTAGTTTCCACGGTACCAGCACATTACATGTTGAGTAGTTTCCACGGTACCAGCACATTGTATGTTGAGTAGTTTCCACTGTACCAGCACATTACATGTTGAGTAGTTTCCACGGTACCAGCACATTACATGTTGAGTAGTTTCCTTCCACGGTACCAGCACATTACATGTTGAGTAGTTTCCATGGTACCAGCACATTACATGTTGAGTAGTTTCCACGGTACCAGCACATTACATGTTGAGTAGTTTCCACGGTACCAGCACATTACATGTTGAGTAGTTTCCACGGTACCAGCACATTACATGTTGAGTAGTTTCCATGGTACCAGCACATTACATGTTGAGTAGTTTCCACGGTACCAGCACATTACATGTTGAGTAGTTTCCACTGTACCAGCACATTACATGTTGAGTAGTTTCCACTGTACCAGCACATTACATGTTGAGTAGTTTCCACGGTACCAGCACATTACATGTTGAGTAGTTTCCATGGTACCAGCACATTACATGTTGAGTAGTTTCCACGGTACCAGCACATTACATGTTGAGTAGTTTCCATGGTACCAGCACATTACATGTTGAGTAGTTTCCACGGTACCAGCACATTACATTTTCTTTAAAGGACCACTTCACCACTTTTCAACATCTCTTCATATAATTGGTCCTCACTAATGTTCATGTTAAAACACCACCATTTTTTCCTACTCAGTCTGTGTCTCATAGGAGGGCTGTGGGCAGTTCGGACACCCGTCCACCAGTGACATCATCATTAGGCAGATATTTTTTTAAACAAGATTTGTTTTCAAATATATTTAGATTTTTATTATAGTGAGAACGATGGCTTCAACTTTTGCATTGCAACTTTTCAGGAAAAGAAAGCCTGCCGTTTCTATTAGCTTGGATTCACCATCGATGATGTCACTGGTGGACGGGTTTCTGAACTGCCCACAGCCTTCCTATGAGACACAGACTGAGTAGAAAAAAATTGTGGTATTTTATCATGAACATTAGTTAGGACCAATTATAGGAAGAGAAGTTGAAAAGTGGTGAAGTGGTCCTTTAACAACAAAGCCAGCCAACTTGTGTTGAAACGAAATTCTGATTGGCCGCGTAGCGTGGTGATTAGATTACGTCCCAAATCGTCCAGTTTGTGTTGCGTCCAGATTCCAGAAATCCCCTTGACTTGATCACCTGACACGATGAGGTGTCCATGTGACGCTTCCTGGGGGGAAACTGGAGGACACTGTAAATCTAGCAACACACGATGAGAGCAAAGCACTCGTCCAGAATAAACTGAGTAATCAACTGGTGATATTTGCTCAAGGTGTTTCTGTTTGCGTGTGTGTGTGTCTGTGAATGTTGATGGGTGTACTGTAGACTGTGCTTTTTTTTATTAGACAATACCTCTGTTGTTCTCGTAATCTGTGAAGAGTCTATGGTCAGATTCAATGCCAGGGTTGTTGCTGAGAGAGGTCATTGGGTTTCTCTGTTGTTGTTGGGTTGAAGGTAGGGCTGTAACTATCGATTATGTCATTGGTGATTATTCTATTGATTACTTTTCAGATTGTTTTTAATCTGCGTCCTAAATCAAATATTAGCACTATTGGCACTTTGGCTAGGGTGCAGTACTTAGTTCAGGCTAGTCATTGGTCCGACAAACGACAATCTACCTCAAACCCTAACCTAACCGCAAGCACAGGAGCAGTGCATGTTCGAGCCCTGTGTGCAGCCACTTTCTTGTATTTTCAAGATTCCCCTTTCAGTTTATTCTCCTGTGGGCCGGCACTGCTACAAGGACTTTGGTGTACGTAAGCATCCTCGTGCATAACAAATCAACGTTAACATTACGTAAGCATCCTTGTGCATAACAAATCAACATTAACATTTTTGAACAGATGTTCTAGTGAAAATAGCTGATCTCCTATCTCTGCTGGTGCAGCCCTAGTTGAAGGGCCAGTGAGGTTATCTAACGGATCAGAAAAGAACAGCACACATTAAAGATAGAGGGAGGTTTCAGTTGATCCAGACTTCATTCTTAACACATTTTGTGCCCAAGACGTCTGTGGACGTCTTTGGTATTACCGCACGGGCAGAGCCCAAGACGGGAAAAAAATAATAATATATATATATATATATATATATATTTTTTTTTTAATACGTGGTGCCAAAGTTTGTGTTTTCGCCATTGAGAATGCATTTGGCGTTTAAATTAAATAACTCAGAAACTATAAAACATTTCAAAGTAAAAAGTTCCAGCATGTGTCTCCACAGTCGGCTGAATTATAAAAAATGTGAATGGATTTTCTAGGTGAAAGTGATTTTTGGGCAGTTTTGCGTGGGCTCTCAAAGTGTTAAAGCAAAGCTGGTCCTTTCTATTCATGGCAGCTCTGCTTGGGAAGCTGTTTCTTAGCTTGGTTGGTCTTACGTCTTTTTCCCCGTTTCTGTCTGCTACTGCTTCTGTTAATGATCGAATCAACAAATTCAGATGAATTATATTAAAACGGAAGCAAAATTATCTGGGGACTGTTTAGCTTATGCATTATATCTCCGTTGGGCCAGCTGATTTTGTCACTAATATAGATTAGGGGTGGCGGGGGCTCAGGGGTAGAGTGGCTGGATGGTAACCGCAAGGTTGCCAGTTCGAACCCGGACTCCCCCAGAGTTAGTGTCGAAGTGTCCTGAACCCCAATTTGCTCCCGATGTGCAGGTTGGTGCATTGCATGGTTTCCGCCGCCATCGGTGGGTGAATGTAATGCACAATCTATGTAAAGCACCTTGGATAAAGGCACCATTTACCATTTAGATTCCAAGTGTCTTATCTGTGGCCTGAACCTACTACAGACACTAATGCTAGTGTTTCTTCGGCCTAGGTGTGGTTGTGTGAGAGTGTGGAGCTATAGGGCAAGTCGTCCATGATGCAGGGTTCTCTACCTCTCCTGTCCAGGTTATCCTCCTGCTATCTCTGTGTGCAGCCTTTTATCATCTTGCGTGATTTTGGAGCACCCATTCTGGTGTGTGTGTGTGTGTGTGTGTGTGTGTGTGTGTGTGTGTGTGTGTGTGTGTGTGTGTGTGTGTGTGTGTGTGTGTGTGTGTGTGTGTGTGTGTGTGTGTGTGTGTGTGTGTGTGTGCGTGTGCGTGTGCGTGTGCGTGTGCGTGTGCGCGCGCGCGCGCGTGCGCGCGTGTGCGTGTGCGTGTGCGTGCGCGCGCGCGCGCGTGCGTGCGTGCGTGCGCGCGCGTGCGTGCGCGCGTGCGCGTTTTGAGAGCGACAGAACAAAGTGTGACTGTGTGTGTGTGTCACAACTTACCACTGCTTCCTGAGGGCACTGATCACATGTGTGTGTTTTGTCCCACTGTGTGGAATCACAGCAGACTACAACAAAACTGGACGCTGCAACCTCGGCTATCGTAGTACAGAACAGCAGCAATATAGCAACGTCGGCAGAAGTTGCCCCTGTCAAGTGGATCATGTCTAAAAAGATGATCATTATATTAACAACAAACCTATTATAGATTTGTCCGAGCCATTGGTAGGGTCAACTTCTACCCTCCGCTGAGTGAGCATGCGTTTGTCTCTGCTGCTGCTGCTATTATTTTTGTTTTGAAATGATAGCGGCGTGCGTGCAGCCTTTTGACTTGGAAGTGTCGAAAGCTCAAATGTCTGCTATCGTTTTGGGCTAATTCATTCATGTTTGTTGTGTTTATATTAATTGTGTCACAGCCACAGGTAAGTGAACCGAACTCATAGTCTACTTTATAAAGCCAATGTGATCTTATGTTTCAGTGCCTACACAAGTTAAAAACTCAACATTAGCAAAATAAATTGTCTTGCATGGTGTCATATTGTTTTTAGTCTTAAAAGGACCATACCGCATGATGTGACTATGACTCAAGGTGTATAATACTCAACATTACTACAGACCATTTTCCAAAACATACTGCACATGACATCGTTTGTGTCATTTTCACGGGGGTTATTGGATTCAGTTCATTTCAGTAAGGTTTTATGAATCAACTTGAAACTATCTTGAGATAGGTAATCCAGCACACTAAATTTGACAAAGGTTAGCTTTTTGTTGTGTATACTGCATATTAAAACACCAAAGGATTATGGTTAAGTTTAGCCTAAAATAGTCCCTCCCTACCTCCATGATTTATTAGTCGTATCATGTTTAGTTCTTCAGGTAAGTTTCGTAATTGCATGTAAAAAAAAGTAGAAGCTTGGGCGCCTGCGGCTAGCTCACATTTAGCGCCACGCGTCCATGTTGTTTCACCGCGAATATCGTGTCAGAGTGAGACACACAAAAGCGTATATTTTGAATGAAGCCTCAAGATTAGATAAAATGCTAGATTATAGTCACCAATGTACACATACACGTACATTAAATGTACAAATATTTCTAAAAAAAACATTTTTAGGTAGTTAGACAACTAGTAAACTAGGCAACTAGTCAACTAGTAAAATCAGACCCGTCTGAAGTGAGTGGTACTGTACTGTACTGTACTGTACTGTACTGTACTGTACTGTACTGTACTGTACTGTACTGTACAAGCCCTCCCTGGCCTGTGTGTGTCTGTGTGTTAGGCTGTGCAACGGTGACACTTGGTGGTGAACAAACGCTATAACGTGCTCGGACACAGCCAGGGACACAGGGACAGACCCAGGGACACAGCCACACACATAGCTGTCTATAGAGCGTCGCAGTCCCTCCCCCTACCATGGACCAGGAAATGAATCCAAATGCATTTTTCCCATAGTCATTTCATAAAGTATTTATTTAAAGACTGTTACGCCACGGACAAAGCCAACTCGAGTCGTGACAACTCATGACAACACAAACAATATTTTGGACCAAACAAATAATTACAAAGAAGAAAAACAACAAAAGTGTTGTAACCTGCCGTTTTTTGCCGTTTGTAGTCATGATTTGTCACGACTCGAGTTGGCTTTGTCCGCGGCGTAAACGTCTTTAAATAAATACTTTCTGAAATGTCTGAGGAAAATGAACGGAGAATAATTTCCTGGTCCATGGTAGGGGGCGGGACTGCAACGCTCTATAGGAGTGGTTGCAAAAATCACTAGAAGTGAAAGCCCTATCGCTCCTTCGCATCACAGAGAGGGAAACTGCAAAAGCTGGCCCCACTGTGGAAAATAAAGCTGTGCGCGGTTGTAAACGCAGAGGTTACGTATCATGGCCTGAACTCTTCAACCGCCATGTCCCCTCTCACTCGCTCAGGTCAAGCACTGCCAACCAACTGGAACCCCACAAGTCCAACAAACAAACTTGGGGAGACAGGGCCTTCGCAGTGGCTGCCCCTTCTCTGTGGAACTCACTCCCAACTCACATCAGAGTCGCATCAAACCCACCTTTTCAAACTGGCTTTCCCTACATAACCCCCCCACACACACACCCTTCTTGTTTGTCCTTTTTGATTTTGATTTCTAGTTTTTAAGCTTTTAACTAGTTTTTCTAATAAAATTGTTTTTACTTACGCACAGGTGAAAACGGCACTTCTGCATACTCCACATCTGATTTGGCCACCCAAACTGTGCACAAACTTGTGCTGTTATAGATGGATGTGAAATCTAAAAATTAACTAACAGATTTATTTTTTATGTACGATATATGGCTTATGATGAGAATACGTAGTATTGATGCTGGTATGGTCCTTTAAGAGAGCCTTTAATTTTCATTCAGATGAATACAGTGTCTCACTATCCCTTTTTTTTCCCCCCCCTTCCTTTTTAGCCGGATTTGCTGAACTTCAAAAAGGGTTGGATGATGAAGTTGGACGAGCAAAGCCAGGTACACTCAGAGCTTGCTAGGTCTACAGACAGCTTTACGTGTGTGGAAGTGCTCCTTTTTGGTCCATTCCACATCCTGTGTACTGTGTAATGTGCATGCAATGTGCATTTTACAACAAACCTTTTAATTTAGGCTCGCGCCGAACAGACACTGGCCTTGCACATCGTGGCAAGCCGTGGTGAAAGGAATAGGTTATCGTGGCGGGCACCAAAATGAGCGCTCCCTCCATGCGTTTCTGTTCTGCCAATTGCAGCCATTGTGTTTATTTCATACGATAAAATGCAATAATGTGCACTTGTAAAATACCCAATGTTTAACTGAAGCTCAAGTAGCTGCTGAGTGTGATGTAATGCATTCACTTTATGTCAGCAGTCATCAAAGAAGGGACTTGGTGGCTTAAGTTCAAACGACATCTGAAATGTCCACCCAAGCACCTCAGAATGTCTGTCTGTGTACCATTATATGGCCTTTACAGAGGTCTGGTCAGACTTTGATGTCAGAGCTTCAATGAGGACAGTTAAAAGAGCAAACCCAAGGCCCTTTGCACATGCATTTTACACAACATATGGACAGGGATGATGGTGTCAGCAGGAGCTGCAAACGCTCCTGCATCTCGTAGCGGCTTTTACAGACTGGGAATGTTATGTTATACACAACGTGAACAAACTCTAATTTCTCAAGTATCTCGTCGGTTTTTCATTACCCAAGTTGGCGGTTTTATGTTCTTCTGCATTGCGGTCTTTTGCTGTGACACCATTCTGTCTTTGAACTTTGTGTAACCCTGCTTTTTCTCTTCTCACCCCTCTCCGCTGCAGTGGAAAAAGTATTGGTTTGTGCTGACGGACCACAGCCTGCGATACTACAAGGACTCCATCGCTGAAGAGGTGACGCAGCTGATATTTTCTATTTGCTTATATTGATCTTGCCAATAATGTTTCCTGATCTTGTCGATTGTTAAATGTCATGTTTGACACGTTTGCGTCCCCTCAGGCTTCTGATCTGGATGGTGAGATTGACCTGTCTAGTTGCTACAATGTCACGGAGTACCAGGCGCAACGCAACTATGGTTTCCAAATACATGTGAGGGACAACTCCTTTCTCATAATAATAGACATTTTGTCGTTGTTTTAGCATACCACATGTTCGTCCGTTGAGGCCTAATCTATGTGTCTCATACCGACTGTCCAATGTTCAGACCCAGGAGGGCATGCACACTCTGTCAGCCATGACGGCAGGTATACGGAGGAATTGGATCCAGGCAGTCATGAAGAATGTGAGACCCTCCACCGCTCCTGATGTGGCGAGGTCAGTTTAACCATCTTAATATCGCTTGGCAATGCTGTTTACAGCAGATTAAACTCTTCATAAAACCTTGATCTCAGTGTTTCATTCGCAGCACCATATCAGATATGTATTAACCCATTTTGGGCGGGAACCCCTGTTGGTGTTAGCATTATGTTATGCTTTAGCTATTGAAAAATAGCAGATCTACAAGCTCATAGCGCGCCACCGAGTGGCGCGCTATGAGCTTGTAGGTCTGCTATTTTTGAAAAATCGAACGACTGACATAGAAACATAGCTTTTTCAGAAAATTGTCAGGATGTAGAAGACATTTATAGAATCTGATCTCAGGTCAAAATGGGTTAAACTAAATCATTTGCATAGCAGCAATAGTACAATTGCCATTGGTGCTGAATTACATCACAGCCGTGATGTTATGCATCATAACACTCTTCCTTGCATGTTCCATTGTTTAATTGATAACCCAATTAAGGCTACGAGTGTTTCAGTGTACCTTTTTTTAAATGTCTTGCCTGCCTTCAGCTCGACTGAGGACAACAGTTCCTTCTCTGCACTGGAGGGTCTGGTTAGACCAGATGTCACCCAGGACTCTCCTTCCTCTGAGGTGTCGTCGACGGAGCGAGACCCTGCGGCGGGCGTCAAGAAGAGCCGGGCCCGCGAGCGAAGAAAGGAAGGTCGTTCGAAGACCTTCGACTGGGCAGAGTTCCGACCCATCGCCCAGGCTCTGGCCCACCAGCGGGCCCAGGAGGCCGAAGGCCTGCAGGCAGACCTCGGAGACCTCGACCGGACTCGCAGGAGGGAAGAGAGGCGAAAGAGGTACGAGTCTGTGACTGGCACGGGTGCCGAGCCCCCGGCCGCTGTCGAGGGAGGGAGAATGGACTGTGAGAGTGGAGGGGGCGATGGACACACGGAGCTTGACGCGGGAGGTCCCTTAGCTGTGGAGACGCAGCAGCAGGTGGAGGAGGTGATTGAACAGCACTGGCAGCAGGTTGAGAACACACCCATACGGGATGAGAGGAGAGTTCCCCTGCCCGCAACTGTGCACACCAGAGAGGCGGCGGAGCTGGAGAAACTGTTGGAAAGTTACAAGAAAGGGGTACGTTTACACAGAGTGGCAGAATCTGTGGAAAGCGGGGAACAAAGCTCAGTCAATTTAACCATTTACTGTTCTATCTTTCTACTATCTACTATATTTTTGTATGGCTCGCCCCCTTTCCAGGTAGAAGAGCTGAAGGTGCAACTGGGCAGCTGTCACCAGCAGCTGGTCGACTCCAACCAGCACAAGCAGGAGTTAGAAACCCAGCTGAGAACAGCCCTGGACAGAGAGCAGGACTTCCGTTCAGGCTACATCTCCCCGGTGAGTCATCAGATTACTAGTCGCTACGTATTCAGTGCTGTACTGCATTATGATGTGATGTCTTGGAAAAGGCCTGCTGTTGGGTTTCATGCATTCGTTCGGAACTGAGCAGTATTTTCCTTTCATTTTGTAACAATCTTTGCATGTTGTATTTTGTTGTAAGAAACTGACAGGCCTCGATGCTACAAAACGACTACAGATATGTGCCTTTGCATGAGTTCATTGCATGCGAAGAAAAACATGGAGATCTTATTACTACTTTGGCTTCTATCAGCGTATCTCTTATTTATGTGATGGATTAGGCTTGTGTAGAGGATAGAGTTCAAGAACTTACGCTGGAAGGAAGTTGATTTGCTGAATATTCAATTGGGTATGAACCAAATAACATTGGTCGTCATTATTAACGGGATTATACTTTTTGGCTATTAAATGTTTGGCTTGAAATATATAACCTCTCAGCTTGTCTAATTATTTGCATGGAAGTCCGAATTTCATTTTCTTTTAACTACTATAGACCATCCTTTTTTTTCTTTAACAAATGTCATCAGCCATGCCGTGGCTTAATTTGATTTTGTTGGGTTGAATCCCGTTGACCTTGTGCGTGTGGATATGTTTCTAGGTTTGTGACAAATTAAGTCTATCTATTTGTATTTACATACAACATACAGATGTTCAGACATGCTATAAAAAATGTTATTTCTTTCCATGAGTTTCTTTTAAATCTTTAGAATATGTTTGTAATCATTATGAAAACATGTACATTTTGTTTTGTCTTGTTTCAGAAATATTACATTCCAGGGTTTTGCAAGACTGTGGTGAAATCTTATCACTTTTATTTTATGAGAATTGCATTTCTAGGCTATGCTTTAGAAGAGGCACGACAGAAATCCAACATCTCTCTCAACAAACCTTATGTTTAGTGAAAGACAGTGAATGAGTGGTGCAAATAACTGAAAATGTATGTACGTGTTTTTGTTGGACTTGGTCTTCTGTTCTTCCATCCCTCATCCCTCAGTAAACCATCCAGCTGAAACTAATTCTGCATCACTTACCCCATGAAATAACCTTTAACCATTTAGTGTGCATGCTCTGTCGTGATTAACTAACATCGGCCATTAAATCTCTTTCCTATGCTTTCAATTCACATAATTTAGGCCTAATTAAATTGGAATGATGTTTTTTTTTATATATATATCATTAGTGTTCATCAACATACTTTGAAGTTAAACATTAATCATTTGGGAATGTTTAATTCAATGTCACATTTTAGAGGGAAAATGGGGGGAAATAATTAATTAGTTGACCCTTGAAACAATTAGCAAGCTTGTGTGTCCCCTGCTGTGTGTTAACCAACTGTCTGGTCCCCTTTTCCAAGCTGGAGCACCCAGCTCTGGAGGCTGATGTGACGCCCCAGACGAAGAGGCCGGAACTGGTTAGTTCTCAAGCACAGAGCTTGACAAAGAAGTACCAGGAGACCAAAGAGCTCCTGCAGCTGCAAGAACTGAAAAAGCGCAATATGCAGGCACAGCTTGGCCTCTCACTTTCTCACCTCTCCATCAAGGAACCTTATCTTTCTGAACCCCCACAAACCCCCACTCTGGAAAGCCCTCCCCCAGAACCTATCCAAAAGACAGTTAGCCTCCTGCTCCATGATAGCACGGAGAGGATTCAAGAGCTAGAGGACTTGATAGCTGGAAACCCTCTGACTCTTAATGGTTTGGTGAACTTATTACGGTCACACAGTTGCAGTCAGGAGGCAATGGAACACAATAGCTTCCATAATCTCTTGGAGACCTGGAAATATCAACAGGAGGTAGAGAATGAGACCATGAAGAAGAGCTTAGCCATGGCAGGAGAAAGCATCCGCAGCTACGAAACCCGTCTGCTAACCATGGAGGATATGGTAGGGAAGGTTCAGAGGCAAAAGTTGGAAAGCTTAAAAAACCCATACTGTCCCATCTCAAAAATCGAAGACCATTCGGAAATGAACGAGGTGACGGTAGCAATGCTGTCCCAGCGGGTGGAGCTGTTGTCCAGCGAGAACTGGGCGCTGAACCAAAGATATCAAGAAATGGTGAACCAGCTGACTGAAGCCGACAGAGAGATCGACAGGCTGAAAGCCGAGTTGGTCGACCTGCAGGGCAGCAAACAGCACTACCTCATCATGGAGGAACTGAATAGAGTCAAGGCTCAACTGGCAGAGAACCAGGCCAACGCCATCGACAGGGAGTATTATGAGAGGGAGCTAAACGACAAGTCTCTGAGGCTTCACGAAGCTCTGGTGACATTGGAGGAGCTGGGGAACAGCCTGAAGGACACAGAGAAGAAACTGCAGTTGAAGGAAGCCACGCTGAAAGGTCTGGGATTCCAGTTGGCGAATAACGACGACAACGACGAGACGCTGTCGGAGAAAGAGCATCTCAGGGAGCTGCTTGAAGCCTCTGAGGCCAAGTTGCTTGAAAGAGAGACGGCCCTGCAGACCACGGAGCAGCGCTGTTTAGAACTCTCGGCACAGACCAGTGAACTAATCACTAGAATCCAGGAATCTGAGAGAATCAATAGTCAGAAACTATTAGAGGCAGAAAATGAACTACGGATGTCAAAAGATACGTTAGAGATGACTGCAAGTATGGAAGAAAAGATGCGTGTTGCACGGGTTGAACGGGTAATTCATGTGGGCGAGAGGCAGGGTGCAGAAGGACTTCATGTGGGCGAGAGGCAGGGTGCAGAAGGACTTATTAAGCAAGTAGTCAGAGAGTTTGAGTTGAAGGCTCAAGCACTTCATCGGGTATTGCAGATGTTATCGAAGGTGGACGTCAATGTAGAGAAACTACTCGGTGGTTTGAAAAGCACTTTACTTATCACAGAATACCTTGGATGTCCTAACGTGGCGTCATTTAACGTGAGTCAGAAAATTTTGAAGAGATTAGTATTCGAGGGAGAGTTCTGGAGCCAGCTGTTGAGTATTACTGAAGAGAGACCAGAAGACGAGGCAGGAAATACACAAAGCTTTGAGAGGCTTTTGGCAGAACGTATGATGGCGGAGAGGAGCATGTTGCTTTTGATGAGAAGGATTTGTCCGCAAGAAAAAATGGAAGTTGATAGCGAGGTGTTTGTGACAGAGTCGAGCCTCTCGGACATGTACAGCTGGCTCAATAATGAAACCAACGCTCTCATCCTGGATGACCTCAGAGAGATCCTGGAAGAGAAGGTTTATTTACTGAAGCAGATAATCTCCACTTTGAAGTCCAAAAAAGATGACAAGCTCCTGTCTGTGATTCTAGCTAGTTTCAACTCTGGTGATCGACCGAAACACTGTCACGAATATATTTTAGATGCCTTTAGAGAAGCGCACTTGTCTTATGTCAGCATTAGACTGAAGTATGAACATAACGCAGAGCTACAGCAAAAGCAGACACACATTCAGAATGGCAGCTTGGACTGTGCAAACTGTCCTAAACTGAGAGAGCTCACACGAGATATACAATCCCAACTGGCAGATCTTCAGAATCGGCTATCTGAAGCAACGGTGAGAAGGGACACAGAGTCACTAGCTCACATTCAGATCGAAGGACAGCCTATAGACTCGCTGGATAAAGCCATTGAACTTCAAGACATGATAGCCAGACATCGGAAGGAGCTGCGGGAGGTCAAGGACGCATATGAGCAGGAAGCGGAAAACCTGAGGCAGGACGTTGCTAAGGCCGGCGAGGTGCTCCGTCTCCGCTCCGAGGAAAACATCAAAGAGATAGACTCGCTCACCGCCTGCATGGAGAACCTGGCGAAGAAGCATGAGCTGGAAAGGAGCGTTCTCCTAGAGAAGTTTGAGCGTGAAATGGAGGAGCTGCGATGCGTGGTGACTCCAGCGAGCGCCTTTGCGGTCAGGGATGATCCCACTACTCTACCCCCAGCATCCACCCTCAAGGAGCGTATCCAGGAGCTGGTGGCCCAGGTCTCGGCCTTGACCGAAGAGATGAGGCGACGCGAGCAGCAGGGCGACAACGTGACACTGCGGCGGAAATATGACAAAGACCTGGAGAATCTGAAGGTGGCAGCACTCCCTGTCCTTGCCCGTCCTCCATCCGTGACGCCTTGTGTTCCCTTGTGGCAGACCCCCAGATCCCCCGTCCCCTTACCCTGCCTTCCTAACCTCGCCCACCCTCACTCCCGCTCTTCGTTCTGTAAACCAGTTTTCCCCCATGTTGCATGATCACTAACCCTCTCTTGAGTGCATGTTGTGATTGTTAAAGCTGCAGTAGGTTTGTACCGAGGAACCCATTTTGTGGACGTTTTTGCGCTGCAATTTCTTGATTATTTGAGTTAGTCTCAAGTAACCAAGATTTGACATTGGCTATCTGATCATTTCATTTGACACTGTAAGATGCTGTCCCACAATTTTCGTGGAACCAGTCATTTGAGGCTATATTAATATGAAATGAGTTCCTCTTGTGTTAGTCCAGTGTGCTTATTAATCCAATCTTTTACTCTGGTATTGGCAAAGAGGTTGACCCTTTTTTCTTTTATTTGAAGTAATTTATTTGGAGCCAAAAGTAGATTTTTTTTAAATCATGGTTTTGGAACTTATTTTAGCCTTTATTCAAACATGGGTCCAATCTCTTTTCCTTTAGCTGTGATAACGTTAACATTTCAACCTTCTTGGCTCTGATTAATATGAAATTAATTGAACCGTCTTGTATAATATTTAATTATAGAATTTCTTTTTTTTTCTACAAATATATGAGAGAATTTATCTTAGTTTTATTCCACCTACAGAACTAGGTTTGGCTTCGCCTTTTTGGGTCTTAATTTTCTAATGTTACAATTAAAGTCAGTGGAAGTATTGCATTGAGCTAAAGGCTAATACAGTCATGTTTGTTGTGAATTAGAGGAACGGCAATGTATTCCTTCCATCCACTCTGAAATATATGGAAATAATTTGTGTTACCATGTAACTTAATTAGTCCTCACCATTACAAGCTACGTAAATAGTCTGGATTGGTCGAGCGGAACCCATTGCACTCCTCAAACAGGATATGAGCTTTTGTACACATGCAGACACACACACACACACACACACACACACACACAAATCTGTATCAACAGTAAACAAAGTGCAGGTGCTCTGTGATGTAAGACCAGAGAGTCTCCATATGCCCAGCGGGAGAGACTTGGCTCACTCAGTCTCTCACAGTCAGTTCCTGCGCTACTCTGAGTTCTCAGGGCTTTTATCCCTATGAAAACAGACTGGGGCTGCAGCCTGTTTTAACTGCTGCAGAGAGGGAGGAGCGCAGGCCAGGGCACCACCGTTGACTGGGTCCTCAGATTAGTGGCAGTGAATAGAGGACGGATGTAGGCCTAGGTTTGGGGTCAAGCCAGTCGGAAAGGCCATTCAAATCTCCTCTTGTGGAAACGTGCACTGTTAATTATAATAGCACTGTGAATGGCTCTTTTCTAAAAGTGTGCTGATTAGGATTACCTTCCCTCCCCCTTCTCCAGTCCATACCACCCAAAGGTGTAAATACAAACTTGCCGGTCTTGCATAATTCGACACAGATGGGCATGCCAAAAATACCTCATGCCGACCAGGCGTCTGTTTCCAGAGGCATCTGAACCCCCCCCCCCCCCCACACACACACACACACACACTGATCATTTCGTTAGGGCCAATGCAGATTATGTTGTGTACACGTTTTCAACCAGACTTGAACTCGTTTTAAAAATTGGCATTCGGTCAAGTTGTCAGTGCATTAATAGCCTTTAGGTGCATAGGGTTTAACCCATTTTGGGCGGGAACCCCTGTTGGTGTTAGCATTATGTTATGCTTTAGCTATTGAAAAATAGCAGATCTACAAGCTCATAGCGCGCCACCGAGTGGTGCACTACGAGCTTGTAGGTCTGCTATTTTTGAAAAATCGAAGAACGACTGACATAAACATAGCTTTTTCAGAAAACTGTCAGGATGTAGAAGACATTTTTAGAATCTGATCTCAGGTCAGAATGGGTTAAAGGCACATGTTTGTATTACCCACTTCTCTCACTGCTTCGATGTATTCCGTGCCTTTCTCTTAACATCTTTGTACTCATACAGGCTCATCTTGCTCGTGGCTAACAGGCTGCAGCTTGTTATTAAATGGATGATGATGATCAGCAGCAGATAACTTGTGTGTGTGTGTGTGTGTGTGTGTGTGGGGCCCAGGAGGTTTTTACATCCCAGCTCACATTGGCCAGCTAGGGGAACCTCTTGGTCCCGTCACAGATGACCTGTATGCTCAACCGTTGCCTCTGAACCCCCTCCTATGTATCGTTTAGGCCACCTGTGAGCGGGGCTTCATGGCCATGGAGGAGTCGCACCAGAAGGTGGTGGACGAGCTCCAGAGGAAGCACCTGAGAGAGCTGGAGAACCTCCACGAGGAGAAGGAGAGGCTGCTGGCCGAGGAGACTGCAGCAACCATAGCTGGTAAATGGAACCTGGGATGAAGAACCCTTTTTTTTACAAAAGTTGATAATTATGTATATTGACCAAAAAAAGATATAAATAAATAAATAAAGATATAGGAGAGCTGGAGCTGCTCCTAGATAGCCTGGCTAATAAGCCAGACTCAAATCACACTGTCGTGTGGTATTTGAGTCTGGAGATGCTGGGTATGGATCTTGTTTCCCGGGGGGCGGGTTCAAACATTTTCTCTTTGATGCAATTGGTCAGAGCTACTGTCAGTCAAAGGTCTCAAGCATAGACATATATACATAGACGCCTCATTTGCCGCTGCAGTTCATTGGAGCGACGTGTATCCCAATGAAGGCGGAAGTGCAGTGCTGAAGGCTTTTTTTTTTTTTTTTAACAAATCTTTATAACAGTCATGACAATATACATTACAAGACAAGACAAGACAAACAAACAAACACAGACAACAACGTTATTAACAATACAACATCAGAGCTAGGGGGGATTAGATTACTAACAGAAAACATTAAAGAGTGAACACAAAGCAACAGTTCTCCGCAACTTTCTTATTTAGAAGTGCTGAAGGCATTTGCTGAAGGCGACTTCGTCGCTGCCCAAGTTACGTCACTCATGTGACTCCTCCATGTCTCTCGCTGTCACTCAAGTGACTACTGGCCAATCACAGCACGTATTTTCCGGGACTTATGTTACGCACGCGGAAGCTTGACAAGCTTCCGCTTTGCTTCCGCTATTCTTCGCAAGGAATGTCGGGAAAATAGTGCCTTAAATTTTGACACACGCCTCAGAGCCGGAAGGGGCGTCTATGTATATATGTCTATGGTCTCAAGCATTGAACGTCACTGTACCAAAGCCCGCCCATATTGCATACCGTGTTCCGATTGGCCACACCAGTTCTCTGGTGTAGGAAATGGGCGTACAATAAATTGAGCCTCTCCAGACCGTAATCCGCCGGCAGGCAATTTATTTTTTGCCAACGGCTGATTCGGTCTGGCTTATTAGCCAGGCTAGCTCCTGGAGGGGTCTAACATCAGCTCACGTAGACCAGGAAGAGTGCAGTGTCAACAATGCATGGAGTGGTGTTGTCACATCATCTAGAACAGATGTAAACAAAAAAACAAAAACCAATTGCGCGATTGAATAGGAGTTCTAGCGTTAGACCCCTCCAGCAGCAGCTGAAGGACCAGCTCCAGATTCAGCTCCCCTATATCTTTTTTTTTTTGTTGGTCAATATACATAATTATCAACTTACTTTTGTAAAAAAAAAAAAAAGGGTTAGGGAGAAATTCCCATTTAAGACAGTACATATCTGAAGGCATTACAGACTAGTAAATGCATGTGATCACAAATGCATGTGATCACTGATTTTACCAACCATACAGTACAGTACTTTTAAGCTCATTGGACACATTGGCGTGGGGTTATTATGCTCTGCAGTGAAAGTGGTTACACATGTAAGAAAGAGTTTGCCGGTTCTCCACTCAGTAAAGCCCTTTGTTTTTTTGTTGTTGCCATAGCAATTGAAGCAATGAAGAATGCCCACCGGTCGGAGCTGGAGAAGGAGCTGGACAAGGCCCGCAAGGCTAACAACAACACGGAGAATGCAGACATAGAGGAGATTCGCAGACAGTACGAGTAAGTTTGCTTCCTTCGCTGCTCCAGTACTGTATCCTCTGGTAGGATACAACACAGTAAAAAACGATTTCATGTTAAGGACACCAAACATGTAATCGGCCGCCGACCCCCATCTGAAAATATGTTGTTCCAGGGACCCCCCAGAAGCAAAGATATGAGTTAAAAACGTTCGCTGGGAAAGAATATATATTCAATGATTTGAGACACATTTTCACGATAAAAAAAATAAATAAGCTACCGGTATCTACAAGCTCGTAGCGTGGCACTCGGTGCCGAGCTATGAGCTTGTAGATCTGCTCTTTTCAACAGATGACACAGATCTGACACAGATCTTAATGGGTTAACTCAGATGTGGCGGTGAGTGGTTTTTCCCCCCACATCTGTCGTTTTATTATTGATAGCACGTTTGAGTCAAACTAGCTGGTTCCTCTTGCCTTTGCTTATTTAAAGGATGACTTGTTTAATTTGATTTTGGCAATGATCCGATGTTAATAGTCCCAGTCTCTTCTGCTGTTCCATATGTCTAGTTGCGACATGAGCAGACTAGACAGACATACTGGGTGTTGACTTGACTTCCCACCTGCCTGTCCTCTGCATGCTATGACACATCACACCACATCACCTGGGGAGCTGCAGGTGTTGAGACCTGCCACATGACATTCCCATCAGAAAACTTGAGCATTTATTAAGGTCAAGTCCATGGAAATGTGTGTGTGTTTTTTTTAATGAGTCTATTCCATGAGTTTCTCTACAATCAGATTGTAACACAATCTGATTGAAAACGGTAAGCATGAAACGGCTGTAAAAATCTATTTTAGTTGTGCCCTTTCTTCGATCCAGGACCATTGTTTGTCTGTGTTTTCTGGACTAACTTACTGATCCCGCTTTGTGAAACTAAGCAACTGGGCAGAAGGTCTCCTATAGTCCGCTGCTTGCCAGCTGTAACCAAGGCAACAGGTGATGGGTAGCAAAATATGACCCTGCCAAACATGGAATTACAATGTCCCACAGACCGGACTCCAGTCTGGTCTGTGTGACATTGAATTTATCTGTTTTTCTCTGCCATTCTGCCCCACTGTATGCTCCTAATCAGACATCAATCAACCTCATTCAGGCTCAAAGCGTGAACTTAAAAGCAAAGGCAGGCCAGAATAATTCAGAATTTATGCCGCTGTAGCTCTTGTTTGAACTCTCTTGAATGTCTCGTGTGTCTTATCGCGGTGTGTTTCAGAGAGGAGCTGTGTTCGTTCCAGCGGGAGATCGAGGTGCTGTCGGAGCAGTATTCCCAGAAGTGCCTGGAGAACGCCCACCTGGCCCAGGCACTGGAGGCCGAGAGGCAGGCCCTCAGGCAGTGTCAGAGAGAGAACCAGGAGCTCAACGCACACAATCAGGTGCACAAGTCGTTACTGTACACTACGCACACACAACACAGCTGCTCACAGGCAACATGGCTGCTCACACGCATTCTCCTTGGAGAAACCGTGGCTTGCTAGCCTCGACATTTGCATGTGATGCATGAACATACACATGAATCATGTGTCACGGTTTCCCTGGTGCTGAAGCTTTCCTTTACCTACTGAATTGAGACGGTAGTTGTTTGTGTTTCTTAGGAGCTGAACAACCGTTTGGCGGCAGAGATCACAAAGATGCGCCAGATGACCAGTGAAGAGAAAGACTCGGGGACCACCATACAGGGCAAGGAGCTCTACGAGTTAGAGGTACCCTCACCTTTTACTCTTGAAACTTTTTATTTTTTTTAAGTGTACATTATGGTTCCCTCTGTGTACCGTAATGACACTAATAGTGGCAGATGCAAATTTACCTTAATCATTGCAGAGTTTCCACTGTGAGCGTCTGTAATCCGATGTATGGAGGTTAATAAGATTGTTGCTCAGTATTAAGTTGCATGTCTTTTCCACATGCCAGGTGATGCTGAGGGTGAAGGAATCTGAGGTCCAGTACCTGAAGCAGGAAATCAACTCGCTGAAAGATGAACTCCAGTCTGCCCAAAGAGTATGTTTCTCTTCATTTGACTTGGCTTCCTTCTCAGGCACTTCAGGATGAAAATTTCTTAGGCACGGGGGGTTGAAGTGAAGGGTAAACAATGTAGATAATACTCAATTGACCCTTTATCCGAGATCTTATAGCGTGTGTGTGTGTGTGTGTGTGTGTGTGTGTGTGTGTATGCGTGTGTGCAGGACAAGAAATATTCAACTGATAAGTATAAGGACATCTATACAGAGCTGAGCATTGTCAAGGCCAAAGCCGAGCGGGATCTGGGGCGGCTCAGAGACCAGCTGCAGCTGGCCCACGAGGCACTGGGGGAGCCCTCACTGGAGGAGATGGAGAGAGGAGGATACGGTAGGAGAACCGCTCACACTGCAAATAATCAAATGCTTACCATTAAACTATGAGATGAGATGAGATGAGATATACTTTATTAATCCCCGAGGGGAAATTGAAGCGTTACAACAGCACACTGTGACACATAGAAAGCTAAAACTACTGGACAGACATAAACACAAATGGACATAAACCACACAAGACCAGCACCACCAAGGACCTTATGCCAATTGGGGGGAGGAAGTTCTTATGCATTCGCATTGTATAGTCAGATAGCAGTTGGCATAATAGAGAGTCTGTATCGTTCCGTGTGCATCCTCGGGGGGGGAGTATGAGCCTACGGCTGAAAGTGCTCACCCTATCTTGCAGCACACCATAGAAGGTGTGGCAATTGGCATATGGTCCTTGGTGGTGCAGTCCCACACTTGCCAGGAGTACCTTGCTATTTAAGTGTCCATTGTCTTCACTAGATATAATGAAGTCCAAAAGCAACCCAGACATCCTCAAGATGGCAGCTGCTGCAGCTAAACGCTCTGAGCGAACCCTGAGGTCAAAGGTAGGTTGCCGAAAACTAGGGAGGCCATTACTAGTCCTCAAACCCATAGGGAGGCCATTACTAGTCCTCAAACCCATCTACTGTAGCTGTTACTAGTCCTCAAACCCACCTACTGTAGCTGTTACTAGTCCTCCAACCCATCTACTGTAGCTGTTACTAGTCCTCAAACCCACCTACTGTAGCTGTTACTAGTCCTCAAACCCACCTACTGTAGCTGTTACTAGTCCTCCAACCCATCTACTGTAGCTGTTACTAGTCCTCAAACCCATCTACTGTAGCTGTTACTAGTCCTCAAACCCATCTACTGTAGCTGTTACTAGTCCTCCAACCCATCTACTGTAGCTGTTACTAGTCATCAAACCCATCTACTGTAGCTGTTACTAGTCCTCCAACCCATCTACTGTAGCTGTTACTAGTCCTCCAACCCATCTACTGTAGCTGTTACTAGTCCTCAAACCCATCTACTGTAGCTGTTACTAGTCCTCCAACCCATCTACTGTAGCTGTTACTAGTCCTCCAACCCATCTACTGTAGCTGTTACTAGTCCTCAAACCCATCTACTGTAGCTGTTACTAGTCCTCCAACCCATCTACTGTAGCTGTTACTAGTCCTCCAACCCATCTACTGTAGCTGTTACTAGTCCTCAAACCCACCTACTGTAGCTGTTACTAGTCCTCAAACCCATCTACTGTAGCTGTTACTAGTCCTCAAACCCACCTACTGTAGCTGTTACTAGTCCTCCAACCCATCTACTGTAGCTGTTACTAGTCCTCCAACCCATCTACTGTAGCTGTTACTAGTCCTCAAACCCATCTACTGTAGCTGTTACTAGTCCTCCAACCCATCTACTGTAGCTGTTACTAGTCCTCCAACCCATCTACTGTAGCTGTTACTAGTCCTCCAGCCCATCTACTGTAGCTGTTACTAGTCCTCAAACCCATCTACTGTAGCTGTTACTAGTCCTCAAACCCACCTACTGTAGCTGTTACTAGTCCTCCAACCCATCTACTGTAGCTGTTACTAGTCCTCAAACCCATCTACTGTAGCTGTTACTAGTCCTCAAACCCACCTACTGTAGCTGTTACTAGTCCTCCAACCCATCTACTGTAGCTGTTACTAGTCCTCCAACCCATCTACTGTAGCTGTTACTAGTCCTCAAACCCATCTACTGTAGCTGTTACTAGTCCTCAAACCCATCTACTGTAGCTGTTACTAGTCCTCAAACACATCTACTGTAGCTGTTACTAGTCCTCAAACCCATCTACTGTAGCCGTTCCCTTTCAATTAGAATGTAATCTTCATTACACTGGATTGCTGAATGATTGTCTTTTTCTGAACAGTGATTAATTTTGCCAGTAGAGGTCTCTCATAACAGCTGGATTTAGTGTGTTAAATACAATAAACAAGTCATGTAGCATGCCATACTGCCATCTACAGGTCAATTGTTTTATTACCTGTATTATTGAACGGTGCGCCACATAATATGGCAATGTTATTGCCAAGCTGCACACACACTCACACACACACACACACACACTTAGAATGACCTTCATAATTATGGACTTTGTTGCACCAGTAACACTGTAGTTGCTTAACACACGCTTGCTGGTGTGTTTTGTTCTTTTCCCCCCTTCTGTTCTCAGTCTGTGAATCGTGACATGCCCTGGGACAGTTAGGGCTGCTGGAGACGTTTAGGCCTTCTACCCTTCTCCTTTTAGGTAAACCAACCGGACCCCTCCACCAGTGTCAACCACTTCCTGTTTTCCTTCACCTCTTAAAGCACTGTGTGGCTCTCTCTCTGACGGTGTCACTATTTCAACGTCGTTAAACACAAATCCCCCTACGTCCCAGGTTGCAGGCTGATGAGAAGAAATTGTGTTCGGCTCCCACAGAGCATAGAAATCTTTTTATGTAGTTCTGTTTTATTTACGTGGTCGGTATGGCTCTCAATACAATTTGATCCATTTGTCCACTCACATTACTCACTCATACCTTTTTTTTTGTTTACCAGTTTACAACTTATAGCTTTATAGATTACCTCAGTGCCACACGGTGTGTCTAGAAGGCTTTGAGGTCACAAGTGAAGTTTTGTCTTTGGGTTTTACTCCTCTCACTGCACTGTTCGGATGAATGCATTCACCCATATTGTGCATTGTGTTAAGCACCTGTTAACAATAGATAAGCACTGTTGTGTTGTGAAGCACTTGACTTCCGCTGCCTGCTAAGGAATGACATGGCTCTATCAAGGCAACAATGTTATGTTATTACCTGATCTGTCTCAATTCCCTGTTGTCTTTCTCTTCTGTTTGTCTTTCTCCAGAGTCTAAAGGAAGGACTGACGGATGAACAGAGACTCCACCTGTTTGAAAACAAAGACACTAAGGAGTTCTGACATTGGCACGTTAATGGCCTGCCTAGTTCTGACATTGGCACGTTAATGGCTGCCTAACTTGCTGCATGTTTAGAGGCCCACTATATTTTAGCTCTGTAATTACCTATTTAGAAACACTACACACTGGTCACAAAACACAAGTCTTATATTATTGAAAAAAAGAAAAGGAGAAAAAAAAAAAAGAATGAATTTGAGTTTGAATTTCATGTCTATAGTGTCCGCATTCCATGCACTTCAGTTACTGTGACATTTTTGTTTTTTATTGTTAAAATCTTACTGTAAATATTGTGTACTGTTTTTAATTGAGCATCTATCATGCATACACTAAAACCCTGACCGTGTAAGCTACTGTTTTAACGGCGTAGACTGTGTTGCTAGCCAAAGGAATAAGTGTGATGTTTAATGGCTACACACAACAGCTACATGTTAATGACCGAATAACCAACCTGAGGAATTAGTTTGGCCTTCATGCCTGCACATTATGCTAGGTGTGGTCGGCGTGCACATGTTGAGAACCCCCCCTCCCCCCCCAGCAGGCCAGCACCGCTCCGTTATCATTTCATCGCCGATGACTGTCACTCGATAAACAAGCCGCGGGACGAAGATGTATGCAAACTGTCTGCCGCATTGGATGTCGCTTCATTGGCCGTTTGCTTAAGTTCTATGTGGTGATCATCATAGATGTCTTAAATTCACCATATTTTAGATTATCCATGAAAAGGTTGACTGCTGAATGCATATGTATCTGATTCACTGATTATAATATAAATATATATATGAAAATTTATATAGACTTTTTTTTTTTTTTTCCTTCTTGCTGCAATCATTGGGTCAGCTGTATAGGAGTTGTCGGAGGTGGTTATGTTTGTAGTCGTGTTCAGTGGCAGTCCCTTTGTATTTATTTAAATGTTCTGGATTGTTGTCTCACATGCCCATTCCTCTGTACTCTATTATTGTAAATATACAGCAAATGTACACCAACTGACTAAAGGTTTATTAGCAATAAATATTTTTGCACCCTTGTTCAGGCGTGACTTAGTTTGTGGAGTTGTTCTGCCAGCATACCTACACTGTGATCGCAAACTTGATTAGAATTGATTTTTTTTTTCCATAACAAAAAGCTTTAGATCCAGACCAGTTCAACACTACATTATGTCTTTGAAAGGAAGAAAATGGAAGGAACGGAAAACAAAAAAGGTCAGCATTTACAAATTGACAGGCACCAATACCATAGCTGCTGCAAAAGATGTCAATGTGATGTTGAGCTTCAACTTTGATTCTGGAACTAAATGTAAAGCAGAATAAATGTAAATTTAAATCTATGCTATTCATAAAAACATTTAAAGTTACCAGAAGACACCCATGTATCAACTACTTATGGATTTACAAGTCACAAGCACCAGGACAAAAATGGGGTCTGATTTTTGTCCCTTGAAAATGCATAATGGTTGTGATTTATATTTATTTTTTAAGCTTTGCAACCACATTTAAAATTCACAATTAATAGCCTTGCATATAAATTCTGTTCACGGTTCTGTTCAAGTTTATTTAGTGTCCCCGAAGGGCAAATTGGGTTGCAGCAGCGGCATAGACAGACATCAGTACATCAAACGATACAGTAATAAAAACATTTAAAAACTTTATTTTATTTTATTAACAGTTTGCAGAATTACAGTACATTTCAAGCACAGCTCAATAAAAAGACTTAACTGTGAGTGGACGACCCAATAGCATTACACTTGTTTACAAGAGGGTCCACCTTGTAAAGGAGGTAAAAAGGGAAAATAAACATATACAGTGAGGAAAAACGGGGGGGGGGGGGCAGTTAATTGTCAGGTCGTTTAGCTCAGTTGGTTAGAGCGTGGTGCTAATGTAACAAAATACACTAATAACGCCAAGGTCGCGGGTTCGATCCCCGTAATGGTCTGATTTTTGTCCCTTGAAAATGCATAATGGTTGTGATTTAGTGTCCCCGAAGGGCAAATTGGGTTGCAGCAGCGGCATAGACAGACATCAGTACATCAAACGATACAGTAATAAAAACATTTAAAAACTTTATTTTATTTTATTAACAGTTTGCAGAATTACAGTACATTTCAAGCACAGCTCAATAAAAAGACTTAACTGTGAGTGGACGACCCAATAGCATTACACTTGTTTACAAGAGGGTCCACCTTGTAAAGGAGGTAAAAAGGGAAAATAAACATATACAGTGAGGAAAAACGGGGGGGGGGGGGGGGGCAGTTAATTGTCAGGTCGTTTAGCTCAGTTGGTTAGAGCGTGGTGCTAATGTAACAAAATACACTAATAACGCCAAGGTCGCGGGTTCGATCCCCGTAATGGTCTGATTTTTGTCCCTTGAAAATGCATAATGGTTGTGATTTAGTGTCCCCGAAGGGCAAATTGGGTTGCAGCAGCGGCATAGACAGACATCAGTACATCAAACGATACAGTAATAAAAACATTTAAAAACTTTATTTTATTTTATTAACAGTTTGCAGAATTACAGTACATTTCAAGCACAGCTCAATAAAAAGACTTAACTGTGAGTGGACGACCCAATAGCATTACACTTGTTTACAAGAGGGTCCACCTTGTAAAGGAGGTAAAAAGGGAAAATAAACATATACAGTGAGGAAAAACGG
Source organism: Electrona antarctica (assembly GCF_951216825.1). NCBI lineage: Eukaryota > Metazoa > Chordata > Actinopteri > Myctophiformes > Myctophidae > Electrona > Electrona antarctica. The sequence goes on along the minus strand of NC_136805.1, from coordinate 8,253,547 downwards.
GGGGGGGGGGGGGCAGTTAATTGTCAGGTCGTTTAGCTCAGTTGGTTAGAGCGTGGTGCTAATGTAACAAAATACACTAATAACGCCAAGGTCGCGGGTTCGATCCCCGTAATGGTCTGATTTATGTCCCTTGAAAATGCATAATGGTTGTGATTTATATTTATTTTTTAAGCTTTGCAACCACATTTAAAATTCACAATTAATAGCCTTGCATATAAATTCTGTTCACGGTTCTGTTCAAGTTTATTTAGTGTCCCCGAAGGGCAAATTGGGTTGCAGCAGCGGCATAGACAGACATCAGTACATCAAACGATACAGTAATAAAAACATTTAAAAACTTTATTTCCCCGTAATGGCCACAGTAGTTTTCTGTTCTTTGACTATATAGTAGTGTATATCTGTACGTCTCTAAATGTTTTGATGAATTGAACATGGTGGACCCTCTTGTAAACAAGTGTAATGCTTAATTGGGTCGTCCACTCACAGTTAACAGTATTGAGTTTGTGCTTGAAATGTACTGTAATTCTGCAAACTGTTAATAAATATTTAAATCAATCAATCAAAAGCCGTCCGTAGGTGCCCTTTGGGAGCGGTTTTGAAGGAGTCAAGGGAATCGCATGTCTCAGTGACTGTTGGTAGGGCGTTCCACATTTTGGTGGCATAGGAGCGCATGGTTTGTTGCACTCCCTCTGGTGTTGTGGATGTGGTGGACTTCGTTAACATCAAGGAAGTATTTAGACATGGGTATCTTATTCTTATTGGTGGTGTGTATCGAATCTTGTGGACCAGACCCACACACACAGAAGACAGAACCAATTAAAGTGCTCATAAGGCCTGATTATCTCCTTGACCTTCACAGCATTCAGTGTACAAATGGAAACGGGGACAAAGGAATATAATATTTGTACATGTTTTTTTTTTAATGGAGTTCGTACTCTACATTTAGTGAGTGATGATTGAGCAGCGTCAGTTAATAAGCCTAAACTGTTTTTAGAATTGTCTTGTGATTTGCTCTAAATTATTTTTGTATTGGGGGCCGGCCCGGCAGGGGCCTATGTTAAGTTGAGTTAATTACTACATCGACTACCCATGGTAATAACAAGGTAACTTGTCTTAAACAGAGCTATAACAAGGTATGTATTGTACAGTAAGTTCAGTAACCTGCGCGCGCGCGCGCGCGCGTGCGTGCGTGTGTGTGTACAACTGTGCAACCACGGCTCACCTTGTGCATAGCCTGCCTGAAAATGATCACAAGTCAAGTGACATGATGGAACAAAACCGTAGTATTATATCATAACAGATAACAGTCAGTAATGTTAAAAGGCTCAGGGGGATGAATCACTACAGACTACAGCTCACGTGTCCCATAATGCAGTTCAGTGTAACTTGTGCCCCAGCTGAGTGAGTGACAACTGTGCGCTCAGTCAGGAAAACTAGATATTTTTTTGTTTTCCTGCCTCCCCCTATAGTATAATCTTGGGGGGGTTGCTGATTCTCATAATATTGTTGTTCAAGTCTTCATTATTATTAATAACGAATCCGGTGGCTGGCTTATTTGGAAGCGATGTTGGGCGGGGCGGATTCTTAAAAAATTGTCCGTTTCAAAGCATCCGTTCCGGGGTAAGTTTTGTGCAGCAGCAGCAGCACTAGCGCACTGAGCACAGTAGCCCTACTGCCTTTGTTTCATCCATCCCGGGGCCTCCTAGCATTAGCATTAGCATTAGCATTAGCTGCTCGCTAACCCAGCGTGAGGACAGGACAGGGACGAGTTCGCCTGACGATGTTGTCGGTCAATAATATTGTGAAAAAGAAGCCGGTCTCGGTTGATTATTTGGGACGTGACATCCCGGCCGTCCACTTGTCACCCTCGCGGTCTCAGCGAGTGAGGCGCAGGGTATGAGCTAAACTATTTTTAAGCTAACGATAGACCGTATTTAGATGCGAGCTGCTGCCTCCACGTTCCGGGGCTAAGGTTAACGTTAGACTCGGGTCAGATACGCCGAGGAGAGGACAGCCCGGTCCTGTCTGCGGGGTCCCGCTGGGGACTTGTAGCACTTTAGAAAACAACAGCTGGGGGAAGCAGCCAAAAGGTTGTTGTTGTTATCGGTAGGTGACTTAAAATACAGTAACTATGTATATTGATACTAGCCAACTGGAACCTAGTTAGCTAACTTTTTAAATAATCTAAAATCAAAAGAAAAGAAAGGAGGGGGGAAAATAAACTTCTTTATTAATAGTACACTTGTTAACTTTATTTCTCTTCTCTGTTGTGTTACATTGTAGTTGCTATGGAGCAACCACCCGGGAGCTTAGATGATTTACAGCCCCAGGATCTCTCCACCTGCAGCATCCCCACTGTGATCAACGTAACCGGACAGAGTGAGGAATGCGTCCTCAATGCCAGCTCCATGGAGGCCCTACAAATAGTTAGGAACACCAACTGGTACCCTCACTCTGGGAACAGCATAACTGGACTACCTTTCTTAGAGACGGCACCCTCGGACAGCAGACTACTACAGCCGGGGGATCAGATTCAACCAGACAATGCCTTCTCCAACACTACACTCACCCTCTCTTATGTGAGCAGGTCTCACCTCTTCTCCACCCATGACTCTCTGTCTCAGCATTCAGCACTATATGGAGTACCGTCTATCGGAAAGTTCTCCCTGCCCCCTTCTTATGAGTCAGAGAAGGGGCTCGGGGAGGCCGGCTGTGCGCTGAGCCAACACTACTTACAGCAAAATGATAGTCCTCTGGACCTTGCCACACAGACGGAACTCTTTCAGTGCTTGTCCCAGGCTCAGGAAGGGATCGAGAATGCAGTGGGAGTATGTTTAACGCAGCAATCTCACGAATTCAATGGCGGGGTTGTTTCCATTGATGGCAATCAGGATAAATGTCTACAAGGCAGGACAGAACATGGCACTACTCAGGATACAGTAAACAGCGGCGGTGTGGACACTTTTCAAATTGACTGCATTCAGCCTTTGCCCGACAGCCTTGCTGCTAATATGGGGGAGCCCACAGTTCTCCTCTTCCTCTCTGGAACACCGGGGCCAGTGGTCATCCCGGACCTGTGCTCGCTGAGTGGGAACTACGTCAGTCCTCTCGAGGACCCCGTCTCCCCCTCTGCTACCTCACTGGACGACGTGGAGGCTGTGTTTTCGCTGCCTCAGGCCTCCAGCTCCCCCAGTGCGGAGAGCTCCCTTGTGGAAACCGCCGAGGAGGCTGTCTGCTGGGACAGGGTAAACGGAGGAGAGTCCGTCCAGCCTGCAGCCCCGGTGGGTGTGATGTCTGGCGGTGACACTGTGGTGACGGCCGTCGCCAGCAACAGGTGCAAGTCAACAGGAAGTCGACGAAAGGCCGTGCTGGAGCCCTTAATCGACCTGACTGAGGACGATGACTTCCTGTCGGAGGTCTTGGAGGAGAAACCCAAGAAGAAGTCCACGCTTCCTCACTTAAACGGGAAGGCACCGACACTGCAGAAGAGCTTTCAGAAAAAGGAGCTGCCCATGCGCACCGGGAGAGGGTTGAGGTTGGAGGCAATCGTCATGAACATTAATGCCAGTAGGTACAAACCACTGGCATGCATACATACTGCTAAAAAACCCAGGGCCTCCCCAAACGCAGCTAGCATTTCGAAAGTTGTGACTGTGAGTCCTAAGAAAGAGACCTCAAAAAAGAAAGGGAGCGTGAAAGCGCCTGTCTCGGCCAAAAAGACTAAACCGAAAGCGGCAACGCCGCAGAGGCGGAGAAGACCCAACGGCATCAACACTGACGGCTGCAAACAGTCTACCTCGGAATGTGAGACCATCAATGATTCCAAAACCTCCCACAGCAGCACACCTCCCAAAAAGCCCAGTCCTCGAGTGCGTGTCCGCAAGAAGTCTAAGAACAAGCAGGGGGATGTTTCACAACAACCCAAACAATCGCCAGAGCCCAGTCCCTACTTTCATGTACACAATAGGTCCAAGTCGAAGGCAAACCATGGCTTGATTCCTGAGCCACCGTTGAAGTCCAGCCCTCAGCCTTCTAAACGCAAGAGGCCGTCGAGGCAGCCCAAGCAGGCTTCACGTCGTGCTCTAACAGCCGAGATCGATGCAGTAGTTGGGATTTCCTCACCACCGGCAAAATCTCCAAAGAAAAGCCCCGCCAAGCACGCTTCACGTCCTGCTCCAACAGCGGAGATCGATGCAGTGAGGATATCCTCACCACCGGCAAAATCTCCAAAGAAAAGCCCCCCCAAGCAGGCAAACCATGGCAAGATTCCTGAGCCACCCTTTAAGTCCAGCCCTCAGCTTTCTCAACGCAAGAAGTCGTCGAGGCAGCCCAAGCACGCTTCACGTCGTGCTCCAACAGCGGAGATCGATGCAGTTAGGATATCCTCACCGCCGGCGAAATCTCCAAAGAAAAGCCCCGCCAAGCTGGCAAACCATGGCTCGATTCCTGAGCCACCGTTAAAGTCCAGCCCTCAGCTTTCTAAACGCAAGAGGTCGCCGCAGCAGCCCAAGCACGTTTCACCTCGTGCTGCAACAGAGATCGATGCAGTTAGGATATCTTCACCACCAGTGAAATCTCCAAAGAAAAGCCCCGCCAAGCACAAGGACAATAATGCAGGCAGCAAAACCCCCCCGACCTCTCAAGAAAAAAAAAAGGTGTCCCCTCCCCCAAAGAAGAAGAAAAAGAAGAGACAGAAATTCAGACCCATGATGCAGTCCTCCATGTTTTCCCCCAGGGAGCCCGAGATCAAGCTGAGATATGTCAACTACAAGGAAGAGAGAAGGGACCCGCGCCTGGATACCTTCTCCCCCTTCATCCGCAGGGAAGTCAAGCCGTCGTCGTCGCCACTTTGCACTGTCATCAACTACCCTGACCAGGAGCAGACGCGGCTTAAAAAAGGCCAGGTCCGTTCCGGAGGAGGCTTTATCCCCGGAGCCGTGCCCAGCACTTCCTGTCTGCAACTGGGTCGTGCCTCCGCCCACAGCCAGCACCGCCGGTCGTTAGTCTGCTGCCTGTGTGGAGAGTCGGCCAACGCCATGGACTTGGGGGACCTCCACGGGCCATACTACCCCGAGGGTTACCAGCCCAGCACCAAAACCCCAGAAAGCACGTCGCCTGGCCTTAAGGAGGACGAGGAGGGGGACTCTAGTGATTCGGACTCCTCACTATGCAGCGATAGGGGCAGAAATCGTGCTAACCCACTGATACCGTGGCAGCGAAAGCCGAAAGGACATCTGTTGAAACGCAAGGGCCCGTCGTCAGGGAGTCAGTTGTGGGGGGCGGGCGATGGCAGCGAGCGTTGTGGCAGCCCCGAAGCCAAGAGGGCCAGGGTGGATACAGCCCCCACAGTGGCAGAGGAGGAGGAGGAGGACTGGTACAGCCCTCCCGTTGTGCCCCTGGAGCCCTGCGAATACTGGTTCCACGAGGACTGTGGCATCTGGTCAACGGGCGTGTTCCTGGTGAAGGGCAAAGTCTACGGGCTGGAGGAGGCTGTCACGATTGCCCAGGAAACGGTAAAGTTGGAAGGCCAGTAATAGAGGGTATGCGCGTGACCAGAAGTTATGCGGGAACGCTTACTGAGTGGCACAAAACTACTTTCTGGCCATGACAGTCCATACATCTAAACATAAAAGTCCAATCTGCTTTCATTAAATGACGTTAAACAATGTTAAACTCACTTTGCCACTCGATTTGCCATTCACTTTATGCATGCGCATACCCTCTATTCCAGATTGTTGTCAAAACAGACAATCTGTTTTGTAGTTAATTTATACTAGGGAATTAATTAGGAATTGTCTGCTAGGGCAGGGCAATTAACTGAAAGCTAGATTCGAACCTCTAACTCTATCTCAAAAATCCTATAAACGAATCAACAAAATTTTAATTTTGTTATAAGTAACAAAATGTTATGAATTATTCTCAAGCCCTGTATTATACAGTACACACTGACTGTTGTACAATAGTGGTGGGCAAAAAAAGCTTGTAGATGGGAGTGTTTCACTATTAAACAAATCATCTACAAATGATATCACCAAACCCTAATGTCTTCTGCTTCTTGTCATGACCTCACATGGTCTGATTGTTACAAAAAAAAAGAAAAAATGTTTGATCTGCACCAAAAAAAAAAACAATGCCTTGAGATGTTTCTTTCTGGGGGGGGATGGTTGGGCTGTGTTTCCAGATGTGCTCTGCCTGCCACGGCTCGGGTGCCACACTGGGCTGCTTCTTCAAAGGCTGCCCCTGCAAGTACCACTATAGATGTGCCCTGGAGTCAGGTGAGTGCTGCCCACCCCACCCCATGTATCCATCACACGTTCACACATTTGGACTGAGGTCGATAAAAAAAAGGCTTCTAAATCCTACACTTTTTCTGAAAAACCCATGTTTCTATGTCCGTGGTGCTCAACCTTTTACATGTCAAGTTCCCCCAGAATTAATTGGGTCACGGACCCCCATCTCAAAATATGTAGTTCCAGGGAGGGACCCCCAGAAGCCAATATTTTAGTTAAAAATGTTCGCTCTGAAATATATATTCAAAGATTTGCGCCACATTTTCACGACTTTTCAAAAATAGCAGACCTACAAGCTCGTAGCGCGCCACTCGGTGGCGCGCTATGAGCTTGTAGATCTGCTATTTTTCAATAGCTGAAGTAGAACAGAATGCTTAAAACACCAAAAGGGATTCCCGCCCAAAATGGGTTAATAGTCTAATATGATTAGCTAATAATTGCGACCGCAGGTCATTGCAACCACAGGTCGCATTTACTATGGAATCGCGCATTTCCCGTCAGTGTGTCACACCAGGCAAGCCCCCAGGTCATCGTGACATCAAGTGACATCAGCCACCATATATGGTGCCCAGGTCATTGTGACATCAACAGGGATGGATATCCCTGATGTCATAGTAAATGCGACCTGCTGCTGTCGCAGTTAAGCCCATATATGGATATCCCCATTCATCCTTCCTCTTCGATGTCTCCATTTTGACTGATACCTGTCCATTTAAACTATACGGGCCTGCCCCAAAGTTATTTGTGCAGCTGCGCCCGGCAGCCGGAAAAAAACTAGAGTTCTCAACAGGCCCGAGAATTTAGGTCCGGTCCTCATCAAACCCTGTACACTCAAGACACTGCCACCGCTGCCACCTTTAGATCTCCATATATGGATCTGACCTGTTCTGACATTCCATATGTTGATCTGACCTCATCAAACCCTGTCAAGACACGCTCCATATATGGCCAGTGCACTCTTCCTCAGGTGTCTTACTGGTATAATATGATTTCAATGAGAAAAGGTGAGTGTCTGTGTGTGCCACATCTTTGCATGTGGTGGCAAGGCAGTGTTAACATCTTAGTTTTTCATTGTCTCTCCCAAGCTGGTTTGTAACCGCTGACTATACTGTGTCCTGACAGCAGTCTGACCCTGAGCTGATTTAAGCACACTTCAGCATGGATTTGGAGAGGTTCTGTTGCAGTGCAGTACAAGAGACACATTGTCAGAAAACTGAACAATGAAATGTGATCGCTTCCAGCCAGGCCTTTGAAAAGATTTAGATGCCAATAGATAATGTCTTTAAATGTTATGTTGGTGCTGACCCACCTTTCAGTTCATGTCTCTGGACTTATGGCCTATTTAATATCTTCAAACCCAGTCATTTACATGGACATCAAGTCCTTGAAAAGTCCTTGAATTTATCTTTAAAAAATAGAAAGAAAAGTGCCTCAGACATGTATAGCCTATAGCCTATTGCTATAGTATTATGCTGATTACCATGTAAAAGGGTGTAGTTACCTGGGAACAAGTGCTTGCATGCGTGTGTGTGTTTGTGTCTATTCCTGCAAATAGCTCCTTTGTGCTCTGTTACATGTTATTATAGCAGCCATAAAGGAAAAACTAGCATGTGGGGGCTGGTTGACGTCTGCTTAAATCTTCTGGGTGAGTCACCGTATAGTATCCTCGATTCACATTGCATTCTTCTTGTCTTTGCAGGCTGTGTGCTCACAGAGGACAACTTCTCCATGAAGTGCAAAAAGCACAAGGTAAGCATGAATAATTGCAAATGGGCTTGGCCTCAAATATTAAAATATTTGCATGCTCATTCAACAATATTTGGAGGCCTCATTTTGCTTTGTAAATGTTCCACCTCTATGAACAAAACATAATGGTGGCCTAACTAAGAGATGTGATAAACGAGTACATGCAGTTCATCAGCTTAGTGAGATTGACATTCTCATAATGCTGCATTTCCTTTCCCTTTGTTCCATGCAGTGTGTATATTTGATATTATGCTTGTTAAACAATATTATATTTTTGATGAATCTCACGTCACCAACATTGTTCTTGGTGAGGTACATAATGCAACGCAAGGCGGTGGCCTGTTTATAGTATTAGTAGGCATGTCTCTAAACGGACACGTTGATCTCTATAATCGTCGCCATTAAGAACAAATGATGTAACTAGAAAATGTAACTCTGAAAAGAGCAAAGAGTCTCTCTCCAACTCTTTAATGAACAGAAAAACACATTTTCACGTGCGTTGCCAATTTCACCCAATTCAGTGTTCCATTTCAAATTTTGTCTGCTCATTTCTTTGTGTCATTACTTCCAATTTCATTAGTTTTTTCCTGTATGAGTTCTCTCTCCTGATTGGATACAATTGGTATCCCAACCTGAAAATGCATGTTCTGTTAACTAAAGAGCTGGAGAGACTCCTGTTAGTGAACAAACATTCTGCAGCCATGATTACTTTCAGGATTTAGAGCTTTAACAAAAAACGAAGTGTTTTAAACATGAAACATTACTTACACTACCTTTTTAATGTCTGTAAATGTTTGATCGTTCTTTGAAGAATGCAGAGGAAATAATGTTTTAACCACTTATTACCACCCTATTTAATTCACAATTAAGTTCACAATGTGTCAAATCAGCTTGTATAGAGCGTCGCAGTCCCGCCCCCTCGAGAGACCTGGAAAATAAATTCCTGTTCATTTTCCTCATAGACTTTTCAGAAAGTATTTATTTAAAGACGTTTACGCCACGGACAAAGCCAACTCTTGTCGTGACAAATCATGACAATAAACACAATGTTTTGGGCCAAACAAAGAATTAGAAAGTAGAAAAAAACGGCAGGTTACAACACTTTTTTTTCCTTCTTCTTTGTAATTATTTGTTTGGTCCAAAATATTGTGTTTGTTGTCATGATTTGTCACGACTCGAGTTGGATGTCTATGGGAAAAATGCATTGGGATTCATTTCCTGGGCCTGGTGTCGTCATGAAAGGGAGCAGGACTGCGACGCTCTATAGCGGTGATTTTCTAAACATTAAAAAAAAAAGAATGTAAACCGTGAAAGCATCCGTGTAATTTTAAATTTTTGCATTGGTTATTCAAAAATGGCAGCTTGTTGTACATTGCATTTTTTTCAAATTTTTATGTTTTATTTTAGAAGGTATTTGTCGAATCGGTCTGCAGGTCTAATGGCTTAAATAAATCAATGTAAAAAGATCTCTGTCGTGACAGTTTCCTGCACACTGAGCTCTGGTTTCTCTCCTTAGTACAAGACATTGAAAGCCCCCCCTGGGACCAGACGGAATGACAGGTGACCAATCCAGCCTCATGTGGTAAGTATCATGATGTCACACACACTGTCGGGTGGGAACCTTGTATGTCCAACAAAACCCTTTTTATTATTACTTTAACCCATTTAGACCTGAGGACAATTCTACAAAATGTCTTCTTAATCCTGACAGTTTTCTGAAAAACCCTATGTTTCTATGTCAGTGGTTCTCAAACATTTTCATGTCAAGGGCCCCCAAAAATAGATGTAATTGGCCGCCGACCCCCGTCTGAAAATATGTTGTTCCAGGGACACCCCCCAAGAAGCAAAGATTTGAGTTGAAAACGTTCGCTCTGAAAGAATATATATTCAAAGATTTGCGCCACGTTTTCACGATTTTTGAGCTTGTAGATCTGCTATTTTTTCAACAGCTAAAGCGTAACATAATGCTTAAAACACCAAAAGGGGGTTTGCACCCAAAATGGGTTTAAAACATTAAAAAAATTGTGGAAATAGCAGATATACAAGCTCACAACTTGTAGATCTACTATTTTCACTGCTTTTGTGTGATCATGAAGTAGGACATTAATTTTTTTGGAAGAAAAATCGCTAAAAGTTGCAATGTGGAGATGCAAGGTTTTTGCTCGTCTTGCCTATAAATAAGCGCATGTGTCATGTACCACGCCACCTCCAGGGGCCTCATAACTGCATTAGACTTTTCAAAACATATTGGGTGTTTTGCAGGGTATGACTAAAAGGTACCAATCACAATCCATCAAAAATAAGGCTCTCTCGTTCGGGCTGAGTAATGGCTCGAAGGGATGAGAACATGCAGCCAATTAAACTGACGTGGATAAATTGCACCTGTACACTTATTATTTTATCCTGATTTAACCCATTTTGGGCGGGAACCCCTTTTGGTGTTTCAAGCATTATGTTATGCTTTAGCTGTTGAAAAGTAGCAGATCTACAAGCTTGTAGGTCTGCTATTTGTAGGTCTGCTATTTTTGAAAAATCGTGAATGTGGCGCAAATCTTTGAATATATATTCTTTCAGAGCGAACATTTTTAACTCAAATCTTTGCTTCTGGGAGGGTCCCTAGAACAACATATGTTCAGATGGGGGTCTGCAGCCAATTACATGTATTTTTGGGGGTCCTTGGCATGAAAACGTTTGAGAACGACTGACATAGAAACATAGGATTTTCAGAAAACTGTCAGGATTTAAAAGATGTAGAATCGTCCTCAGGTCAAAATGGGTTAAAACATACAATCAGTCCCAGACAGTCTGGTTGATGCATGACTGTGGGGTGTCCTTTATGGCTGAATTGAATACATACTAGGACCACAATGGAAACAAATAAGTCCCCAGGGCTTCTTTCTTTTGTTTGATCCTTTTAGCCTAAATGTGTGACTGACTGTACTGTACTGTACTGTAGGCACACACGCACAACCAGCCATGTACTAATCAGGTTTTGTTTGGAGCAAGAACAGAGTCATTAAATATAGAGCGCCTGCTGATACAGTCCAGATCAAATCTTTACATTACATTGAGGCACTTACATTAACCCATTTTGGGCGGGAACCCCTTTTGGTGTTCTAAGCATTATGTTATACTTTAGCTATTGAAAAATAGCAGACCTACAAGTTCATAGCGCGGCACTCGGTGCCACGCTATGAGCTTGTAGATCTGCTATTTTTTTAAAACCATGAAAATGTGGCGCAAATGTTTGAATATATATTCTTTCAGAGCGAACATTTTTAACTAAAATCTTTGCTTCTGGGGAGTCGCTGGAAATACATATTTTCAGATGGGGGGGGGGGGGGGGTTATCGGCCAATTTCATATTACACATTTTTGGGTGTTCTTGACATGAACATGTTTGAGAACGACTGACGTACAGTAGAAACATGGGTTTTTCAGAAAACTGTCAGGATTTAGAAGACATTTGTAGAATCGAACTTAGGTCTAAATGGGTTAAAGAAATTGTATACGCCTCTCACATTACCAATGGCCGCTTCGCTCGCTGCTTGTATTTCCGATCACTATTTGGTTTTTTCACAGATGCTCGTGTTGCAACAGTGTTAAAGGACCACTTCACCACTTTTCAACATCTCTTCATATAATTGGTCCTTACTAACGTTCATGATAAAACACCACCATCTTTTCCTACTCAGTCTGTGTCTCATAGGAGTGCTTTGGGCAGTTCGGACACCCGTCCACCAGTGACATCATCATTAGGCAGATTTTTTTTAAACAAGATTTTTTTTCAAATATATTTAGATTTGTATTATCGTGAGAACGATGGCTTCAACTTTTGCATTACAACTTTTCAGGAAAAGATAGCCTGCCGTTTCTATTAGCTTGGATTCACCATCGATGATGTCACTGGTGGACGGGTTTCTGAACTGCCCACAGCCTTCCTAAAAAATGGTGGTATTTTATCATGAACATTAGTGAGGACCAATTATAGGAAGAGAAGTTGAAAAGTGGTGAAGTGGTCCTTTAAGGTCCATGTCTGCACACACACCCATTCAGATAGAAAGTGGCCTATAAAGCGTCAATCCACTTGTACTGTTCACACTGTTGTACATGATCCGTCATGGAGACACACTGTTGTACATGATCCGTCATGGAGACGGCCTGTCAAAACAAGCAGCGTCTGTGCCTGCGCAAGGCTGTAGACTGCCACGCAAATGAGTTTGCATTGCACGTCATTGCATTTGTGATGATCATGGTCTCTCTCCCTGCTGCATGTTCATCATGAGTGTGTGTGTAGGTTGTGTTTGGTGAAATGTGCAAACAATCCAGTTCAAAGGGACTGACGTCATCAACTGACATCTCAGACTAGATTTATATTGATATAAATCCTAACTTTAGGATGTCTGGAGAGATGACTCATGTCATTTAAATCAAATCACTGGTGTACACAGGACACAAACGTATACTGATTGACTACCTGATTAACATTTAATTTGGCCAGCTTGCGTCATGCAAGGATATCACACACTCAGGCCCAGGCTACACATATATGGATCTTTTGCTAAACGCACATTTATTTGTGCGTTTGGGCCTTTCTAGCCACACGCAAACGCCGTTTTCGGCCACTCAAACGGATGTTTTTTGGAAACCGATAAATAAGTGAAGGTTTTCAAAAATATCCGGATCAGTGGATCTGTGTAGTCATGCGAAACTGAGCTTTTGAGAAACGATGATGTCACTGCTTATTAGCGCATATCATTTTTACTATAATTAGGTGAGAAATGCAGCTTGTGCCTGCATGGAAACTACACGGATATATATCCAATTGTTCATTTATAAAATGATATATCACTGTTAACAACTTTATCATATGTTGTATGTAGGTCTGCTATTTTTTAGAATCTGATCTCAGGTCAAAATGGGTTAAAGGCGGAGTCCAATTGCCTGATTGGCTGAATGGCTGCAGAGATTGGCTAGATGAGCTGGCTTCTCAAACAGAGGTCTTCCTCATTGAACCGTTGCTAAAAGCTACATTTTCTTCCCCCTGTTCCTCCAGGCATTCATCTGCAATGTTTTGCAAGGAGACGTGGGGGGGGGGGCCTTACTCCTGCCCGTGGAACTGTGGATTCCATTGATCTTCGGCCTGACTTTCGGCAGACCACGAAAGCGCCGGTGAACCGTAGTTACACTTCCTCACTCTCCGACTGTTCTGTCCCCGTCGTCACTCCAGCTGGGAAGACGTGGCCTCTGTGGGCTTGACGACTCCCTCCGAGTAACGTCTAGCCAGTACCTGCGGGGCAGCAAATGAGCAGAGACTTGCAAATGAGGCCATCGACGGGTGTCCTACATCCAGGCCTCCAAACCAAGGCCACACGTTGGACAGAGCGATACAAATTATTTTGCAGACTTTATCGCTTTCTAATTATTTATCGGAAATTATTTTTTTCTTTCTCGCTCTTTAAAGAAAGAAATAATTTAAGTCTGAATTTACAATCAAATTATATTTAATTTTGTAAGACTTTTAAGTATGTGATTATCTTGTTTGGCTATTTATTTCATGAGGTTTCTTAATGGCTTCTCGTTTAGCACTTGTTGAAGAGGTTCGATTTATGTGAGTGTTTTTCTTTTTTAAGTTATTAGGTAATCCGATGCTGCCCACTTAAGCCAGTCAATGAAGTGCTGGTCACGTCGGGTCGAGTGTGGGAACGACCGCAAGTTTATCCTCGACATCATCAATTTGTGACCTACTGTACCCCTTAACTTCCCCTCGTAACTTCCTTCACAATCCATTTTAAAATGCCATCAACTCAAACAGGGTTTTGCTTTTGCGTTCGATCTCTCACGCATGATGGAATGTTTTGTTTTGCAAAGCAGGGGAGAAAGATGTACAAAACAACGACATCCACACAGTACTTGCACTATTGGTCAGTGGTTGGTTGGGTATGTGATGGTGGCTACGTATGAAGACAGCATTATGTAGGGAAAATAATTCTGTGTGTTTGGATGTTACCCAAGCCCCCAAATAACGGGATTTCTACAGTAAGCACTTTGGAGCAGAACCTCACCTTTAAGGAAAATGCTTGTCACGCTAGCTGCAGCATTCTGTCCTCCTAACTGACTGACCCCTGTCTCTCATTCTTCCTTTGGTCCAGGCACTTTTATCATGACGGTGTTTCCAAAACGGCATCTATCTATGTCACCGTAGTATGCTGAGAACTTGGTCGTCTCATTGATGACAAGGCCACGCCTCGCCGTCGTGATGATGGGTTCCTTTTCATAATTTTGTGTTTCGCTTAAAGCACTTTGTTGTTGATCTCCATCAGGCTTGAATGTGTTCCCTGTAGAGTGTATAGACGAAGGTCAGACCGGCAGCTGTTCACATGTGGACGTACAGTATGGTGGGAGGCCCGGAATAGTTCCATTTGTAGTACACCGTTGGCAGGTGCAGGTGTGGGTTCTGTTGGGTTGCTGGGTGGCAGCCCGCCCCGCCCCGCCGCCCTAGTTCATTTCATGTTTCACTTTTCTGACTATAACTTGGTGACGACATTTGCACCCCACACTCCGCCGACATTACCGACTGAATGTGGCACAGCACAGCGCTCTCATTGTTGCATCACACTATACATTTCCATCTTCTTTACTCTCTCAGCGTTAAAGACTCAAACCATCAGATGCATGTTTTGACATCAATGTTTTGAGTTGAATTCTGGGGTTGCTGCAACAGCTCTTTTTGCTTTTGACGTCGGATGTGATAATGACGTGTTAAGAATGGCTATTGTGGGTATTGAAGACAAACCTGTTTTTATTTCTGCTCAGTTCAACTTGCTTGATTGTTTCTGACTTGTGGGCCTAATAAGCGTTACTTTTGTCCAACCGCAAACCTTTTCAGTTTTAGGTGTAGTTTTTTTCCCCACCCCACCAGCTTTACTTAAGACAGCTTTCTGTATGTATATTCCTTTGGACATCCTGGTGACTAAAGGCAGCTTGTATGTATTTTTCTGCTGCAATCAATGGAAGAGGTCTGTTAGATCAATACCAGTACCGAAACTACACTGCTCCCCTGCCAGAGCACACGACACGGGCACAAACAGACCTAACCTGGGACCTCTAATGAACAATACATATTGAACTCTAAATGAACAATACATATTCAAATGTGTACCCAGCATGTCCAGGACTGGATGTTTATGTCTGGCTTTGGGATCGGATGCACCTTAATGCCAGCCTTGTTTGTTTTGCTTCACACAATTTTTTTTTTAGAGGCATTCGTCATTGTGATCAGTGTTGGTGGGAAAACGTCTGTTCTATGTACATTGCACCACTAGGGGCAGTGTTGCTCTGTCTTGGGAGTGGGGCCAGCTCTTTCTTGTTGTTGTGCAGGATGGAATCGCAGCAGCTGTGGCCGAATGTCCCACTGATACACCGGCAGACGTCTGAACGCCTTGCCAGCTTTGACTGTCCTGTTAACACACCCAGGAGGTTGGGGGGAGGGGAGGGTAATCCACATTTCATCAACCCACAACACGTCTGTCTTGTGATCTGTGCCATTCTAATGATTTACAATTATTATTTATTTGTATTTGTTGTGGTGAAATGGGGACTGTTTGTTTTGACGGGTGTGGCGTGTCTTAAAAGGCTATATATCCTCAATGTAACGGTTTCTTTTCAAGCAGGTGTGTGCGTTTATGTATGTCTTCTATGGTTGTGCCGAATGCAGCATTGGAAATATGTTTTATTCTTTTTAATAATATGTTTTGTCCATGTCTAGATCTCAGGGCCGAGTCTCAGATATTGCAATGATTTGATTAAAGATTTTATTTCCTTTTATATTTTACTTTTCTGTTTTGGGCTTTTACATTAACTACACCTGGACTTGGAGCGGTGATCGCTGATGTAGCAGGTTGTTAATTAGAGCAGCTTCAGAGGTGTATGAACTGATGACACGCTGCTCGTCACATTCCAATGTCTCCTCCATGTGTATGTGGTCTTAGGTTCAACAGGACTGGATTAGGGCTGCCAACTCATTGTTTTTCCATCAATTTGTTTTCCTTTTTGTGGCAACATTTTGTACTGTTTGCCTCTGCGAGTGTCGGAGGTAACATAATCGTAAGAATAAATATTTTGTCCAACCCTAGTATTTTCTGCAAAGATCTTTGATGTTCAAGGTTATTCATCACAATTTATTATTACTGAATATTGGAGCCAAATGTATTACTTGACTACTTAAAGTTGAATTGGTCAAGTAATACATTTAAAGTAGCTATAAGCAATATGTCAACATTTTTTTTTTTTTTTTTTTTGGTATTCAGACAGCCAGCAATGGGTAAAACACAAAAATGTGAGTCTATCTAGGGGCCACAATCTGCATTCAAAGAGTTTCCTAGAAGATTTGTCATTGGTCGATTTGCCTGTCTACTTCCTGATTGCCTTGGTTAGTCATTTCTGCAGGGTTTTTTTTTTGACCAATGAAAATCTTTGAATGCACATTGTGGCCCCTAGATGTGTCACAGAGACTCAATTCTTTGGGGGAGAGTTTTACTCATTGCTGGCTGTCTTGATTAATGTTTTTTTTTGTGGCTTTCGCCTTTATTTTATATTTTTTGTGGAGGGACAGACAGTAGGCTGACAGGAAATGGGGAGAGAGATGGGGGAAGACATGCAGCAAAGGCTGCCGGGATCGGGAGTCGAACCCGCGGCACACTGCCAGTCTGGACCAGCAGCAAGGTGCCTGGACCGCTGAGCCACTGCGCTCTTTTGAGATGCTAGGGTTTGTGTGTTTTTACTGGGGTCCCCCAGGGGTCTTCTCTTTATTTCCCCTCTACACCAAAACTAGAAGATCTGCAAAATCGCAACACATCACAGCGGTTGTGAGCTTGTAGATCGGCTATTTTATTGCTGGGGACTTGATGTAAACATTCTATCACTACGAAATACGAATACCATCAACCATGCCCCGCCCCCAGGCACTAGATTCACTGTGATGATTAATGATTTATAGTTAACTGACTGGAATTATCAAGAAATGTGATGTGATATAATATAATCCAATATAATCAAAGCAGACCCCACCTGTATCACCCAGTGTTCTGGTACAGACCCCACCTGTATCACCCAGTGTTCTGGTACAGACCCCACCTGTATCACCCAGTGTTCTGGTACAGACCCCCCCTGTATCACCCAGTGTTCTGGTACAGACCCCACCTGTATCACCCAGTGTTCTGGTACAGACCCCACCTGTATCACCCAGTGTTCTGGTACAGACCCCACCTGTATCACCCAGTGTTCTGGTACAGACCCCACCTGTATCACCCAGTGTTCTGGTACAGACCCCACCTGTATCACCCAGTGTTCTGGTACAGACCCCCCAAGGAAGACTCAGTCACTCCCAACAAGAATTCTCATATTTTATTTTATTATTGTCGACTAAATCTGAGCTTACAGGAAGACCGTTGTATTGTAAAGACAGAACTGGTTACGAGTTCTAGTGCTGTGTTCATCTACTCACTAAAAACTCCACTAAAACCATGGTGCTTCAAAATGTCACTGGACAGAGAGAGAGACACACACAACTCCATTACATGGCTTGCAACACAATACGTCATGGCTGAGTAGACGGCAGTAGCTCACTCAGATGTTCTAAGGGAGGCAGGGTGGAGTTAGCCTGGGTTCCAGCCTGAATCACTGCGTTCCGTGAATCTTTTTATTCAGGGCTGGAACCTAGCCTAGGGTGGAGTCTCCTGTCCCCAGTTCTGGCTTTGTTGTGACTGTCCTCTCTCCTTCAGGTGACAAGGCAGTGGTTGCCAAACCTGAACTCTGGAAAGCTACTGTGTAGACGTGTTTCCAGCCTAATGGCAATTCCTTTTTTTTAAAGTATAAATTAGGTTACAATTAATCTGGGGAAGTCTTAAAGACAGAGGTGTTCATTTGAAGGGACCGAGGAATCCCACAGGGTATAGGCTGCCGCTCAGACAAAATTAAACATTTGGTCTTCCTTCTTTTTCTTTCACCTCATGAAACCATTGAATCTGGCATGCCCCAGCACTAGAAACTGAGATGTCTACACAGCATGTAACTGGACCAGAACCAAGGTCGACAAGGACCCATTGTGAGAAAGGGGACACAGCACTGTGTACAGTGTTTGTATCGAGACTGCCCCCCATTGTTCCGAGTCAGAATGCTGTCGATGAGGTCAGAGATTGTCACAAGATGTAGTAATTTGCACACGTGTTCAGTGATCTGGGGCCGCTTTGTGAATATGATCCAAATGGTATTGGTAAGGAGTTTGAGTGACCCTCGTCCTGGGCCCGAGAGAGAGAAAGAGAGCATTCTGCTCAGAGATCAAGCCTTTGTTGTATGACAAATATAGCCAATCTACACTATCTTTGCTGCACAACACCAGGTGTAAATGTGTATAAATGAAGCATATAATAATAGGTCTAGGCTATTTTTTGAGAATCTTCCAACTACAACGACATGCCCAAAATAGGGACACCAGTGCACCACACACCAGGGTTAATGTGGTTAAGTCGATCAGTGTTGTCAAGCCACTGCGCTTTACAAGCTAAAGAAACATTTTCCTGACAGCTACTCTACGTCTACGGTATGAGGTATTGTACTACAGCTTGTGACAGAAAAAACTATGAACAAATTCTCACAATTAGAGCTTTAGCACATACACATTCATGCAGCTATTGTCTGGAAGTTGCAATGCACAAAATGCCCATTCCACGCATGTTCCAAAGCTCCTGGCTTTTTTTTCTTGTTTATAGGCTACTGCTACTCCATAAGTCAAAGAAAGGAAGCATTTCCTTTTTTTCTTTTTCTGATATTTAACTTGGCAACAAAGCGAGAAAATCTGCTCTAGATTTTCACTCTACAACAGATTTGGCAATTTCGAAGCAATGATTTCTCATAAAATATACAACCATATCCATCCCTGTAATTTAAAACAACGCCTCTCATTGTATGTTTTCCATGCGTAGCCTACATCCTTTTCTCCATTTCTAACTTTTGGGAGATGGATACACAACATTAATAGCATACAAATACAATACACTGAATAAAAACTAATTATTGTTCCAATTCGTAGCCCTAGGGTGTCTCAAGAGATCATAACAGCAATATTCACTCTGGGACATAATGCAATAAATTGTGCTACAGCAAAATCACACAATACAACATTTTACGTTTTCTTTTTTTGTCTTTTCATTTTTGTATAGCCAGTTCAAATTCCCATAGATATGTTTTAGCTACTTGTCATGCAATTTATAAAAAATGTGACTAGTGTGTACATGTTCACTGGATTTCTTTTCCTTTCTTTTTAGATCAAATTGAAAATGCTAAATGAGCATTTGTTTGTGTCCTCTCTTTTCAGACAATAGTTTCATTATAACATTCAAAAAGAAAAGAGAAAACCATACCGTGTAGAAAATAAGTCTTTTTTTCAACCATGGAATAGATATGTTTGTGTTTGTTAAGCCTAATTTGTTTGTCTGTCGCAACGACAAGGTCGTGCAGCAACAATAGCCGACCTACACGATCACGAGGTGTCACATCATCCACACCGTACTGTGAGCTTGTTAGTTGGCTATTTCCGACATGCAAAAACCGCTGTGCGATGAAATATGAATCAGGCTTTAGAACCCATTTTGGGCGGGAACCCCTTTTGTGTTAGCATTATGTTATGCTTTAGCTATTGAAAAATAGCAGATCTACAAGCTCATAGCGCGCCACCGAGTGGCGCGCTACGAGCTTGTAGGTCTGCTATTTTTGAAAAATCGAAGAACGACTGACATAGAAACATAGCTTTTTCAGAAAACTGTCAGGATGTAGAAGACATTTTTAGAATCTGATCTCAGGTCAAAATGGTTTAAAGAACTGGTTATAAACAAAGAGATCCTGAGCTTTTCCTCAGTCTGGTCAGAGGCTCAGGGACATCTTTGTTTGCAACCAGTAGCAGGGAAGATAAATCTCCCCAGTACATTGATCACAATGAATACTTCACGCCATGCCATCTGTTTGCCTTGATCTCTCCAGCTTTGATATGTACATCTCTAGAGTCAATATGTACAGCAGCAAAACAAAATGTGTTGCACAAACAAATGGATTTGGCACAGGTGTGCCCCAAAACCACGCTGAACAGAAACAAAAGGTACTTTATAAAAACCAATAGAGGAAAAAAAAGTGTATGGATGTTTCTCTTTTCTCTTTCTCCCAATAAATATAAATGATGACAAATCTTGAACATAAAATAATTCTGCGTAAGCATCTTTTTGGGTTCATACATACAGAACACATAGTGAGGTACATACATACATACACACATTTCACATTTTGTAACACATTAAACATTATAACCATCATTCACTTGTTTTTTTATTTATTTTTATTTGACATGGTATTTCCGTATATTTTAGTCAACTTCAAAAATACAAATCAATAGCTCTGCTCTGTGTCCCTTGGCTTCATCGAAAAAAAACAACACCCAGCCACATATACTGCAAATAATTGAAATAATTCAGACAGTTTCTGTTTTGCTTCTTTTTTTTTGAATTTTTTGCTGAAAATATTGCTTTAAGAAATACATTTTGGTCTTCTTTTCAGACGTTTGTTTGTAACGTTGATCTCTGACGGAAGCCATTGTGAAGCTTTAGTCTGTTTTCATGTCGATTCGTTCGGACGCCTCTTTGATTGAACGGGTCATTAAATGACGGCCCCGTTCAACAGAAAACGTCAAAAATGTCACTACTGCTGCTGTTGCATTAGGGCACCTCCTCCTCCGACTGATATGAAGATCATGTGCACTCCATGAAGCAATATGCAGACCAATACTGCCTCGCTGTGTCACTGTGGTCGAATATTCTTCAATTCACCTGCCGTACCAACAGGATACACATAATGTATCCATTGTTTATTTATGTTTATACGTGGGTCTATTTGTGTATTGTGTGTGTGTGTATGTGTGTGTGTGTGTGTGTGTGTGTGTGTGTGTGTGTGTGTGACATGACTTATGTGACATGTGGGTGTGTGTGTGTGTGTGTGTGTGTGTGTGTGTGTGTGTGTGTGTGTGTGTGTGTGTGTGTGACATGCATGTCCATGTGGCGTAAGTGAACGGTACAAAAGTGTGCGTCTGCGTTGTCCGTGCCAACGGCGGGCGAGACGCTGGTCCGGCGGTACTCTACTCTACTCTCACACACAGATCTCTATGGGCGTGGTGACCAGCATCCGGCCCCCGGGGGAGTTGTTCTCTCTCCGCTCGTAGCTGTTAGTGGACGACACGGAGCTGTTGGTGGACACCGACACAAAATGGTGGCCCCCGCCGCCCGGACCGTCCATCATCCCTCCCTTGTTGGCCGCTCCCGTCCCTCTCTCCCTGTCGACCACCCCGCCGGGGGACATGGGCGACAGAGTCTGCTGCTTCATCCTCTCCGCCAGCTGCTCCGACTCGTCCTCCTCGCCCGACGAAGACGACGAGGTGGTCCCGTCCGCCTCGCCCCTGATGCCCCCTCCTCCTCCTCCTCCCCCGCCGCCGCCGCCCCTCTCCCGCTCCCGCTCCCGGTCGGCGGCGGCGGCGCTCACCACCGCCGCGTTGTTCCCGTTGTGGTTGTTGTTGTTCTCGCGCTCGGCGCCGTCCAGCATCCAGGTGTGGCTGAAGTAGCCGAAGACCTCCTTGACGGAGCAGCGGCGGTCCTGCTCCACGGCCAGCAGCCGGCGGAACATGCGCAGCGCCTGCTCGGTGAAGCGGCGCCACTGCGACGGCACGGCGGCCGTGCGCCGCCGCTGCCAGCGCACAAACTCCTGGTAGAAGGAGTCGGACGGCAGTGCCTTCTCCCACGGGAAGTTGCCCGTCAGCATGCAGAAGAGCAGCACGCCGAACGCCCACACGTCAGTGCTGTAGTCCACGCAGAAGCCCTCGTGGCGCGACACGTCGCACAGCTCGGGCGCCGTGTACGGGATGGTGCCGCTCACCTGCGGGGGAGGGAGGGAAGGAAGGAAGGAAGGAAGTGACGCGCGTCCATTAGTTTGGAGACCCAGCGTATGCTATTTTGCTTTGTTAGAAACACTAGGGCGACCACATACCCAACATCTTCTGATATAACGGAGAAATGTTGAGCCTCTTCCCTACAAGACAATTGAGATTTTGAGTGTATGCTGGGTTTTTAGTTGATATTGAGCAATTCTATCGGCTAAATATGTTTTTCTATAATGGACATATTAACCACTTAAATCCCAGATACTTTGTTGCACGTCAAATAGTGAAAATAGCAGTTGTACAATCTTGAAGATCTGCTATTTTCAAATTGTCAAATATTTTTTTGCCGAATGTCTATATCCATTTTTGCCAAATGTTCACCCATTATGACATGCCCAGAGGAGGGATGCTAGGGTTTATGTGGTTAAACTGTATGGCAGGGCGGGGCGATATTGCACTAAATTAAATACATCTTTAACAAAACAACTTCTACATGGATAATGTGGTGATTTTTGGGGATGATACTTGGTGCTATCAGAAGATTTACACATTCATTAGCAAAAGGTGGATATGATGATCAAACATGTAGAGGCATTCATTGTTCATTTCAATCAGCAAGAACAGTCTAATATGTTAAGACAATATTAACACTTGACTTTAATACAGCCTTTAAGACCAAGAAAAGACAACATTTAGATTATATTGCGATATTATGGTAAGCAAAATCTCAGACAATATCTGGTCTCTCATACCATAATATCGAATATATTGACATATCGGCCAGCTCTATTGTATGGCAAAGATGATAAAACAGCAAGCAAGATGGCTACTGTCTATGCAATGTACAGCTAAACATCCTAATGTCATCAGTTGCGTCACTGACCCTTTTGACCGGGGAGCCTGCGCGGCGGGTCATGCCAAAGTCAGACAGCTTGACCTTGCGGCACTCCCTGTCAAAGATGAGAATGTTCTCAGGCTTGATGTCTCGGTGGACAAGCTTCTTTGTGTGCAGGTAGTCCAGCGCGATGGCTACCTGGTGCACACATCGCTTTGCCACCGCCTCAGGAAGGCCCACCTGAAGGAGAGGAGAGGAGAGGAGAGGAGAGGAGAGGAGGGGAGGGGAGGGGAGGGGAGAGGAGAGAAGAGAAGAGAAGAGAAGAGAAGAGAAGAGAAGAGAAGAGAAGAGAAGAGAAGAGAAGAGAAGAGAAGAGAAGAGAAGAGAAGAGAAGAGAAGGAGAAGGAGAAGGAGGAAGAGAAGAGAGACACCGGGAGAGGACTGAGTGAGCATGTGGGCCCCCAAATTACTGGCAAAACACAAAGATGTCAATGATCATAATTATAAATGTTAATATTATAAATGAATTAATGCAAGAAAAGGGTCATTGTATTCATGGTATACTAGGTTGCCATCAATCAATCCATTGATCATTAAATTAAACATGCTCTGAAAATGTATCACCCATCTGACTTTTTTCCCCCTTTTTGTCTTTTTTCCCCTCACTTTTCGCCCTCTTCATTGTACCTTCTTATTTCCTCTCAGATGCAAATTTTTTAACCCATTTTGACCTGAGATCAGATTCTAAAAATGTCTTCTACATCCTGACAGTTTTCTGAAAAAGCTATGTTTCTATGTCAGTGGTTCTTCGATTTTTCAAAAATAGCAGACCTACAAGTTCATGAGCTTGTAGATCTGCTATTTTTCAATAGCTAAAGCATAACATAATGCTAACACCAAAAGGGGTTCCCGCCCAGAATGGGTTGGGGGTTGGGTGGGAGGGTTTGTGTTTGGCTTTCTATCACTGACATACTGTACCTTCAATAAGAATTATGTGACGGTGTAGTGGACTATTGCTCAAACTCTCAGCACTGAGTTTACAACCGAAAATCACTACGAGACCATGGGCTATAGTCCATTGTCTCGAATGATTTTCACCTTTTTTTCAAATCCTCAAAAATGATGAAAAACGGCATGCTATAGTATGCCGTCCGTGACCATGGGCTATAGTCCATTGTCTCGAGTGATTTTCACCTTTTTTCAAATCCTCAAAAATGATGAAAAACGGCATGCTATAGTATGCCGTCCGAGATGGGCTATAGCCCATGGTCAAAAATGATGAAAAACGAGGATTTGAAAAAAAGACGAAAATCACCCCGAGACCATGGGCTATAGTCCATGGTCTCGGAGTGATTTTCGTCTTTTTTTTTCAAATCCTCAAAAATGATGAAAAATGGCATGCTATAGTATGCCGTCCGTGACCATGGGCTATAGTCCATTGTCTCGAGTGATTTTCACCTTTTTTCAAATCCTCAAAAATGATGAAAAACGGCATGCTATAGTATGCCGTCCGAGATGGGCTATAGCCCATGGTCAAAAATGATGAAAAACGAGGATTTGAAAAAAAGACGAAAATCACTCCAAGACCATGGGCTATAGTCCATTGTCTCGAGTGATTTTCGTCTTTTTTTCAAATCCTCAAAAATGTAGAAAAACGGCATGCTATAGTATGCCGTCCGTGACCATGGGCTATAGTCCATTGTCTCGAGTGATTTTCGTCTTTTTTTCAAATCCTCAAAAATGATGAAAAACGGCATGCTATAGTATGCCGTCCGAGATGGGCTATAGCCCATGGTCAAAAATGATGAAAAACGAGGATTTGAAAAAAAGACGAAAATCACCCGAGACCATGGGCTATAGTCCATTGTCTCGAGTGATTTTCGTCTTTTTTTCAAATCCTCAAAAATGATGAAAAACGGCATGCTATAGTATGCCGTCCGAGATGGGCTATAGCCCATGGTCAAAAATGATGAAAAACGAGGATTTGAAAAAAAGACGAAAATCACCCCGAGACCATGGGCACTCCGAGTCCATGGTCTCGGAGTGATTTTCGTCTTTTTTTCAAATCCTCAAAAATGATGAAAAATGGCATGCTATAGTATGCCGTCCGTGACCATGGGCTATAGTCCATTGTCTCGAGTGATTTTCGTCTTTTTTTCAAATCCTCAAAAATGATGAAAAACGGCATGCTATAGTATGCCGTCCGAGATGGGCTATAGCCCATGGTCAAAAATGATGAAAAACGAGGATTTGAAAAAAAGACGAAAATCAGAATATAAAAAAAATAATATATTTCCCTAGATTTTAAAGACCTTTTTTTTGTATTGTTGTATGTTATAAACCTTTATGTTTTACCAATTATTTGGGGGGGGCACTTTAAATATCCCCACGGCCCACCAGTGGACCCCAGCCCACAGATTGAGAACCAGTGGCAACTGGACTCCCTCATTTATTGGTGTGTCGCCCCGGTTGCGTCCCTAACATTTTAACTTCACAAAAACGAATGGACCTATAACCTCACAAACCAAACTTCAAAACCCTGTCCACCTGGGCGAAACACAGGGAAAAGAGACTCTCCCGTTTAACATGAACAAAACACATGAAACTAATGAAGCGCACCTGTGGAGGAATGATGTCGAAGAGGTCCCCTGCCAGAGCGTACTCCTGTGCAAAGACGTAGTACTCGTCCGTCTCAAAGGCAATGCCGAACATGTTGATGATGAAGGGACAGGGGGACAGGTACAGGGAGATGCTGTACTCTCTCACAAACGACTTCAGCTTCGTGCTCTTCTTCTTCAGAAACTTCAGCGCCATCTTTGTGCCTGCCAGTGGAATCGGGGAGAATGAAGCCACATCATAGAGGTCAAGAAGAGGTGAGTGTGTGTCTCTACATCATCGAGGTCAAGAAGAGGTGAGTGTGTGTCTCTACATCATAGAGGTGAAGAAGAGGTGAGTGTGTGTCTCTACATCATAGAGGTGAAGAAGAGGTGAGTGTGTGTCTCTACATCATAGAGGTGAAGAAGAGGTGAGTGTGTGTCTCTTCTGTTTTATTATCGCTGAGAGGATATCGTTGCTGTCGGCCAGAAACCTTGTATCTCCATGTTTAAAATGTTTGTTTTTTTTCTAAATGAATGCCCTACTTCATCACAATAGTACCATTAAACATATAGCTACACCTGGCCTACAGGGGGCACTGCTCCATGGATTACACCTCAGTAATGGCCGCACCCAGGGCACCCCTCTGTGGATTCGTCTATAGATAATACAAATGGAACTATTTGGACTTACAAGGTTTCCACTCTCAGAATAAAACACTCTGGAAGAACCGTTTTTCAGTCCCCCATGAGGAAAACTAGTTTTTATGCTAAATAAAGATGTTTTATTCATAGAGAAAATGTCCTTAACACAAAAGAAATAATGACAGCTAAACTAATACTAAGCATTTTCACAACATAAAAACCAAGCTAAATTAGCAAACGAAAAAGGAATGAATACTAACTGAAATTTAAAACTAAAACAAAACTAAAATGTAAAACTAAATGAAAAGTGCAAAACTATAACAACCTTTGATTGATTGATTGATTGATTGATTGAATAGTTTTATTAGACAGAAATGTAAAAACAGGAACAGTCTACACAACAGGCTACAGTCAAACACTTTAGGCCTGACGTCGAAATTTAAAAAATGACTTCTTAATTATGAAAGATTTCTGAAAAACCTCCAATATTTCATGTCAAGGACCCCAAAAATGATCTGTATTTGGCCGCCGACCCCCATCTGAAAATATGTTGTTCCAGTGATCTCCCAGAAGCAAAGATTTGAGTTAAAAACGTTCGCTCTGAAAGAATATACAGCATAGTCAATGATTTGCACCACATTTTCACGATTTTTCAAAAATAGCAGATCTACAAGCTCATAGCGCGGCACCGAGTGCCGCGCTATGAGCTTGTAGATCTGCTATTTTTCAATAGCTAAAGTATAACATAATGCTTAAAACACCAACAGGGGTTCCCGCCCAAAATGGGTTAACCTAAAAGGCATATACTGTAGCACCCTTGCGGTCTTGTTTCCATTTAGGCCCTATATATGGTAGATAGGTGCATGTGTGTTCCCTCACCTCGGATCTTATGGATGACCAGGTCTACCTTGCCATAGGTGCCCTTGCCCAGCTCCCTGATGACCTCATAGTACTTGTTGACCTCTAGCCGCTCCAGGTTCTGCGCCGCGATGAACTGCAGCTCGTCCAGGATGTCCATGTTGGCGCGGGACACCAGCGGAGAGGAGGAGCTCATTGCTTTTGGGGGGGGTGCGCTGGTTAGCAGGGGGACGCACTGGGAAACACACACCGAGGGGAGGGCTGGAGCTCAGGCAGAACGAGCTCAGCAGCTAACAGCTGGTGTCACTGCAGAGAGAATAAACACAAAGAGGAACGTTATTATAGCTAAATTAAATATGAGAGGATGTTCTGTACTCTGTATAATGTTATAGCTGAATTAAATATTATGAGAGGATGTTCTGTACTCTGTATAATGTCATAGTTTGAGCAACTATACAACTGCTGTTTGTAAATGAGCTGAGCACAAATACGAAACTCCAGAGTCCAAAAACAGACCTACTTTATATTAGGGATATTAGATACTCGGATAGATATACTGTCTATGTGTAAATATTTAGATAAATTGCTGTTTTTTTTATCAATTTATCTCTCTTCCCGTTGCCCCCCTCCCCCTTCTTCTTCTTCTTCTTCTTCCCTTTTTTTCAAGGAAAGAATGAGTGAGCTTTCACAAAAATGAATTCCACCTCTGTTTTACGACCAATAAAGTTGATTCTGATCATTTTCAATCACTGACCGCCACCACTGACTCCAGCGCTGCAACTCCATCTGCTGCCAGATACAGCGGGATCTTTTATTTTGAAGTCCCTAAAATTCACCCCAAAATGAACCGGAACAAAAATCGCCTAAAGGTAATCTGGCGGTTGTATTTTTAAAAGTCATCAAAAGCGGTAATATTGTAACTGCAAGGTATAGCGACGATTCGCTACCTCGCGAATCAATCTGAGCCTCAAATCAGAGAAAAAAGGGTTTTAAGATCACTGATATCCACCGAGACCATTCTGAATCAATACAAATATAAAAAGACATCGAAAGACGATCTAGGCACCGAGCGCCATTGGAAAGAAGACGTCAAAAGACAATCTTTACTTGGCGGCGAGTGAGTTAAGACTACAAGTAGTGTAACCCACAGGGTCATTGAGGAGGGGATACCAAATGGACCATCACAGGTCAGAGTTATGGGGGTGCCTGAGAACCACTGCTGTAACCCACAGGGTCATTGAGGAGGGGATACCAAATGGACCATCACAGGTCAGAGTTATGGGGGTGCCTGAGAACCACTGCTGTAACCCACAGGGTCACTGAGGAGGGGATACCAAATGGACCATCACAGGTCAGAGTTATGGGGGTGCCTGAGAACCACTGCTGTAACCCACAGGGTCATTGAGGAGGGGATACCAAATGGACCATCACAGGTCAGAGTTATGGGGGTGCCTGAGAACCACTGCTGTAACCCACAGGGTCATTGAGGAGGGGATACCAAATGGACCATCACAGGTCAGAGTTATGGGGGTGCCTGAGAACCACTGCTGTAACCCACAGGGTCATTGAGGAGGGGATACCAAATGGACCATCACAGGTCAGAGTTATGGGGGTGCCTGAGAACCACTGCTGTAACCCACAGGGTCATTGAGGAGGGGATACCAAATGGACCATCACAGGTCAGAGTTATGGGGGTGCCTGAGAACCACTGCTGTAACCCACGGGGTCATTGAGGAGGGGATACCAAATGGACCGTCAAAAGGTCGGAGTTATGGGGGTGCCTGAGAACCACTGCTGTAACTCACAGGGTCATTGAGGAGGGGATACCAAATGGACCATCACAGGTCAGAGTTATGGGGGTGCCTGAGAACCACTGCTGTAACCCACAGGCTTCCAAATTTCAACCCTGCCCGTCACGCTTTTTCGTCACACTTTTGTCACACTTTTTCGTCACACTTGAAAGCACTTCGGCAATAGTAAGCACTTGAAAGCACTTTGGCCCGTCAGTACTTAAATAGAAAAAGTCACAGGGAAGACAAAATGTCAACAAGAAAACCGTTAAAGGTACAGTAGGCACACTTGTTTGTCTGTGTACTGCCGCTGCCTGGCATTGTCTGTGTTTTGATCTGGGCACTCATTTGAGGATTATTGAACCATTGCTGTTGTTTTGGGGCCCAAAGACTCGGCGGCAATGAACCACACTTACGTGTTTTTATGGAATTGGAGGCTGATGATGTGATTGTGAGCCTTTGGTGTTGTGACAGTCTGGCTGTTGTATTGGGTGGCAAGTGACAACGCACTCGGGACATGTGTTTTCCTCTCCTCTGCCCCCCCCCCCCCCATCCCTCTGCCCCCCCCTCCCTCGGCCCCTCCCTTTCACAGAATGCTTGAGCTGCTTGAGCTGAGCTCTGACAGAATGTTGTGCACTCTGCAGAGCACTCTAATATATTCAAACAAAACATTCAAACACTATATATATATAGTGTATCAGTTATACCCTATATAATTATTAATTAGTAATTATATACAGGATATAATTGCTATTGTCCATAAATCCCTCAATTATCAAGAGCTTGAACTCTTTTTAAAGTTGTGTTACAGTTTTACAATGTTAGACATCCCAAGGTAAGCCATTCCATCATTTCACTCCACTGACAGATTCAAATTCAGTTCCCTTCTCAATTCATACCTCCCCTCCCTATCCTTGAACTATTCCTGTATATTTCCAGGTGTTAGTTTATTCCTTGCCTTATAAATCATTTGTGCAATTTTAAATTCAACTAGATCTAGAAATGTGTTTGTACTGTATGTTCGCCTCACATCGTAGATATGCTATTTTGACAGAATAGGGATGCTGGGGTTCAAGTGTTTAATCGACAAGTGAAATGTCATGATCGTGACAGCCCCTAACAAATGAGTATATTATCCCAGTACAGTAGAATGTGACTGCTCAGTGTAAATGGCTCCGTTACAGCGGTGACCGCAGTTAGACTTGGGGCGAGGACTGCAGATACTGCTGATGCAATCTACTGTAACCGAGAGCTAGTAAGACAATTAATAATAGCATTCATATTTTTTTAAAAAAGAAAAAATGGCCATGGGCAGATTTTTGCTTTTAAACCTTGAAAGCTTAAATTGTGATACAGATACATAAGAACTTATACTACTGTAGGCTACAGTACTGAACACAAACAATTGATTGATTCATTAAAATGGGGCCCACCCCTCTGACCACTTAACACGGCAGTCATTCGGTTAGTAGGTGAAGTTGAACGAGGCAAATCAGTGGATTGTGTTGTTTAGGAGTCGGACAGGTCCGAACCCCTTTTGGTGTTTTAAACATTATGTTATAATTTAGCTATTGAAAAATAGCAGATCTACAAGCTCATAGCGCGCCACCGAGTGGCGCGCTATGAACTTGTAGGTCTGCTATTTTTGAAAAATCGTAAAAATGTGCCACAAATCTTTGAATATATATACTTTCAAAGTGAATGTTTTTAACTCAGGTCTAAATGGGTTGCTCAGCAGATCTGCAAAGCTCACTGCACACTGCACTGATATCCCAGCTCCATCACTGTGGACCACCACATTCAGGGACGTGCACACATAGACATCAAAGGGGGGCTTCAGCCCCTGCCCTTTTACAACGTCTGTAAAACAACTGCCCTTTCCAGACCACGAATGCAGCACTTGCTACGGTGAAAGAAATGCAAATACCACTCCTTTCCATGCCATACCTGAAGGCTAGCCTGGCGCAGCCACACTTCACCCGCCCCTATTGCATATGCATACGCCCCGAGGCGGATTAGCCCAGCGCAGTGGTATATTATCGCAACGCGAGGCTACCTGAAGGCAGCATTCAGGAGAATTGCTTTTTCCCCGTTATAGTCTCCAGAACTTGAACACAGCATTTTGCATTGAACATCTCCACTAGCTAAAGAGTGCTGGGTTGCGCCCCGAAAATAGCTGATCTACAAGCTCACAGCGACGTGTTGTGAGCTTTTAGATATGCTATTTTCCCTATTTTTGTCCAAAAGTGCCCTCTTACGGGATTTCAGCACCGAGTTGATGCACCGATAATATCTCCACTTACGTGACATGTAACATCTCCACTAAAAGGACATGTAATACTTCCACGTACGTGACATGTAACATCTCACACATCATGTAAACAGGATGACGGGATGTGAAACGAAGGAGTGTGAATTCTCTTATGTTTTCAAGGTCACCCGTGGACAAGATGCTCCAGCTCAGTGGTTCAAGGTCACCCGTGGACAAGATGCTCCAGCTCAGTGGTTCTTAACCTGTGGACAAGATGCTCCAGCTCAGTGGTTCTAAGATGCTCCAGCTCAGTGGTTCTAAGATGCTCCAGCTCAGTGGTTCTAAGATGCTCCAGCTCAGTGGTTCTAAGATGCTCCAGCTCAGTGGTTCTTAACCTTTCCTGGATCATTCAGGACACTCCTCACGGCTGCACCCAATGGCCCCTTAATCCGTTATTGGCCCGTGTTCGGGGGAGGGAAGCCGGGCGGACTGCACGTAATCCTATGGGCTAGGGCGGCACCTGTCAGTAGGGAGTGTTGGGTGGGAAGAGTATGGTGAAGGCTTTACATCCTCCGGTTGGGGCTCCTCACTGGTAGGTGAGTCAGTACTGACATAAATATATTGTTGGCTTCCTTCTGTCTCATAAGACAATGGAGTACCTGTATGTGCCAGGGATTAGTCTGTTGTTGGGTTACAGCACCTGCTGTACAGTCTGATGCTTTTTTAAATATTTTTATATTATCATTAGAATTGTAGTGTTTTTGCAATCATTTGGGGGCCCACTTGTAATACCCTCACGGCCCACCAATGTGCCCTGGTCTGCAGGTTGAGAATCTGAATCATTTGATTGGATACAGCAGTTTATTTTTTCTCCGTTTTTTTTTTGGCTTTTGTGCCTTTATTGATAGTTACAGTGAAGACGGACAGGGAATAGGGAGGGAGAGAGGGGGAGAGACATGCAGCAAAGGTTGTCATGAACGGGACTCGAACACACAACGCGCTCTCTCTCAACCTGCTCCACAGGTACATGAGCCATGGGTGATGATGACCCCAGACCCCCAAGCTCAGCTTCTTCTATCCCCCGAGTCCATTCTCCTGTCACATGCTGTGAATGCTGGACCCTTGAGCCTGCCCTAAATCCCTGACCACTGCACTACACCAGAATGCTAATGCTGTGTGCAGTACTACACATCCAATGCTGAGTGAGAAGATGGCAGCCAGGAGAATGAGGCTGGTCGGTGGAGGATGGAGAGATGACCAGAGACACTGCATCACTTATACAACTGATGTCAAGTATAGAAGACGGCTTGTGTTGTACAGTATGCTGTGTATACTAATGTGATTCTGGTGTACTAGTAGGCTACTATTACTATCATTTTGGGACCCAATGACTGGGTGGCAAGCTGGCAATGAAACATGCTGAGTAACAGTCTGTTTGTGGCTCTGGAATTGAATGCTGATGTGAATTACAGTTTGTATGTTGTGTGTGTTGTATCTGAAGGCATGTGAGTTGTACCAGGGAACAGTACATGTGTGTGTCACTGTGGCTCTTGATCACTTCAATAATCCTGACTGAATTTGCTATTTCCTTTTGGGCTTTGACATAACATCAATGATTCTAAATGTTAATTTTCAAATGAAGACAAATAGATAAATAGTTATGTGTGGTGTGTTGTGGTTGCTGAGTGAGTTATTGTGACACGGTGGCTGTATTGGTTCATGACTGGCATGTTGGCAAAGAATGTCTCTATGTAGGCCAGGGGTGCCCACACTTTCTAGACTTGAGAGCTACTTTCAAAATGACCAGCTCAACCAGATCTACCCACCAAAAATATATACATATATTATCCCATTGTTGAAAATACAAATGCACTTCTTTTCCTTTTTTCCGTTTGTGCGAACATTTTTGAAAACACGGTAGTCCTGTTGCATTGTGGGTTTGCGCTGCCCTTTTTGATGTCGATCAATCAAGTGCAGTCACCTTAATGTGTGGCAGATGCCAAAAATAGTTTATTATTTATTTTTAATTGTATATTTTTAGGGGCCATGTCATGTGTTCTACCTGCACAGCCTGTGTGATCTACTGGTAGATCACAATCTACCTTGTGGGCACCCCTGTACTATAGCATGCCGTTTTCCACCATTTTTGAGGATTTGAAAAAAAGACGAAAATCACTCCGAGACGATGGGCTATAGCCCATGGTCTCGGACGGCATACTATAGCATTTTCGTCTTTCTTTCAAATCCTCGTTTTTCATCATTTTTGACCATGAGCTATAGCCCATATCGGATGGCATACTATAGCATGCCGTTTTTCATAATTTTTGAGGATTTGAAAAACAGACGAAAACGAGGATTTGAAAAAAAGACGAAAATCACTCCGAGACGATGGGCTATAGCCCATGGTCTCGAACGGCATACTATAGCATGCCGTTTTCCATCATTTTTGAGGATTTGAAAAAAAGACGAAAATGACTCCGAGACGATGGGCTATAGCCCATGGTCTCGGAGTGATTTTTGTCTTTTTTTCAAATCCTCGTTTTTCATCATTTTTGACCATGAGCTATAGCTCATATCGGACGGCATACTATAGCATGCCGTTTTCCATCATTTTTGAGGATTTGAAAAAAAGACGAAAACGAGGATTTGAAAAAAAGACGAAAATCACTCCGAGGCGATGGGCTATAGCCCATGGTCTCGAACGGCATACTATAGCATGCCGTTTTCCATCATTTTTGAGGATTTGAAAAAAAGACGAAAACGAGGATTTGAAAAAAAGACGAAAATCACTCCGAGACCATGGGCTATAGCCCATGGTCTCGGACGGCATACTATAGCATTTTCGTCTTTCTTTCAAATCCTCGTTTTTCATCATTTTTGACCATGAGCTATAGCCCATATCGGACGGCATACTATAGCATGCCGTTTTTCATCATTTTTGAGGATTTGAAAAAAAGACGAAAATCACTCCGAGACGATGGGCTATAGCCCATGGTCTCGAACGGCATACTATAGCATGCCGTTTTCCATCATTTTTGTGGATTTGAAAAAAAGACGAAAATGACTCCGAGACGATGGGCTATAGCCCATGGTCTCGGAGTGATTTTTGTCTTTTTTTCAAATCCTCGTTTTTCATCATTTTTGACCATGGGCATTTTTGACATGTCATGTGTTCTACCTGCACAGCCTGTGTGATCTACTGGTAGATCACAATCTACCTTGTGGGCACCCCTGATGTAGGCCCTTTCTTTCTTTCTTTCTTTCTTTCTTTCTTTCTTTGGGTGTCCCATTTGGTCCAGGTAAATATACTTAAATAGTTGATGCATTCAAATGTGGCTGTATATCCAACAAACATGTTGATGTGCCTTTGAAAGCTATTTAAGTTAAACCATGGAATGGTGCATGAAGTTGAACTATTGTGGCAGGTGGGTATGATGGACAGGTATGATGGACCCACCCGACACAATAGTGGTGGTCCCCAGGCAGGTTGCTCTTAGTCAGGATGGTGGTCCCTGGGTTGCTCTTAGTCAGGATGGTGGTCCCTGGGTTGCTCTTAGTCAGGATGGTGGTCCCCAGGTTGCTCTTAGTCAGGATGGTGGTCCCCGGGTTGCTCTTAGTCAGGATGGTGGTCCCCAGGTTGCTCTTAGTCAGGATAGTGGTCCCCAGGTTGCTCTTAGTCAGGATGGTGGTCCCCAGGTTGCTCTTAGTCAGGATGGTGGTCCCCAGGTTGCTCTTAGTCAGGATGGTGGTCCCTGGGTCAAAATCAGATGAAAACCCCTGGATACAGACTAGTATAGCTAGGCACGCAATGACGTGCAGTGCTGCTGCACAGCGTGACAAGTCCTGAAGAAACCAAGTGAAATGTGAATATATCCAGTGAAAAGAAAAACGCATTCTAAATGTTAGTAGCTCAGAGGCATGACAGAGCAGGGTGCTGAATCACACGCTCACGCCAGCCAATAAAGACACACACACACACGTACGCACACACACACACACACACACACACACACACACACACACATGTACGCACCCACACACACACACACGCACACGCGCACACACACACACACACACACACACGCACAAACGTTAAACCAATAATAACAACTCTACAGAATGCAATCCTTGCTCCCATGTGATTATTTCAAGTGATGGTTCAGTATTTTCCCTCTAAAAAGCAAGGCCTGCCAAGTCCTTAACCATTCCTCACACTTTAGATCTGTACATGTGCGGAAAGGAAAAGAAATGTGAGCTTACACGCACGCACGCATGCACGGCACGCACGCACACACGCAGGCACGCATGCACGCATGAACACAACACGGTTACATAAATACAGGGAGGCTGTATTGGTCTCAGAACTAAAGGTGAATCTGCCAACTCACAAAAAAACCCACTTGGCATTAATATCTGTATCTATCTATCTATCTATCTATCGATCTATCTATCTATCTATCGATCTATCGATCTATCGATCTATCGGTCTGTCTGTCTGTCTGTCTGACTAAAACCCACTTGGCATTAATATCTCTATCTATCTATCTATCTATCTATCTATCTATCTATCTATCTATCTATCTATCTATCTATCTATCGATCTATCGATCTATCGGTCTGTCTGTCTGTCTGTCTGACTAAAACCCACTTGGCATTAATATCTCTATCTATCTATCTATCTATCTATCTATCTATCTATCTATCTATCTATCGATCTATCGATCTATCGGTCTATCGGTCTGTCTGTCTGTCTGTCTGTCTGTCTGTCTGTCTGTCTGACATGATACTGACATGATACTGACCATGCTTTTTGATTGTATGACCTACGGTTCAACAGCTATAGGGCAAAATGTGAAGCTGCCTGTTATAGCGCCACCATGCTGCGATGCTGCGTTCATGATAAAGGCATTTTGTTCCAAATGGGCCAATCGGGATGGAATAGGAAGAATCTGACAGATCCATCTTCATCACATGACTGTGTGCTGATTTGCATGATGTTTGGACAAAATCTGTAAGAGTAGTATCAGAAAATGTGTTTTGCAAAGATTGGCCTCCTGGTGGCACTAGGCTATAACAAGCCAATTTGGGGCAGAACCTGGTTCTGCTTTGTTCTCCAGGCAGTGTGTGTGTGTGTGTGTGTGTGTGTGTGTGTGTGTGTGTGTGTGTGTGTGTGTGTGTGTGTGTGTGTGTGTGTGTGTGTGTGTGTGTGTGTGTGTGTGTGTGTGTGTGTGTGTGTGTGTGTGTGTGTGTGTGTGTGTGTGTGTGTGTGTGTGTGTGTTGTTGACAAAAGCCCCTTCAACCTACCCTTTTCTCCTTTAAATTAAATGGCCATTGAGAATGCATTGGGCTCTTAAAAAACTGAGTTTTTAAACTGTGAATCAAGTTTATAGGTTAAAGTATATGAAGCAACAGCGCAGTGCAAATTGTAAGTTTTAAAAGTTAAATAACAAAACTACAAAATATTTCAAAATTAAAAGTTCAAGCATACGTAAACTGTAGGCTATTATAAAAATTGTGAATGGAGTAGGCCTATCTGGGTTTTTCTTTCTTTTTCAGGTACCAAAATTTTCCTTTGACCTGTTTTGCCAGCTAAACAACAAAAGCACTAAAAGACAAATGTGGGAACAGTAAAGTTACATAATGTAGCTTTAGCTTTAAATGCTATAGTATTTCAACTTAATTGTAGGCTACACTTCTTGAGTAAGCTACACTTCTTTAGTAAAATCTGCTGAGGGATGGTATAGTGGTCTAATGGTCAGACTCTCAGCATTCTGAGTGTAGAGATTCCCTGTTCAAATCCCATTCCTCATATAGTTCAATGCTGTTGCAGTATTTCAACTTCCCTTTACTAACTGAAGGCTAACATACAAAAGAACGCTTCAACAGTAATAAGAGACATTTGCAGAGGGACTGCATGATGGTGTAGTCGTCTAATGAACGGACTCTCATCACAGATCTTTCATGTTCAATTCCCAGTCCTCTTCATTGCTTTTCAATTTTACCTAACTGAACGTTAAAATACAAAAGAACGCTTCAACAGTAATAAGAGATATTTGCAGAGGGACTGCATGATGGTGTTGAAGCGTTCCTTTGTATTTTAGCCTTCGGTTAGGTAAACTTTATTATTTGATCCCTGAAATCCAACATCATAGAAGAAGAA
The DNA here is from genome assembly GCF_951216825.1 of Electrona antarctica. Lineage (NCBI taxonomy): Eukaryota > Metazoa > Chordata > Actinopteri > Myctophiformes > Myctophidae > Electrona > Electrona antarctica. The sequence continues at coordinate 8,216,407 of NC_136805.1, read as the reverse complement.
CACATTTATCCACAGTCACAAGGGGGCGCTCTGTAGTAGTCTGTAGTACCAAGACGATCTGACGACGAAGAAAGAAGAAAAGTAACGAGTGTGTTTTCTGGTCCTGTTGATTGAGCTGAGCAGGACCTAGAAACTGGCTCCTGCTCAGCTCAATCAACAGGACCAGAACATAGATATTATAGAACCAGAACACACACTCGTTGATGATGAATGAGGAAATGTGGCAGCGGTGGCCGAACGGATAGCGGCGCGGTCTAGATACCGGATGGTTCCCAGTTCGAATCAGCCGTCCGACACGTTAAAATTACCACCGCTGAAATGCCCTTGAACAAGGCATCAACCACTACGATGAAATGTGTTCTATGAGCAGGGCCTGGCTGGAAACAAGTTCTTGAGCTTAGCCCAGATACCCTGGGTAAATATAGATTTCATTTCATTTCATTTCAAGTGGTTCAGTCCATTCAACAAGTGCCTCTGAGAACGAAGCGAGTCGCCACACTGCCCCCTAGTGGTGGCAACACTAGGAAAGTTCCACTGTGTGGTGTCATTGAGAAAGCTTGGAATTAAACCAATAGATATATATGCATTGTCCATTCTTGCTCATATAGCAACATTCTTTTCACAAAAACAACATCTTCACAATCATAACAAAATTAAATACACAACATAAATGTGACCATACATTTTGTGTGCGTCACAAAGGCTAAAATACGAAAGAACACTTCAACAATTCTGAGAGATGGTGTACTGGTCTGATGATCAGACTCTCAACACAGAGGTTCCATGTTCAAATCCCACATTTCCTAGTTCAACTTCAATTCTGGAGAACTTTGAAATATTGGCTATATAACATTGCACAAAGAAGTTAATATCACTTTTCCAAGTCGGACGCAAACACGGACAACACTCACTCAGCTGTCATCAAAGGTTCTATGGTGTAATGGTTAGCACTCAGGACTCTGAATCCTGCGATCCGAGTTCAAATCTCGGTAGGACCTGAACTTTATTTGATGAATTGAACAAGGTGGACCCTCTTGTAAACAAGTGTAATGCTTAATTGGGTCGTCCACTCACAGTTATCTTTGTATTGAGTTTGTGCTTGAAATGTACTGTAATTCTGCAAACTGTAAATAAATATTTCAATCAATCAACAAGTCAACTCACTCTAATTCAATATACAATTCAATAATTAAATGTAAATGCGTCTTATAAACCCATGGGGGTTGGGCACTTTGTTGCACACAAACATGAAACACGAAAATAAAAGAATCAATCAAAATGCAATCAATCATAGCTAAAAGAGTTCGAAAGTGAACAGCCCCGACATTGTCCAGTTCAAAATGAAGTAATGAATTACGCCGACACGCCACCCATACGACGTTGATACGCCGTCTTTCTCTGGACGGCGTATCAACGGCGTATCGACGTCCGCTCACGCCGTCGGACTGTTTTTGTCCAAAAACAGGGTTTTTTGTGATTTCAGACAGTTGAAAGTGAGCTGAAAATGAACTACGCCGACACGCCGTGCACACGACGTTGATACGCCGTCTCTCTCTTGGACAGCGTTGTAACGGCGTATGGACGTCCGCTCACGCCGCCGGTGATTTCCGCCGGTGCTTTTGTGGAAATGTAAGAGATTTCCTCAGTGACAGAATTAATAAATTACAGCTATATCTTTATTGGATTTAAGTAACAGATGGAATGAATTATTACAACTAGGCCTAGTCTTTAGTGGATGTATTTTATACAACAGATGACAATAACACAATGAAAACAGAGTATAATGGATTGAAATAATAGACATTCCAAACGGTCAGGTCCGAAACGTACCTTTATGAACATTCTATAATAGTTTGTGGTGATGATGATTGCCTGGTGAAAATGAAAGAAGTTAAATGATAATTTTATTAAAATAGTTTTATTTATGAACGTGACGGTCAAATCACTCTCTCTGTCTGTGCTTCCTCACTTTGATTTGGTTAATTATAAGGTGTGGCTCTTTAGTCGACTGGTAACGTATGCGCCTTGTTGATACGAGGCCCCGGGTTCGCCTCCAGGCCGAGGCTACTCAACACTTTAGTTTATACCACAGTGTTTCTTTCTACCGGTCCGTAGCTACATTGGTTTTTCCACCACTGAGTGGAATCAAACCAAAGAGAGACCGTTGCGCTGGGAGACCACTGTTAATGAACTCAATTAGAACTTTTAATTATTTGCGAGTTCAAGGTTTAAAGTTAAATGTTGTTATCTAAAATGCCTAACAACACCAACGACAGAAACATCTAGCTGCCCTCTGAACACTAGCCACTTTACACAGCAAGTGAGCTGTAGCATGGCAGGCCAAGAAATGCATTCATTCATTTTGATCCCTGCGATTAAATCCAACTGGTGTCATCATAGACATTACAGTCACAAGGGGGCGCTCTGTACCAAGACGATCTGACGACGAACTGGAAGAAAATGTATTCGTGTCATGTGTGGTCCTGCTGATTGCTGATTGAGCAGGAGGACATCCATGTCCATGGGGACAGAAGCAGTTTAGAGAAAGGTGAGGAGGAGGAGGAAGCAGCCATGGCGTTACATTCCCCTCAGCTGTATGGATGTATGTGACAATCCACTCTCTGGAGACTGGAGGTGATGGAAGGAACCCATGTCATCAGCCACACTCAACGACAGATAGGCCTACAGGTCCATGTTAAATTAGCATCCCCAAAAATATATACATTTATAGCAAAAATATGTGTAGTCTATGCTTTGGAAAATGGTTGGGATATTTAATAAAATGTATGATTGGAACATGATCCAGTAGCCTACATCTTTAAAACAACTTTATTTTTATTTTTTTATATATAGTTTTTTTTATTGGGGACAGTTACGCAGCACATATGACAAGAACATCTTTGCACATGGTCACCCATTTGTTTATTTTTTTAAAAAACATCACAAAGCATTGCAGAAACACGAACATAAAAGCAACAATGTAGGCTACCCCCCCAAAGAAACAAGGACAAACCACAGGTCACAGGTCACATCATGGGTCACAGTCAAAGTATTGTACACTTGGAAGAGAGGCACTGTCTGTGTGTTAATTTTGAAATCCACTGTCCGCTATATTTGGGTCACACCGAGCAGTCTCTGTGTAAAACAACTTTATTGACCCTTCAATTTCATGGACATCACAGTTTTTGTAGCCATTTTGTAGAAATATAGGGCCATAAAACATATATAGTGTATTTAGCCACTCATTTCTAAAATAAATCAGGTGCCCACTGTACCGGTTGTCCCTCATCTACTGTAAGACACATTCATCGTTTATTATAACTAACATAAGCCTTTGGGCTTATATTTGGGCTAATAGAAATTGGCCGATCTACAAGCCTGAAGTTGGATCTGAACCAAGAAACTACAGTTGGTCTTAGGACTTTAACATGTAAACTCAGTGCTGAGAGTTTGAGCAATAGTCTACTACACCGGCCGTAATACCATGTTAATGTTCAATGTTCATTTAGGCTTGTTAAGCAGTCTTTGGACTGCTTTGGACGGCATGCCGTTTTTCATCATTTTTGAGGATTTGAAAAAAAGACGGAAATCACTCCGAGACCATGGGCTCTAGTTTTTCATCATTTTTGACCATGGGCTATAGCCCATCTCGGACGGCATACTATAGCATGCCGTTTTTCATCATTTTTGAGGATTTGAAAAAAGACGAAAATCACTCCGAGACCATGGGCTCTAGTTTTTCATCATTTTTGACCATGGGCTATAGCCCATCTCGGACGGCATACTATAGCATGCCGTTTTTCATAATTTTTGAGGATTTGAAAAAAAGGCGAAAATCACTTGAGACAATGGACTATAGCCCATGGTCTCGGAGTGATTTTCGTCTTTTTTTCAAATCCTTGTTTTTCATCTTTTTTGACCATGGGCTATAGCCCATCTCGGACGGCATACTATAGCATGCCGTTTTTCATCATTTTTGAGGATTTGAAAAAAAGGCAAAAATCACTCGAGACAATGGGCTATAGCCCATGGTCACGGACGGCATACTATAGCATGCCGTTTTTCATCATTTTTGAGGATTTGAAAAAAAGGCGGAAATCACTCAGAGACCATGGACTATAGCCCATGGTCTCGGAGTGATTTTCGTCTTTTTTTCAAATCCTAGTTTTTCATCATTTTTGACCATGGGCTATAGCCCATCTCGGACGGCATACTATAGCATGCCGTTTTTCATCATTTTTGAGGATTTGAAAAAAGACGAAAATCACTCCGAGACCATGGGCTCTAGTTTTTCATCATTTTTGACCATGGGCTATAGCCCATCTCGGACGGCATACTATAGCATGCCGTTTTTCATCATTTTTGAGGATTTGAAAAAAATACGAAAATCACTTGAGACAATGGACTATATAGCCCATGGTCTCGGAGTGATTTTCGTCTTTTTTTCAAATCCTTGTTTTTCATCATTTTTGACCATGGGCTATAGCCCATCTCGGACAGCATACTATAGCATGCCGTTTTTCATAATTTTTGAGGATTTAAAAAAAAGACGAAAATCACTCGTGACCAAAAAGTGTGACCAAAAAGTGTGACCAAAAAGTGTGATAAAACTACATGATAAAACTACAGGATAAAACTGCAGGATAAAACGACATGATAAAACTGATAAATCTCAGACACCATACTATAGCACACCGTTTTTCATCATTTTTGAGGATTTGAAAAAAAGGCGAAAATCACTTGAGACAATGGACTATAGCCCATGGTCACGGAGAGATTTTCGTCTTTTTTTCAAATCCTTGTTTTTCATCATTTTTGACCATGGGCTATAGCCCATCTCGGACGGCATACTATAGCATGCCGTTTTTCATCATTTTTGAGGATTTGAAAAAAAGACGAAAATCACTCGTGACCAAAAAGTGTGACCAAAAAGTGTGATAAAACTACAGGATAAAACTACATGATAAAACTGCAGGATAAAACGACATGATAAAACTGCAGGATAAAACTACAGGATAAAACTGATAAATCTCAGACGGCATACTATAGCACGCCGTTTTTCATCATTTTTGAGGATTTGAAAAAAAGGCAAAAATCACTCGAGACAATGGGCTATAGCCCATGGTCATGGACGGCATACTATAGCACGCCGTTTTTCATCATTTTTGAGGCTATAGCCCATTTGACCAATGGGCTATAGCCCATGGTCACGGACGGCATACTATAGCATGCCGTTTTTCATAATTTTTGAGGATTTGAAAAAAAGGCGAAAATCACTCGAGACAATGGGCTATAGCCCATGGTCACGGACGGCATACTATAGCATGCCGTTTTTCATCATTTTTGAGGATTTGGAAAAAAGACGGAAATCACTCCGACTATAGCCCATGGTCTCGGAGTGATGTGATTTTCGTCTTTTTTTCAAATCCTAGTTTTTCATCATTTTTGACCATGGGCTATAGCCCATCTCGGACGGCATACTATAGCATGCCGTTTTTCTACCTTTTTGAGGATTTGAAAAAAATACGAAAATCACTTGAGACAATGGACTATAGCCCATGGTCACGGAGTGATTTTCGTCTTTTTTTCAAATCCTTGTTTTTCATCATTTTTGACCATGGGCTATAGCCCATCTCAGACGGCATACTATAGCATGCCGTTTTTTATCATTTTTGAGGATTTAAAAAAAGACGAAAATCACTCCGAGACCATGGACTATAGCCCATGGTCTCGGAGTGATGTGATTTTCGTCTTTTTTTCAAATCCTAGTTTTTCATCATTTTTGACCATGGGCTATAGCCCATCTCGGACGGCATACTATAGCATGCCGTTTTTCATCATTTTTGAGGATTTGAAAAAAAATACGAAAATCACTTGAGACAATGGACTATAGCCCATGGTCTCGGAGTGATTTTCGTCTTTTTTTCAAATCCTTGTTTTTCATCATTTTTGACCATGGGCTATAGCCCATCTCGGACGGCATACTATAGCATGCCGTTTTTCATCATTTTTGAGGATTTGAAAAAAAGACGAAAATCACTCCGAGACCATGGACTATAGCCCATGGTCTCGGAGTGATTTTCGGTTGTAAACTCAGTGCTGAGAGTTTGAGCAATAGTCCACTACACCGTCACATAATTCTTATTGAAGGTACAGTATGTCAGTGATAGAAAGACAAACACAAACCCTCCCACCCAACCCCCTTTTAAAAAATGGTCATCTGAGAGGAAATAAGAAGGTACAATGAAGAGGGCGAAAAGTGAGGGGAAAAAAGACAAAAAGGGAAAATAAAAAAGACAGCAACCAAGTGTATCAGAGGAGATGACAGCTACGTGATACGCTTATTGGTCCTACACCATCACATCTTTGAAGTGTAGAAGTTGTCTCCCAGTGTTTGTATGATGTCTCAAAACTTAACAACAGAATATCTGCGACTCAAAACAAGGCACATCTGGGTTGAGAGACAGGGCACTAGACCACTGCACTAAAACCTTCACATGCAAGATGTGGCCCCTGGTGTTTTTGAATTTTTATTTTGTATAGTACAAATGTGGAAAAAAGGGGAACCGTATGTGTTTAATAGAATAATTTCCTAATGAATTTATCTGATACAATTATAACTTTCTCATTCATCACATCCTAAGAATTATAAACCCATGTTAGATTCAATCAGGGGATTGTAGCCTAGTTTATAGTCAGTAGCTCAGCAATTGGCATTTGATGAACTCTTTTTTTAACCTGCTTCACCTGAATAAACAGGCCCAGCAGAAGCCAACAGAGGTCAAACAGATACCCTGGAACTAACCGGAAGATCAACATGTCCATTTAGATAGAAAACGAATACTAGGCATAACCACACATACTCACAACCTTGTTTGTAATGACATTAGTGATACACAGACAGTATCAGCTGCTATCATCTGGCAAGCGGTAGCACAGCTTTAAGGCTCGCGAGCAGGCTTATGAACAATGGACACTGACGGCCAGTTGCCTGTCTGCTATGTACACACATGCACCCACAAATGTGTGTTAAATACTGGCCTTGGTTATTTATTTATTTATTCATTTAATTTGTAAAGTGGACACTGAACAGGTAGAGCAGTTGACACCTGCAGGTGAGAGAAATGAGTCAGTGCAGGTGACAAATGGAGTGGAGGGGGCCCACAGCTGCAGATAACTCTCTCTCTTTCTCTCTCTAACACCCCCACGCTCACTCCCTCTTGCTGCTCTCTGAAATGAAAATGCTCCCACTTCAGGGACACATGCACTCGGCCATGTGCATATCGCACACACAGACAGCCGTTGCTGAGCTGTGCTGTGTGTGCTCTGCAGGAGTTGTAAACAGAGAAGGCCATTTGTATCTGTCAAGGTATGTGAAACGCTTACTTAGCACCGCGCATGGCCATGCGTGTGTCCTACTCAACACATACCAAAGAACACAATCAGCTATACATATACATACATACATCCTTGTCTTAGCGTGCTTTTTTATAGGAGGATATTTATGTAAAAGTACAGTCAGTTCTATGTTATATATACATATTCTGTGTTTTATATATACACGTATACAGACTGTATATATAATATTGTTGTATTTGTACTTATATAGAAGCAGCATTATCAGACTCCGGATGAGTCATAGAGCAACAGAAAATGTCAGCTCTCAACTCAATGTGGAGAAGCAGCATGTTGCCTCACTAAGCAGCTCACACCACAAGACTAAGCAGCACCACAAACCTGTGCGTGCGGCTTCATTTCACATTTGGCAGAAAAAAGAGAGAGAGAGAGAGAGTCTCACACCATGTTCTAAAAGGACAACTGCATCCACAGACATCCCTGGACAGAGAGAGAATATCAAGAATTTGTCATTATCATCACATGCCAAGAGTGAAGGACAAGGACTGTTGAAGATGAACTGAGCAGGAGCTGTCATTAGGGTGTCCTTTACATACTGTATAAATCTAGGCGATAACTCGTGCGATAACTTATCCTCTTCAAAGCAAGGCTGAACGTTTTTTGTGCAATAATATTTTTCTTTCTGTGTCTCTCTCTCTCTTAAATGTAATAGACTTAAACCACATAAACCCTGTACTTCATTGACGGTGGTATCCACCAGCGCATTTCCCTCTAGTCTACACCAAATATCTTTGCCAAAAACAGCAAATTTGCAAGCTCACGTGCCACGGAGCTTTTAGAACTGCAATTTTGGCTGAATGTTCACCCCAGAATAGTGATGCTAGGGGCTTATGTGGGTAAAGCGCATTGTCCTTGGAGGAAGATGCACAGAAAACACCCTGTAGCCTACTTTTAAAGAACCCCCCCCTCCTCTCAGCCCCAAACACAAACACTCATTAACATAAAGGCCTAACACCCTGTGGGACACAACACAAACCAGTGGCCGCATTCGACAAAATCCCAGACTGCTTATGCAACCAGCGAGCAAATCTGATCAGTCTCAGCAGGCAAATCTCTCAATAAGCTAAGGCAACGATACCAGCAGCACACCATGGCTGCAGCAGGAGCCGGCTCACAATCCCTGTGTCCTCAACCAACTAGAGCAAATGGCATCATTTCATTGCCACAGTGCCATTAAACCAAGCTCGGTTGAAATCCTGGCCTGTCAATCTTCCTGGTGCGTGCAAGGTGCAAATTAACACTGGAGAGGTCTGGGCAGCCTTGTATGATTCTGTGAGAGGACTCAGCGTCCTTGATTCTGTCCATATCTTTCTGTCACTCTCTATTCACAATGAGCTGTTTCAAAAACAAACTTATACCAAGTCAGGTAGAGAAGTTATAATGAAAAGTATTATCATTATTCCAGCTCGATATGCTACAGAAGAGAAAGGCTAATCATTGTGTATATTCCTGCACTATACCTGCATCCAGTGATCTTGGTACAATATAGAAATTGATCTATTGAAGATTCTGACGTTCAAATGTACATATTTTTTGTTTTGATTGTATTGATGTATTGTTGTATTGTGCTTTCTGCTTTGGCAATGTAAACGTATGTTTTCTCATGCCAATAAAGCCCTTTGAATTGAATTGAATTGAAAGGCAAACAGAGGTGTGGTTCTGAAGGTGACAAGGTTAGTCGGTTAGACATGTTTGTCCAAAAACTTGTATCAGTAACCATATCAATACTCAAATAATGTCAGTATTGCCAATAAGTCTTCTGTGCATCTTCATGGCATTCTCCAAGTGCCAGTTTGGATGACCCCTCGTCTGTGTCTCAAGACAGACTGATGTTGACTCACGAGGACAAAGCTGTTTTTCCGTTATTTGCAGATGGGATTCTCAGATTGGATGACCCCTAATGACTTTGACCCAGCTGTCTTTTCTTCTACCAGAGCCATAGAGTATAGACAGAGTTGCGACATTAAGGGGGCAGAAAACAACTCGGTCACGTGGTGCATGTACTCGCGCGAGCCCATATAGACTCCATTGCATTCCATAAATTTCTGGTGTTCTTATATTCGCCAATAGAAGTCTATGTAGAAGAGCCGCCATTGGACTGGCCCCCCAACTTAATATAAAGTAAAATATAAAAATATATCTCAAAAATGAATATTTGTGAATGCTCCCTTCTGGATGAACAGTGAACACAGACCATTTGAGTGATCCCATGACCTTTCCTCTGCTGTAGTGGTTCTCTGACATTTTTGGCTCAGCTCACCCCTGTAAATAACTTTATCATCCACGGCAGCCCTGGATTACATCGTTTCATTATAGCACCTTTTGCCATATTAGCAGGTACGTAAATAGCCCATGTAAATCTGTCCCCCAAAGATACAGCATGTCACGATGACAGACCGAAAATAATTGTTGTACTTGGTGTTCAACCACTTCAACCCCAGCATCCCTATTCTGGGGGGAACATTCACCAAAAATAGCCGATCTATAAGCTCTCAATGTGACACGTTGAGAGCTTGTAGATCTGCTATATTTGGTGAAGAGACGTATAAGTAAAGTGCAAGTGACATTGATAAATTCCAATTATTGTCAAAGTATTTCTGAGACAGCCTTGGACTTGCGTGAAGGCACCTACTTCACCCAAGTGAAGAAACCAACCTACCGTAACCTCACGTCACTACGTTTCTATTCACTTACAGTTCAGTGCTCATATCCGGTCAAGAACCCACCTACTATTTCCAAACATACACATACATGCACGCACACACACACACACACAGAAAAACACACACACACACACACACACACACACACACACACACACACACACACACACACACACACACACACACACACACACACACACACACACACACACACACACACACACACACACACACACACACACACACACACACACACACACACAGACTGTTTCCATATCCACGCTAGGCCAGATGTGCAAACTGCAAAGCAAATTTAAACCAGTCTAGGATGACCTCTGCATATAGCCGTGGTTCACAAACTACCCTCAGGGTCCCTGAGGGTACCCTCAGGGTCCCTGAGGGTACCCTCAGGGTTCCTTGGTGGGGCTTCCTTTCCAAATAGACCCTCACATTTCTGTAGCTCTATGGAGGTCTTTGGAACATTACATGTTTGAGAACCACTGGTATAGGGGCTGCTAGAGGTGCTTTTCGACTGTTGTTTCCCTAAAAATGGATACGGGTAATTTGGGGAAATTAACATGTTATCAATAAACATCGTACTGTGACTGTCCAATGTCAATAATTGGACAACCGGCCACCTCCGCGGGAGCCAAACATAATAATTTCTGTCTACAGACAAGGACAAGTCTGACATCACCCAAAGTCCTGTTGTGGTTTACCGTTTCATAATGATAAGGATCGCTCCATCCAGAGAACAAACACACAGTTACACAGATCTCACTGAGACATTGATGCTGCTGAATATCAAAGTACACCCGCTTCCATCTCCAGTTAACACTCTCTCTGTGGCCTACATTGTGATTTGTGACTCATCATGGCAGTGTGTGCGTGTATATGCAAATGCGGGTGTGTCTGTGTGTGTGTGTGTGTGTGTGTGCACGCGCATGCCTTCAAGCATGAAATATCTTAAGCTGCCTTTGATCAGCTGTTCTGTCTCTCCTCTTCCTGGAGGCTTAATTCAAACGCTCACACATTTCAACCCAATTTATATCACTGCATCACTCACCTAAAATAACCACAATTTTCAATGAACCAACTAAAATAAACCATGAAATGTACTCAACGCACACAACCATCCTCCTCTGTGGATGATGGTGGATGGATCTGTATAGTCATAGCAGCCGGGAGATTTTCACAGGGAAGAACAATGTGTAATCTGGAACGTTAACCCCAGTGAGAAACATTTCCATCAAATGCTCCTGCAGTCTTGGGTTGTTATGGTCATAATAGAGCATTTTCATGCCATCAGTTAGGGCTGGGCAAGTAGCCTACAGTAGGCCTATATCCATATTACAATTTAGGCATTTAGCAGATGCTCTTAAAACCTCTTAAACCCCAGGGGGGTCCAGGGGGAAAATCCACAACACCGGAGTTGGAACCGGAGACCAATTGGGTCTCCATTGACCCGCTGAGCGCTGTTCAGAGGTGGACAGCCGCTGCCCCCGCCGGCGGGGGCAATGGGGCTCAAGAGGATTTTAATCCAGAGCGATTTACAATAAGCAAGAACAACACATGGTAATACATCAAATACATAAAAAATGGTCATTGTCAATTGTCAAGAAGCTAAGAACCTATAGCATCTGTCATATTACTTCGGTTCTATGTCGATTTTTTTATTTTTTTTTATTTTGTGAGATAGGTGTTATCTTTCCTGGTTTGAATCTTGTAATGTTTTCATTTTTTTTAAACGGGGAAAAAAACATGATCACAATGTGATATCTTGGTATTTGGTAAAAAAAAAAAAAACAATATAGTGATATTTAGTTTTTTGTCCATTTTTCTCATGAGTCCAATTCCATGTAGGCTATGTTAGAATCTGATATACAGCAGTAGTCTGTGTTTGGGTCTATCTCTGCCATTTTGGGCGGGAACCCCTTTTGGTGTTAGCATTATGTTATGCTTTAGCTATTGAAAAATAGCAGATCTACAAGCTCGTAGCGCGCCACTCGGTGGCGCGCTACGAGCTTGTAGATCTGCTATTTTTGAAAAAATCAAAGAACGACTGACATAGAAACATAGCTTTTTCAGAAAACTGTCAGGATGTAGAAGACATTTTTAGAATCTGATCTCAGGTCAAAATGGGTTAATCTATAGTATGAATGTATCCCTTTAGTAATATTTAGGCAGAGCAAATCCATACTTACAGTGACAGACTGGATTGAAAGTAAAAGACCTGGTAATTCATCCAACCTGACTTTAATTAAAACACAGAACAAAATGTATACTTGGTGGTAGGCACATTGGAGATACAACACGAGAGCATTTAAATCGCTAGTGTAACACAGCACAGCTTCCCATCTCATACATACAACAACCAGGCAGAGCAACCTCATATACATTTAGTATATCCACAATATAAATGCTCATGCAGGATATGTAGGCTTTATGGCATATTCTAGTCTGTTTCTCAACGTTGAGACCTGCACCACCAGGTAAATGGTGCATTTATATAGCGCCTTTATCCAAGGCGCTTTACATAGATTGTGCATTACATTCAACCATTCACACACACATTCATACACTGATTGTGGCGGAAGCCATGCAAGGTACCAACCAGCACATCGGGAGCAATTTGGGGTTCAGTGTCTTGCCCAAGGACACTTCGACATGTAGACAGGAGGAGCCGGGATTCGAACCGCCGACCCATGGATCATTGGACGACCTGCTCTACCTCCTGAGCCACAGTCGCCCACCAGGGGCATAAATGGACCCTTACAGGTCTGTAACTCTTATGTGTCAAATGGGGGCCTAATGTATATATCAAATTGGGGGTTATTGAAATTAAAAAATGGTCAAGAATCAGTGTTGTACAGTTGTCCAGTGATGCCAAATAGCCTGCACCGTGCATCCTTGATTCCTTATAAGACTCACGAAATTGAGAAAGGACGCAATCGTGTCACCCTCCGGGGGTCCTGGCCAATACTGTACTCAGTACTGTAGCGTTGTTGAAGTAGGACTCATAAAATGTCCCCGGGACCCATTGAAAAGCTATTTACATCACTGGTTGCCCATTGATATTCAGTAATACTGTATCTATTCGTTCTGGTTAAACACTCTACACCAAATCTTTGCCACAGCTAGCCAAATACAAGCCCACAATGTGTCAGCTATTCAGCTTGTATGGTTAAGCATCCAGAGGGCTAATACATCAGTGATTCTCAAACTTACTGTATAAGATGTGTTGTTCAAATGTTTCAAAACTTTCCCCATTCTTTCAAGATGTTTTGAAAATAGCCTGCTTAAAAAGTGGTTAAACGGATTCATGCTACATTAACTAATTTAGCTGGGGGACCGTCTGGAACCCCCTCGAGGGCCCCTGGTGGGTCCCCGAACCCCACTTTGACAACCACTGGCCTACGTCACATTAACGTTTGAACCCCACCTGCTGTGAAAAAGCAGCAGGCTTCTCTCTATCTATCTCTCTCTCTCCCTGTGTCCTCAGTTTCTCCCTGACTGCATTGTCTCTGATGAGAATCAATGTCACTCAGTGTAACAGGACCCAGATCTGAGAGGACAGGGACAGACAGAGCGTGTCGTCCTCTTGGAAGATGCAGTAAATAGTCACCTGGCTGCCACTGGAGCAGAGCAGCAGCCCCATAGAATAGACCATAGGCTGCCTGCCTGTCACCAGCAGCAGCCCCATAGAATATACCCTAGGCTGCCTGCCTGTCACCAGCCAAACACAGCCTGGCGACTATAGACCCGTGTGTGCGCGTGCGTGTGTGGAGATATAAAAGGTGAGGGGAGGGAGGAGGGAGATGATGGCAGAAGAGACACACTGTGAGGAGGTTATGGGTGATCAATAATAACACACGTCCCAGGAAAATAAGCTAACATATATTGGACAACTTAATCTAATGTGGTGGTAATAAATAGCCGAGGGAGTTGTGCCTGCCCAGAGAATATAGATTCACAGCTGTGCACACATTACGAAGCACAAACATCGCACACCATCATCAGGGAGCAACCACCACGGCATTAATTCAATGTACACTTTGCACACAATATTTATAGAGGGCCCAACAAATCGATCATGCGCTGAATCAAAGACAACACATGCAATGACAACAGAATCTCTTAACACACAACAATGTCAACCAATTTGTTACATTGTTGCAAGTATAGGCTAATTATTGCGGTATTATTTGTGCAAGGCAAATGCGCATTATCCGGCCAGGACGGACAGCAGGTGGGGGATGATGATAAAAGCGCATTGGCCGACTTGCGGCTCAAGATCAACCCCAGCGACAGGCGTATTGTTTACTTACCATACAGATGGCTCACATTCGACAGGGCTCTGACGTCCGCCCTATCAACCCAGGCAGGTGGTAAATAGAGAGGGTGATATATCATACATGCGCGCATTATACTAGACTCTGTCAGCCGGGATAAAACGCCTATCCAAAGGCAGCCAGGAGACGGAGAGAGATCACATTCTCGCTGGTCGTGCCAGAGCGGTCTATAGCGGTGGATTTGCCCTGCTCAGTCAGCGAACCCCTTGCATTTCGCAGCCAGCCTCCTCTCTTCTCTTCTCGTGCTTTCTGTTTGCTGTGCGTCCTCCTCCTCCTATTGTCTCCGCATTGCTCCGTTCTCCGGGATGAGAGGAGGAGAGGAGAGGAGAAGAAGAGGAGAGGAGAGGAGAGGAGAGGAGAGAGAGAGAGAGAGAGAGAGAGAGAGAGAGAGAGAGAGAGAGAGAGAGAGAGAGAGAGAGGAGCGGCACTAGGGAGATGAGGAGGAGAAAGTAAATCCCTGCCCCCTTTTACGCTGTCAGCCAATGGGGTGTGCGCATGCATCGGCCGGGATCACACGCGCGCACGTTCCTTTGCGCCGCTCCTTGCTTGTCTCCGTACAGATTACACTACAAAGGGCTGAGAAGAGGACATCCACCTCTAGGGTACTACTGTGGAGAGTCTGTCCAACCACGGAAAATGAGCCTTTCAGCACGAATGATGTGCCTTTAGAAGCTCTCTCTACTGTCTCTAAGAAGCCATCTGACTATTATGCACTACAGCGTGCCGTTGTTGTCAGTAGCCTAAGGCCAGTGGGTATATACTGGGTAGGCTATAATACCACCAGTGATTCTCAACTTTTTCTAATTCAATGACCTGCCTGTTTGACATTCATTAGGTCATTTGATGTACGCTTTTCTCCTCTGGGGCTGGGAGTCTGGGACCCCTGAATGTACATTGTAACATTCTGGTTTGGTTCAATTTTACACTCTGGAAGAGAACAATCTTCAAACTAATTAAGTTCATAATTTCACTGAATGGGGATTCTATCTGTTGCTGTTATAATGTACCCTCAAAGGTACATTCATAACCACACCTCGGGTACTGATTTCTACCCTTTGTTTTG
The DNA here is from genome assembly GCF_951216825.1 of Electrona antarctica. Lineage (NCBI taxonomy): Eukaryota > Metazoa > Chordata > Actinopteri > Myctophiformes > Myctophidae > Electrona > Electrona antarctica. The sequence continues at coordinate 8,200,913 of NC_136805.1, read as the reverse complement.
GGGGAACTGAACAACACAGTAAAAAATAATGGAATAAAAGGTTCCCATAGACTTTGTATCATTTTACTCCATATATATGACAAAGAAAGTCACAAGAATGGCACCAAAAAGATAGAAAAATAGAAAGTGACATGTACCCAAAAATATGTTGTAATTGTAAATATTAATATAAAAATATATACACATAAGTGGCAAACGGAACCTACTGATATATTATATCAGTAGGTTCCGTTTGCCACTGCTGAAGGTAAATGAGTGTGAATGTCAAACTATAAATAAAGAGGTAGTGGCATATTGTACTCCTGATTTACTGCCATGGGCTTCATCTCTGCTTTCATTTCATGCAAGTTGTAAAAGCAAGAACACTCGAGGCCTATTCATAGTCTTGATTTTCAGTGGTGAGGTGACCACCGCTCCGGTGGTAAGCTGACCACCGGAGCTGAAATAACGTTGAGCGGTGGTGAGTAAAAACAGAGAGAAGGGATGGAGTGGTGGCGGTGGTTTGCTCTTCACCGCGGCTCGTGACGTCATGTTGTAGTTCGGTGGTCACCCCACCACCGAAAATCCAGACTATGTATGAGCCTTTAGCAGGAAGCCGATTGTTTTGGCATTTACATGAAAGCCCATATTAATTGCACTCAATTGTCACATTAATTGTTAAAGGTAGGGTAAGTGATATTTTTTTGGTTAAAAAAAAAATGCTAAAAAGGTTAAATCACTGAACTGTGAACTGTTCAAGTTGAACATATCACCTTCAACTAAAAGTCACTTATTTTTTCAGTGTAAGCCAAGGGCCTTGTGAAATACTGTATTAGTCGTGTAGCCTGGCAATGCATTAGCCAGACTGATAAGTAACGTGGATTCACTCACATGCTCCACCATGGAGGAACGTGCACGTATGAGTGAATCCACGCCATCAGTCTATCGTGGATTCACGCCAGGCTATTAGTAGGAGGAGGGAGGAGAGATGTTTCCACCTTTGATTCAAACCCGGTTCACTCCCATATTAGTAGTAGAGTAAAGATTCTACTGTGATGGAACAGCAAGTACTGGGACTGATATGCAAAGACATTCTAAATGTGTTCCCAAGATCGGTTCAACTTCAAACCCCTGGTTTTGGTGATGGTTCCAGTCATTTGGTGGGGGGCAGTCTAGGGGTCACTCATTAATAAACTAATCCACAATTTTTTTTTTTATTGTTGACCTATTTCTATCATATAGCGTAACTTTCGTTCAACTTTCACCCCTCTGTCACATGGAACTAGTTTTTGTGCTAAAAAATAGAGTGACAATAGTGAAAATAGTGACAGAGGGATCAAAGTTGAACGAAAGTTGCGCTATATGGTAGAAATAGGTTAACAATACAAAAGTTTAGTTAATTCATTTATTTTTAATGAGTTGCCCCCAGACCCCCACCAAATTAAATTAATATTCACCAAAACCAGACCTCCCACCACAGGACTCAGGCACTCAATGAATACGTTTGCAGCCACTGTTATTAGTGGTAAATATTTCCAACTGCTTTAAGTCCAAAATTCTGAACTAACCCTTAAAACGGTGATGGAAGTGGAACAGCATGCACTGTTTTTCACTAGATGTTCCCAAGATTGCCTGCTCAACCCACACCAACACCAAGGTCCTACACTTTGACTCCCTGCTCAACCCACACCAAGGTCCTACACTTTGACTCCCTGCTCAACCCACACCAAGGTCCTACACTTTGACTCCCTGCTCAACCCACACCAAGGTCCTACACTTTGACTCCCTGCTCAACCCACACCAAGGTCCTACACTTTGACTCCCTGCTCAACCCACACCAAGGTCCTACACTTTGACTCCCTGCTCAACCCACACCAAGGTCCTACACTTTGACTCCCTGCTCAACCCACACCAAGGTCCTACACTTTGACTCCCTGCTCAACCCACACCAAGGTCCTACACTTTGACTCCCTGCTCAACCCACACCAAGGTCCTACACTTTGACTCCCTGCTCAACCCACACCAAGGTCCTACACTTTGACTCCCTGCTCAACCCACACCAAGGTCCTACACTTTGACTCCCTGCTCAACCCACACCAAGGTCCTACACTTTGACTGCCTGCTCAACCCACACCAACACCAAGGTCCTACACTTTGACTCCCTGCTCAACCCACACCAAGGTCCTACACTTTGACTCCCTGCTCAACCCACACCAAGGTCCTACACTTTGACTCCCTGCTCAACCCACACCAAGGTCCTACACTTTGACTCCCTGCTCAACCCACACCAAGGTCCTACACTTTGACTCCCTGCTCAACCCACACCAAGGTCCTACACTTTGACTCCAAAGCATGTTTTGAAGGCTAAGATCCAGAACAATCAGTCGGACGCTTCAGATATGCAGGGGACGGACATGCAGAGATTACATGCATTTTATCATGTTTACAACTCTAATGTATAGATCAGGGGTGGGCAACTGGCGGCCCGGGGGCCACATGCGGCCCCCACCTTCACTTAATGTGGCCCTCAGGTTAATGTCAGAATACTGATATAATATTGGTTTCAGCTGTTACAATTCCACAACATGCAAACATGACCCGCTTTAATTACTTCAGTCTAAATTAGTATAGCTCAATGCTTCAACACAAGTATAATTAAAGGCATTTGAAATTACATAAAAATGTTAATTTTCAGGATTTCAATTTGAATATAGCAAAAATAGCCACTCTACAAGCTCAAAACGCGTCGCAGCGCAACACGTTTTGAGCTTGTAGATCGGCTATTCTTTGCTACGACAGTAATATATGGCCCTATGGAGTGAGAGTGGAACTATAGTGGCCCTCTCCATCGTCAAAGTTGCCCACCCCTGGTATAGATGCTGCGATTCTGTAGGCTGTCAGTGAATTTCCATGTGATGTACAGGTTGTCTACATTTACAGTAAATAGACATTTCTGATTTACTAATTGGTGTTTCCTGCAGGTTTGGTAATTTGTTTTTTTCCAACTTGCTGCTATAATTGGATTTTGTCAAGTCGAGTGCCGTGTTCATTCCTGGTGATTCATCCGAATGTATTTCAGACTTTGGGGGCCTTTGTAATTATAAGTTTGCCAATACATTCGTTACGGCTACCAGGCAGTGAGCCAAATGACAGAGCTAAAGTAAATTGATACAGAGATATCCTTTAACGAGATTACATGCTGCCTTGAACAGCACATGGTTACACTAAGGATTAGACACTATAGGTTTAGTCTACACACACTACAGTAGTCACTGGGTCGCAGTGATCTGGGGAGGCTGGCAGATGGTCACTTACTACAGGGGTTCTCAACGTTTTTGGCCGGGGACCCCCGAAAATGCTTTGGCAACGTCTCGGGACCCCCGCCCCGCCCCCCAATATAAATTGACTGCTACAATAACCTTAATAATAGAGACAATACACCATAAATAAATACTGAAACCAGATATAATCATTAGGGAAGGTATGCATGTACTATGTGTACTATATGTAAACTCTTCATTTCCATTTTCTAGCCATTCAGTTGCATACTGTTTTCTTTTTTTTTTTTTTATTATTTGGGGACCCTCCAAAATAATTTGGCAACCCCCCCGAGGGGTCGCGACCCACAGGTTGAGAACCCCTGACTTACTGTATCAATGCTCATGATATCAGGCCAGGGTGTGTTGTAAAGGGATCAAAATGAGCAGAAGAATGTGTGTGTGTGTGTGTGTGTGTGTGTGTGTGTTTGTGCGCGCATATGAGACCACAGTATTGGCATTTCATGCATCACAGCTCACAGGCTCCAGAACGGTTATTATTTATCAAAGACAAGTTCACAGGAAGATAATTTGATTTAAAAACAAAAAACAAAACAAAGAAATTATGCTTGTAAAGTTGAAGGGAAATACCTTTTTATTTTTCAACAGAAGCACACAGTAAAGACAAGGTATGAAAAAATAAATCACAGAGGGTTATTCAGTGTTTAAACATTGTATAAACAATGGAACAAAAGGCAGTCAATTAACAAAATAAAAACATTTAAAAGTCTACATTTTAAAGGAATGTGCAAATGTTCTCGCCGTTTAAGAAAAAACATACTAGTAAAAGTCAAATTTTTAAAATACAAAAAAAGACGAGCAAAAATATTCTGTTACAATAAACTAGGAGGTTTAAGAATGTATAACCTTTTCAGCCTTTCAAATGGAATGTGTAAACAAAAATAAAAGAGGGACACAACAGCTCTGCGAGACTCCAAAAAACGAGCTATACAAACAGAAACAACTCCACGTCTTTGGTGTGGAGATGCTGTGCCAAGTTACGAATGCGGCACAGGCGAACGCCCTGCGCGTCGCCCGCACTGTACACCCTGTAGATGTGATACCTTTCTCTCTCCTTCAGGGCAAAGTCCAGCTCGTTGGCGGAGAGGTGGATGAACGCCTTCTCTCGCTTCACGGTGGACTTCACCTCCACGTAGACGACCGTCGTCGTGCCCTCCTCTCCGCCGTCCTGCCCTGCCCCTCCGAAGGAGAGTTTAAAATCGTACGGCTGGCCGGTCTCACCGTTCTGGTTGCACCACGTGATGTGCGCGGGGCGCCCCTCGGGAGCGTCGGTGTCCCTCCAGTGGCACAGGAAGGAGTTGACCAGCTGCTCGCCCCATTCCCCGATCTCGGCCAGGGCTCTGGGTTCATCAGACAACACCACCTGCCAACGACATCATCACTCTTGAGACGCAATTCCTTCATGGCAGCTTGTCATTATCGCTCTGGCCAAAAAAATACTTTTACATCTCAGCTTATCTTAATCAATAGTAACCATTTAACACCAATATATCTGGTCGTACGACAAAAAATAGCCAATCTACGAGCAAAAATATGTACATGTCAATGCGTTGTAGATCTGGTATTTTGGGACGTTCAAAACTTCAAATACAAATGATGAAATAAATGATAAACTGAGAATGGCACACTGGACTGAAAAGCAAAAAAGCTTGTGTCTCTACAGGCCTTTAAGGTCTTTTCATCCTGGGACCGTTGTTCTCTCCAAAATATATACAGTATATCTATTGTTTGTGTAGCGAGTACATTCACATAGAACACTAATATTAGACGGAGACATAATGTTTATTGGGAACCAGGTCCAATTTCACTGTGAATGAAGGCATACATGTATCTAATATGATAAGATGTGAAATCTTTGCACAGGCATTTTTGGCTTGCTTATTCGAATGCACTCACCGTGCTGGGTCTCTGACAGACGAGCTCCAGGTCCTCCAGCGCGTCCTTCGGTGGCTGGACTTTGTTCCACATGGGAGGGTCCAGGGCCATGGGGGGCCGCTGGCCCTCTCCTGCACCGCCGGTCCCTTGGAACACACTGGGCATCAGCACCGCCTCAGGGACAGCACTGCTGGAGGTGGAGGGAGGGAGGGAGGTGGAGGGAGGTGGAGGGAGGGAGGGAGGGAGGGAGGGAGGGAGGGAGGGATAGACAGTCAGTCCTTTATTGATCCCACAAGGGAAAGTCAGTTGTCATGGCAGTACCGCAGTATGAAACGCAGGACAGATGCAGAAAAATTAAATAAAAATACAACTAAGAATAAAACAAAATTAGATTTTGAGATTCTAAAAATGTCTGTTTGAAAATTACAGTTTTCGATTTTTCAAAAATAGCAGACCTACAAGCTCGTAGCGCGCCACTCGGTGGCGCGCTATGAGCTTGTAGATCTGCTATTTTTCAATAGCTAAAGCATAACATAATGCTAACACCAAAAGGGGTTCCCGCCCAAAGTGAGATTAAACAGGTAGTAATATAAAGGGAATAGCATTGGCTATTGGCTACCAAAAACATATAGGATTCATGCTGTATGAGCTATTGACGGGTATAAATAAAAATCACACTCGTGTGAAGTGAGCGGTGCCTTTCATCACAATGAAGACGTCTGATGATGTCGACAACATGATGTCCAATCATATGAGCACATTCCCTGCTCAAACGGACAGACAGACAGACAGCACTGGCTGCACCGCTCAAAAACTGTGTGTTTTAAGCATTACGTTGCACTTTAGCTATTGAAAAATAGCAGATCTACAAGCTCATAGCGCGGCACCGAGTGCCGCGCTACAAGCTTGTAGGTCTGCTATTTTTTAAAAGTCTTTATATATATATTCTTTCAGAGCGCACATTTTTAACTCATAGATTTGCTTCTGGGAGGTCACTGGAAGATGTTTTTTTTCTCCAGAAAACTGTCAGAATTTAGAAGGCATTTGTAGAATCTAAATGGGTTAAGGTGGGCTTATGTCATGAATAATAGCTATTAACCCCTGATAGGTATCCAGGAGGAGAATCTTACTGGTTATTGGCTGTGGGCTCATGGTCATCCATCTTGGTGTGGTCTGCAGCTGCAGTCCTCTGCCTGGGGCCGACAGCTGGGGTCAAACCTCCGGCAGAGTCTCTGTCGCTGCTGGGGTCGCCCGTGCTGTGCGTCGTCAGAGTCCCTCCCACCCTACCGCTTCCTGAAAGACATTGGACAGGCAAATAAATGCACGCTCAGAGTCACCGTAGCCTCCTAGCGCACCGACTAGACTAGACTAGACTAGACTAGATAAGACACTGAATGCATCGCCCCGGCTTCAGCACCATGTTCTTCAAACCAAGGTTATTATAGTTAAACCAAAACTAATGAAATAATAATTAAATACAACCGTCAGCTGTGACGGAATGCTCCGTCACATAAGCCTTTTTAATAATGGATTGCATTTTTATAGCGCTTTTCTATGTACAGCAGTGGTGTCAAACTGCGGCCTGCGAAGACGTCCAATGCGGCCCGCGACATGATTTAAAAAAAAGTGAATCAACACTACCTCTAAGCCAGTGCTCTGAGCAGTGCTTGCTTCTAAGCAAGGGATGGAGGGGGAGGCGCTCCCCCCTCCCTTCGAGTGCCTTAATTGCTCTGGCTCAGCTGTGACAATGAGTAGCTAAGTACCAAGAATTCACATTTCGTCCAATGCGGCCCCCACCCCAAACTGAGTTAGACATCCCTGTTGTACAGAGTGCGCTTACTCAAAGCACTCTACAATGGTCCATTCATTCATACATTGGGAGGTAAAGGTGAATAATGACAAATGCAAAACCATTATAACCTATAAGCTCCAAATTGATGTAAATGTGGACGGTAAAGGGAAAGCTCTGGAGACATTTCTACTTGACTGGGGTAGTTGAACTAGAGGGGTAGAATCTCTAACCTGCAGCATGAGAGATGCTGGGAAGTCCTGCACCAGCGCTTGGATGGATGTGGTCTGTGTAAGAAGCAGGAAGAGCAGGAAGGTCTGCAGGCTGGTTGCCCTCGTAGCCGTCGCCGCCGCTGCTGTGACTCTGGGGAAGGCCGACATGATGGCCGCCGCTTCCTTTGGGTGTGGTGTCGCTGTCTGGGTCCCTGTCCTTAGGCGCAGCAGGGGGTGGCCACATCTTCATGACCGCTTCCACGGCTCCAGCCATCGGAGCACCTGGGTGCAAAACGCACAAGCAGTGAGAATAGTCTGTGTGTTAAAGGTTTGTACCATACACTGCCGTGACAATGTACCTCATGGCGCAAAAACACTGCGCCATGAGGTACCTTGTTGGAATGCTGCAATTTCCATCCTACATTTCAAAAACACCCTCGCCTCGGCTTCGTAGCTGAGAGCCGAAGTTGAATGGTGAGAGAAAACAAGTAGTGCCGTGTTTTACATACATTAAAGCAAAGTCAAATCCCACGACTGAAAATGTTTGTATGACCAAGAAGTTAAGATGTCTCGGAGATGCTTCTGAACAATATTGCTAGTTTGACTGCTTCAAATGCTCTAATCTTAGACTAAATCACAAGAAAATAGCCCATCTACAACTACAAGCAAAAAAGAAAAATGGAGTTAGCTGGTTTCTGCCGCACAGCAACGATGTTTATGTTCACATACATTCTTAAAGAGTTTGAATTATCCATGGCAGTTTGGAACTTTCTTAGCCCATCATAAATCAAAATATACTGCAGATCTGTTTATGTTATACGAGGTTGTTCGTTGTAAGGTTGTTATGGTGTTTTATGACTTGCAACGTAAGGTTTTATGTCGAGGTTAGTCGAGGTAAGGTTTGGCATTCAGGATTTTTTGAGTGGTGCAACCACTCCAAGGAACAGCAATGTCCGTGTTAACGTTAATGTTTGTGTGTGACAACTATGTTTGTGTGTGACCGACTATGAGCACCAGTACCAATGAGTACCAAAAGTGGCGCTGTTGTGCCAGAAACAGAGAGAGAGAGATAGTGCAGTTGCCTGCTAATGAGAGCGAGAGAGAGAGGGGGGAGGGAGGGGAGTTGCACCACTCAGTTCACACGGGTGTGATTTTTTTACACTGTGTAACATGCCTTGTCAATGTTTCATAAATTAAACATGAAATCTGTTTTACTGATTTACAATGTAGTTATTAGTAATTGACCATTTTACAAATTAACATGCAATGTACCCAAAATGTAATTCTGGGTACTTTTACTTTGGTAATACTGTAAGTAGGCTATATTTGAAGAAAATACTTTTACCCAATAAATTAATTATATATACACCGGACTTTTACTTGTAGTACTTCTTCCACCACTGTACAGTACCTGTACGACCACCTGTATTCAATATGGATGCCCTTGGAGGCCAGCACATAAGGGTACAGTACCTGTACGACCACCTGTATTCAATATGGACGCCCGTGGAGGCCAGCACATAAGGGTACAGTACCTGTACGACCACCTGTATTCAATATGGACGCCCGTGGAGGCCAGCACATAAGGGTACAGTACCTGTACGACCACCTGTATTCAATATGGACGCCCGTGGAGGCCAGCACATAAGGGTACAGTACCTGTGCGACCACCTGTATTCAATATGGACGCCCGTGGAGGCCAGCACATAAGGGTACAGTACCTGTGCGACCACCTGTATTCAATATGGACGCCCGTGGAGGCCAGCACATAAGGGTACAGTACCTGTACGACCACCTGTATTCAATATGGACGCCCGTGGAGGCCAGCACATAAGGGTACAGTACCTGTACGACCACCTGTATTCAATATGGATGCCCGTGGAGGCCAGCACATAAGGGTACAGTACCTGTACGACCACCTGTATTCAATATGGATGCCCGTGGAGGCCAGCACATAAGGGTCTGCTCTCCGTCCGCCTGCCCAGGATGGTCTGTGTTGCTGACAGAAGGGGGTCCCTTTGAGGACACTGAATTGGAACGGAGAGAGAGAGAGAGAGAGAGAGAGAGAGAGAGAGAGAGAGAGAGAGAGAACAGGTTACGCAACATGTTATCAAACAAAGAAATTCTATGCAACCCTGTTTTCTTGGACCCGGTGATGATTGTTCTCATTTCATCACCATTTCACTTCATTAGGATTTCATAGGTTGGCTTGTGTTCTGATTCCATTAGTCACTTGAACCCCATGTACGTTGACGGCTAGGGACTCTCCTTTTCTCCCTCTCTCTACGCTGAAAATAGGCAATCTACGTGGTGGTCATAACGTGTTGCAACACAACATGTAGAGTTCGCGCGGCAAAATACGTGTAGTGAAGAACCCCTCTCATACTCGTTGTATAAAAGATGCCTATCCTTTGGGAAATTACAGAAACTCAAACACTCCCTTCGTGGCTCTGATGTAAAGGTTTCTAAAGTTTGGCAACCCCTCTCGGCACATGTCAGATGATCCTTTCAGCTGGACGCTGAGCGCCTCTCTCTGCACTGCACCAACCAACCCCTCCTGGTCCTCCAGTCCCCTTTTCCCTACACTGGAGGCACACTCCAGGAGGGTTGTACGGTCGATGTCACCCTCCTGTCTTAGTATCAACACGACCTCTGCCAAGGTTTACCTCATTCTACAGAATGTTCCCTTTCATTTTATTAATTTATTTCATACATGCAAGGGTTGTGTGTGTGTGTCATTAGTTTGTCCTTGCAACTGTGTGTGTGTGTGTTCTATGCTGCTCTTTGAGCCTGGCTAACAGCTGCTCTTTCATGTACAGTAGACAGCAATGAACAAACCATAATTAGCATATGTGCAAAACATCATTCTCTTGCATATCATAGTGTTTGCTCTGCGGCAGAGCTTTGTGTGTGTGCGTGCGTGCGTGCGTGCGTGTGTGTGGCGCATTAATTCTTCTGTGCACACTCATGAAACGATAGGGAAATCAGGGCAAATGTCAGAGAGATGGCACCGACAACCAGCTGTGAGAAAGTAGCGCCTATAGTGGAGCCGCCGAAGCGCATTCCCCATTTCCCCCGCTCTAATTATAGTGCGATACATACAGTAGCACTACTTTGTATGGAGCCGTCAATCTCACACATCTAAGCTAAATTGGGGGCGGCAGCGCACGGTGTGCCATCGATGTGATAACGTGTTTCTCAACAGCGTGAGAAACACGCTGATGGTGTTGTCATTTTTTTTGGGGGGGGGGGGGGGGGGGGCTTGGTGCAGAATAGATGCTAAGACGCTCCGAGCTTGGTCAGACGTACGTACCTCTTTCGAGTGCGTATTCTGGCATGAGAGGTTCTGGCACCTCCCAGGGTTCCTCGTCAAACGCCAACTCTTTGATGTCCTCCTTTAGCAAGAACCTCTTCAAAGCCCCTGCATCCTGCCGAGACATTATGAAAACATTAACCACGTTCAAGAACCTCTTCAAAGCCTCTGCATCCGAAACATTATGAACACATTAACCACGTTCAAGAACCTCTTCAGAGCCCATGCATCCTGCCGAGACATTATGAAAACATTAACCACGTTCAAGAACCTCTTCAGAGCCCCTGCATCCTGCCGAGACATTATGAAAACATTAACCACGTTCAAGAACCTCTTCAAAGCCCCTGCATCCTGCAAACATTATGAACACATTAACCACGTTCAAGAACCTCTTCAAAGCCCCTGCATCCTGCCGAGACATTATGAAAACATTAACCACGTTCAAAGTGGCCCATGTTGGACATGGTCATTATAGGTAAAACCTTTCAAAAACGTATTAATTTTTTTCACGTTCGTCAACCATCGTGATGTGAAGCGTTGTGATGATAAGTTCTATATTTTTGTCAAAGTAAGTGTTAACCCATTTTGACCTGAGATCAGATTCTAAAAATGTCTTCTATATCCTGACAGTTTTCTGAAAAAGCTATGTTTCTATGTCAGTTGTTCTCCGATTTTTCAAAAATAGCAGACCTACAAGCTCGTAGCGCGCCACCGAGCATAACATAATGCTAACACCAAAAGGGGTTCCCGCCCAAAATGGGTTAATGGCAATACATTCTGATAGCAATCGTTGCTATAGTGTTTGTTCAGTGACAGGGGGCTCTCCGTCTCTACAGCTCTTTAGAAAACGGAAAATGTATTTTCAGTCCGGGATACCAATTCTATCCGATCACGAGAGAGCTTGGAAGTGAAAACGAAAGAATTTGAGCAGACAAAACTGGAACTGGAACAATATCAAATGTAAGCTGATAATTGTCTACTCTCTCCTGTTTGGTCTTCTTCAGCCAACTGAAAATGTATTTTCTGTTTACTAAAGAGCTGGAGAGACAGCAACGATTACTTATCAGAATATACAAAAGGGTAAAAAAAAAGATAAACAGGTGCACTTCCTCTGGGAACTGCCCTTGGTTAAGGCAGTGGGTGCTCAGCTTTGAAAATAACTAAGACTAAAAAAAATCACACCCGTGTGAAGTAAGTGGTGCAACTCCATGTGGGGGTGGGGGGCGGAAGTTCCAGAGTCAGACCCACAGGAACGCATCCAGGGTGCCGGCCCGATTCCGGCGAGCCGCCCCGTGTCCGAAACGAAATGACAGTTACTGTGTGCCGGTCCCTCTACTTGTGTGTGTGTTAGGTTGCGCACAGGTGGTGAAAAACAACCATGCTGTTTTCATGCTCATACCTACCCAGCCAGCCAGCCAGGCAGGCAGGCACCCACAAACATAAGTCCGTAAGGGAGTGGTTGCACCACTCAAAAAGATAAACCGGTGCACTTGCTCTGGGAACTGCCCTTGGTTAAGGCAGTGGGTGCTCAGCTTTGAAAATAACTAAGACTAAAACATTTGAGGAAAGCTTTGCCGAAACGTGTCAGCGTTCTCAAATAAACATGAGAAGAATTGCATCTGAGCCAGTCTTGCATCTTTTATTTTGGAGTGCCGCTTTTTCCACTTAGTTGGTTTATGAGTTATGGATAAATTAAAATACATTACGTTTGTATATAAATATATTCTTATTTTTCTATTTTTCTGCAGACATCTCCAATATTGCTGAACTATGTGCGACAAAGATATCATGATTTAATTATTACCCTATGAATGAACCACAGTACACTAAAGCAGCATTGGTTGATGGTTAACTCATTTTGGGCGGGAACCCCTTTTGGTGTTTTAAACATTATGTTATAATTTAGCTATTGAAAAATAGCAGATCTACAAGCTCATAGCGCGCCACCGAGTGGCGCGCTATGAGCTTGTAGGTCTGCTATTTTTGAAAAATCGTGAAAATGTGCCTCAAATTTGGAATATTTTTTTTCAGAACGAACGTTTTTAACTCAAATCTTTGCTTCTGGAGGGTCCCTGGAACAGCATATTTTCAGATGGGGGTCGGAGGCCAATTACAGATCATTTTTGGGGTCCTTGACATGAAATATTGAGTGATATAATATAGGCCTAGAAACATAGGTATTTCAGAAAACGGTCAGGATTTAGAAGACATTATTTTCAGGCCTAAACGGGTTAAGTCTACAATGTTCCAGGCAGAACAGGAAGTTCTGCACTACATCAGAGACATGCAAGCTCATTAACCCATTTAGGCCTACCGTAGATTCTACAAATGTCTTCTAAATCCTGACAGTTTTCTGAAAAACCTCATGTTTCTATATCAGTGGTTCTCAAAATATTTCATGTCAAGGACCTCCAAAAATATATGTAATTGGCTGCCGACCCCCATCTGAAAGAATGTTGTTCCAGGGACACCCCCCAGAAGCAAAGATTTGAGTTAAAAACGTTTGCTCTGAAAGAATGTATATTCAAAGATTTGCGCCACATTTTCACGATTTTTCAAAAATAGCAGACCTACAAGCTCGTAGCGCGGCACTCGGTGGCGCGCTATGAGCTTGTAGATCTGCTATTTTTCAATAGCTAAAGTATAACATAATGGCTGCTATAAACACCAAAAGGGGTTCCCGCACAAAATGGGTTAAGATGTTGATGACCTAATTAGCATGTTCCAGCAGCCAACCGTTTGATCACTTCCCTGGAATAATGAAATAACTTCAGAAATATTTAAAACAGGGTAATGGGGATAAAGTGGAAAACAGAGATGGCTGATCCGTAGCAGGAGATTTCCATAAGCCATTCGCATCGGCATCATCTGTAAATCTGTTTAAATCTCCCTGACTTGGGAGTATTGAACAGATGCAATGACTCAGAGAAAATCGCTCATACGGTGATTTGAAATGGATCACATCATAAAAACCTTTAACCCTTTAAGACCTGAAGCCGATTCTAAAAAAATGTCTTCTAAAATCAACAGTTTTCAGAAAAACGTATGTTGCTATATCACTGGTTCTGAATGTTTTCATGTGAAGGACCCCCAAAATGATAGTGAAAGGAGAACAGAGATGGTGACGAGGTAGTAGGCAAGCCCCCTTAACCCGCTGCATCAAGGTTATTAGTTAACTAAGCTAACGAAATGGAGGGGGGGAAAAATAATAAAAATAACACATTTCGAAAAGGCAAATAAAACTGTGTTGTGTGTTTACAAAACAAACTAAAACTAACTAATATCATAGAGATATGTGTACATCATTTCAGTCTTCAAACCTTCTAAAGTAGAAAATAAATCTAAAATGTACAATCTACAATCTCACACACATCACATTGAGACTCGTTTTATGTATATTACAATAAAAAAAAAACTAAACTTAACTGATATTTAAAAAAAGAAAAGTCACGAAACAAAGAATAAAAAATCAGACCCGTCTGAAGTGAGTGGTGCTCTACTGTACTGTACTGTACTGCACAAGCCCTCCTCCCTGGCCTGTGTGTGTCTGTGTGTTAGACTGTGCAACAGGGACACCTGGTGGTGAACAAATGCTATATATTTTCGTGCTCTGACACAGAGACATTCCCTGAAGAAGGCTGAAAGGTCGAAACGTTGGATTCTTGTCAATAAATATACAGCATCGTGGCTACGTGTGTGCGGCCTTTTCCTCTTATTTACTGCCTTAGGCCAGCACCTCACCAACATTGGTGTGCGCCCTTTCCTGTTTTGTCTACCCGGACACAGAGACACACACATAGCTGTCTATAGGAGTGGTTGCACCACTAAAAAACAAATAAAACTGATGACAAATGCTAAACTATAAATAACCTTGCATCAGATAAGGATCACAGATCCAATGCTGGCAGTGATCGCATCGCTTACATCGAGTGAGGTCATCAGGCCGCTGAGGAAACTCATCAGATCCTTTCTGTGGCTGACCTCCGTGCAGAACAACTTCACCAGCTCTCTGAACACACACACACACACACACACACACACACACACACACACACACACACACACACACACACACACACACACACACACACACACACACACACACACACACACACACACACACACACACACACACACACACACACACACACACACACACACACACACACACACACACACACGGTTGATGAAAAACGCACAAGCAACAGGGCTTAAATGATAAATAAAAGAGTAATTTGTTAATGCCAAAACTTCTCTACTGTCCTTTTGGCTGTTTATTGTAGGTTATAGTGGGTATAATAAGCTGATCTACAAGCTCACAACGTGGCACAAAGCTATTTTCACTATAGATCTAGGAAATCTTCTGTCAAAACGACCATACAGTTACGCAGTTCTGTGCTTTGTGCTCACAACGTGGCACAAAGCTATTTTCACTATAGTTCTAGTCCCGGGGAGACATCAAATGTCTCTTGGGTCACGGACTAAAACGCTTGGGAACCACTTGGCCTAGGCTGTCAGATGGAATCTACTGTACTATCTACTGTACCATGCATGGTCTCCATCTACTGTACCATGCATGGTCTACTGTACCATGCATGGTCTACTGTACCATGCATGGTCTACTGTACCATGCATGGTCTACTGTACCATGCATGGTACAGTAGACCATGCATGGTACAGTAGACCATGCATGGTACAGTAGACCATGCATGGTACAGTAGACCATGCATGGTCTACTGTACCATGGTCTTTGTGATTAGATGAGCAGCAGTGCATTAAGCACTTCAACTGGATGATAGATCTGGTCCGTAGAGTCCACAGTGCAACCTACTAGAATTGTATATTGAATTGTATAGTGGAGAAGGCTGGGCATATTTTTTGGGGGAGGAAATCTTCCGTCAAAACGACCATACAGTTATACAGTTCTGTCCCTTACATCTGTGAATATTTAGCCTGGCCCAGCACGTGTGATTTCTGGTCTAGCGGGGGCGGGTGCCGGTCGAAAACAGGCGGTGGATCCTATTGGTTCACAGATCTGAGCACCCGCCCCCGCCCCCCTCCTCCCCTCTCCGGTAGAACACAGACTTCATCAAATTTGGAGCGACACGCCTCTGCACTGTTATTGGTTAGCGAAATACAAGGAAGTGGGCTTCCTATGCCACATTTTCTAATGGGTTTCCCCAGGCTTTTCTTTTTTTGAGCCGAATGCGAACGAAAATAAAAGCCTGGGTACCGAGGCTAGTGAATATTGTACCCAACAAGCCATGAAATATGCACAATTTCTACTAAAACAAATAAAATTAGCGTATAGACGACCAAACAAAAGCATTGTTGTAGACTCATTTGCGAGCATGTATGAGAATTATTTTGACAATCCAGAGAGGAATCAAATTGACTCATGAGACACACTGAACATTTGGCTCTGGTTTGAAACTTTAACCCATTAACACCCGAGGTCGATTCTGCAAATCTTCAAGTCTTCTTAAATCCTAACAGTTTTCTGAAAACATTTCTATATCAGTGGTTCTCAAAACTCTTCCCAAAATGATGTGTATTTGGCAACAGAACCCCCCCCCCCCCCCATCTCAAAATATGTTGTTCCAGTGACCCCCCAGAAGCAAAGATTTTGACATGAAAGAATAATATATTTAAAAGATTTGCAGACGTTTTCACATTTTTTATCAAACTGTGAAAACGAGTGCCGTGCTACAAGCTTGTAGATCTGCTATTTTTCAACAGCTAGAGTAATCAGGTTAAATTGGTTAAAAGCTAAGGTGACACAGATGCGTTCCAGCCAGGTCTTAACCGTTTGACCGCTACCATTATTCAATCCCTCCGCCGCGTCCTGCCAGGGTTTTATCGCGCGTAACACTTACTTTGAAGAGCCAAATATCCGTAATCGCATTTTACTATGAAACCATTCCGTGTGTGTTGACGAAGCTGGTGCTTGTTCTCTCGGTCGGTGATGGAAAAAGTGGACCGCGAGTATCACAGCGCCTGCTACAGGCCGTTGAAAACGCTTGTCTGGGACAAAGCGACCCCTCCAATGTCGCTTCTGTGAGATACAGCCGTCTGAAAACAGAGCAGGCAATGTAAGTGGATGCGCGCGCATCTTCAAAATGGCCGCAGCCATTGGCTCAGAAGCATAACAAAGCTAACGAGCGGTAGCTTTTAATACGATCGTATTAAAACATGCATTAAAGAATACATCGCTGTTAAAACGGCTTTTCCGGGTGTGGCACGGTGCGCTATTCTACGTGTCTATGTTCCTGGTGGGCCTCGTGTTAATGGGTTTAACAGTCCCTGGGAGACCCCTCCACCCACCCATGCATACCTGCAGATGTCCAGCTTGGCTGACAGGTGGTCTTTCTGGATGTAGAGCTCCTTCTGGTCCTTCAGCAGACAGATGACATCCTGCAGCTCCACCACGGGAGCCTTGTCGTCGGTCTCAGTCAGCTGGTAGCGGATGTAAAGCTTGCCGACCTGAAGCGCGGGTGGACGCAAAAACACATGCTCGCAAATGTATTTCTTTTGTACTGCATTAGAATTTGAGGGTTTGCTTCTACCCTTGCTTTGGATTTCATCCTGCTTCTTTACAGGGTCTAAAGGCAAGAGCATTTAGAAGTGTTTTGCAGAGTACTTTTTACAACTCAACGACGGGCTCTAGTATGCACACACGCCATTTTGGGAAGAACTCGGCCCCTCGGGCCACCTGATACTAATGAAGGCTCTATTCCATTCTGGTCAAACAGGGTACTGCTCTTGAGTGGGTTCCAAATGGCCCCGCACGGGTGTGTAACTCTGAGTCATATACTGGAGTACAGAATTAGGAGCTGCTCCTTCTTTATCGGCTATTTTCAGCATGTGTAAAAACAGTCATTACGACAGCATCGAGGCCCGCCAAAATACATTTTAGTCGACAAAATCAACAGTAGATTTAGTCGACTAAAATCTTATGATATTTAGTCGACTAAAACTAGACACTAACACTAAGACATTCCTGGTGACTAAAATATGACTAAAACTAAATGAAAGTTTTATTCCAAAAGACTATGACTAAACTAAAATAGAAATTTGCTACCAAAAACAACACTACGGCAGCGGTGTCGCCCCTACCTGCCCGTAGGAAACCTTCTTAATCCTCGCTCTACGGTAGCGGTGTGGCCCTTACCTGCCCATAGGAGACCTTCTTAATCCTCTCTCCGATGTCGCTGTCCAGCAGCTCCTGGTAGACGTGGGCCAGCTCCTCGTGGTGGCAGAGGAAGCGCTGGATGTAGGGCACCACCGTGCGCACCAGCTTCTGCAGGGAGGGACAGGGCCGCAGGTTCTCCGTCTGCGCCTCCGTCCGGACGCGCTGGGACATGCGGCCCACGCCGCAGATCTCCAGGAACAGCGAGCGGTCCTCCTCTTTGAAGGCCGGCATGGTGTTGCCGCGGTGGTCTCCGGGCCCTGCATGTCCCCCACGACAAACATCCCCACATGCAAAAAGAAGAAAAGTTAAAGGAGCATTCGGTGATTTGGAAAACCACCCAGTCCGCCCCGGTAACAAAATGTGCACATGCACGCACTACAGTGGGGGGAAGTGCAACAGGCCAACAGCATGTGCACCAAGGCCCGCCCCCACTCGATCATGATTGGAGGAAGGCCCCTCTCATCCTGATTGGATGAAGGCTTTGCCACCCGCCACCAAAACTGAAACTAGGGTTTTTTGACCCCAGGGGCTCACTGGGGACAGGGAGGAACTCCTTATATGGTCAGCACACTCTATAGTAGGGAGGTTTATAAAAAAGAAAAGAAAAAATAAGTGATATTTGAATGAAGTGAAATCACTGAATATACCTTTAAGTGGTGAGGCATTTGACATCACAGCAAAGTAGGGCGGGTATTGCTCAAGAATGTATTTTCATAAAAGTAGGAAGTGTACAGTAAATAGGACAGTTGCATGGACGCAAGGCGGGGCTGAGCAAGGCGTTGCCTAGCAACTGGGCCGGTGCTGAAAAAATAATTTTAGCGAGACCTTTTTGTATCGATATAAAGCGATACATACGACTATGGCACACAGGCTTGGGGTTCAAAAGGGGTTCCCGCCCAAAATGGGTTAATTGATAACATTATAATCATGACTTAAGACAAATCTTACAACTCTCGTTCTAAAAAAATAGAAGGTGGCCTGTGCTGAACTATTGCTACTGCCATTTAGTGGTGGATGACCTAATTAAACATCTATGGCATGAAATGTGTTAAAATGACAAACTATTCAAATAAATTAGTTCAACAAACTGTCGCACCCACATCACGGGGCCAATGAGGCACTCCAACGTTGAAGCACTGGGCCCTAGTGGTAAGAGGAGGGACTACAGGCGGACCCGTGGATTCATGACCGGGAAACCCCGTGCAGCTGGGCTTTAACATTGAGCGCTCGGTTGCACTTCAAATAGCATTTGACCACCAAAATTTGGTGGTCAAATGCGGAAGTAGAGGTTCTGAGACGGTCCTTCCGGGTGCTTCAAAACGCCACTGAGCAACTTCCACTGACATGAATAGCGGAGGGGGTGGAGCTTCGCGCCAGATCAGTCTCTATCCTTTTAATACTCTATGACCCACATCCATGACGGCATAATACCGTACCGTATTGGTTGTCAGGCTTGGCCCTCTTCCTGTCGGCGGGGGGCAGGTTGAGCAGGTAGAACTGTCTGTAGGGCTTGAAGATCTTCTCCAGCTCTTTGCTGTCGGCGATCATGGGCCTGTCGGCCAGAGTGACCCAGGTGTTGTCTTTAGTGGGGAACACCTTCTTGTCAGACACCATGCCTGGAATGGAATGGAGGGGCGAGACAGACAGACAGACCGCAAAGTTGAAGATATTTTATGTGATATTTTTTTTTGCCTTCGTTAGCATGAGAAGGCTTTTGTGTGAGAATCAGAATCATCTTTATTATATATTATTATTTTTCCAGGCAAACAAAGAGAAGAAGGTGTTAACCCATTTTGGGCGGGAACCCCTTTTGGTGTTAGCATTACGTTATGCTTTAGCTATTGAAAAATAGCAGATCTACAAGCTCGTAGCGCGCGAGCTTGTAGGTCTGCTATTTTTGAAAAATCGAAGAACGACTGACATAGAAACATATCTTTTTCAGAGAACTGTCAGGATGTTGAAGACATTTATAGAATCTGATCTCAGGTCAAAATGGGTTAATTTACAAACGGCACAGCCGTAGGGTCTCTCTCATCTTATTTACAATACGAATTAAGGTGTTTCCAGATATTTACAAGCTTGTTTCACAAACGGCACAACCGTAGGATCTCTCGTATATTATTTACAAGCTGTAGAGCCATACAAGCATGCATGTGAGTGTGTGTGTGTGCTTGCGCGTGTGTGTGTGTGCTTGCGTGTGTGTGTGTGTGTGTGTGCGTGCGTGCGTGCGTGCGTGCGTGCATGCGTGCGTGCGTGCGTGTGTGCTTGCGCGCGCGCGCGTGCGTGCGTGTGAGCATATTCCTCACCCTTCAGTGTGGAGCAGTAGCTGGGGTTGGTCATGGTGTACTCTTGTTCCCCAGACACTGGAATCTTACACTTGTGAGCTAATAAGACAATTAGACATAACATTATACAGTATCATTACATTACGGACCCACAGTTGGACATGCATTAGGCCACTAACCCCCATTTGATATGATATATATAAATATATATTTGTTTTAATCGCTAGGACCCCAATCTACACTGGCATATGGCATTGTAGAGAGGTTAGTGACAGACGAGATCTCTCCATTGTGGGGCTGCAGGACTGAGGACTCTGGAGATAAGTCAACACAAAGTGTAAAAAGCATTTGTACAATTGTGTGCTTATGAACATTTACCACGTTATGTCCGCATTGATACAGAAATGAATGATTAAGCGAGCGACGCGTGGTGTACAGTGAGAGTGCTCTGGTGCTTGGCTAGCGTTTGTTTAAACAATTTACTCTGTCAACTAACGTAGCAGACGATAGCGTGGTAAATGGTGGAGGAGTCCTGCAGTCTATGCTGTTGCGTGGTGTTGTTTTGTGAGTTTATACGTCCATGAAGACGAGTCACCTTGGTCTTAACACACAGGCTCTGTGTGATAATCTTGAAGCACCGCGCCTGTATGTGTCAGTGAGTGAGAGCTGCGTGCGCTCTAGTAGGCAGCGTGTGGGCTAAATGCCCACTGTTTACTCTGTCAGTGCGTGTATGTGTGTCGCGGAGGAGGAGGGAGGAGGCAAAGTAACGCAAAAGAATCAAACCACTTGGCAAATGGCAACACTACAACTACAATACAGACAATACAAGTCTGTGCGAGACGTTTGGGGAAGGTTACCGTAATGACTGGAAAATTGCACAGAGGAAAAACGGTAAAATGAACTGCTGTGGGCGCCGGTCGGGGCACATGGGCAAAAGGCCCTCATTCAAAAGGCCACTGTGGCCGTCTGGGCATATCATTTTCCGAGGGGCACACGGCCAAAGAGACCAGACCCAGACCCTCTCCAGACCACAAATGCAGCATTTACTACATGGTGAAAGAAATGCAAAATGCCACTCCTCTCCTTTCCATGCCATATACCGGAAGGCAGCATTCTACTGAACGTGCAGCGTGTTGTGAGCTTGTAGATCTGCTATTTTTGTCCAAAAGTCCCTGTACAACACAGAGACATCCTCACCTAGCCTGGCGTACAACACAGAGACATCCTGCAGTACTTCCGCTGTCGGGATGGGAGAGGAGAAGCAGATGAGCTCCAACAAGCCCACGTACTGGTTCATGTTGGGACTGGGCTCCACGTTCAGCTGCGCGCACACACACACACACACACACACACACACACACACACACACACACACACACACACACACACACACACACACACACACAACACACACACATTTGGTTTTTACAAGCCACTCTTGAAATGCAGTTAATCAATTGAAACAAACGATCAAATAGGTGGAGTTATATGGTTTGGCAGATAGTTTGAGGATCCAATGTAGTTAGGAGGTTCTTTAATACTTTCAATTGATTTGATATTTTTTTTAAACAACACACAGACGTAAGGGTGTTCAATAGCATTGATTTATGGGGGGAAAAAAAATAAAAAAATTGGTGGTTTATTCCGGACAGCAAAGAGTGTATTGAAAAATGTATAATAGGGCATGAATGTATGATAAAAATATGGATTTACAAGATCTTTGCCGAACGAGAATTAGAGCTGTCAAGAATTGGAGCCCTTAACCAATTTTGGGGCGGGAACCCCTTTTGGTGTTTTATAATTTAGCTATTGAAAAATAGCAGATCTACAAGCTCATAGCGCGCCACCGAGTGGCGCGCTACGAGCTTGTAGGTCTGCTATTTTTGAAAAATCGTGAAATTATTTATTTCAGAAAACTGGAGGATTTAGAAGATTCTTTTTTTTAATTTCGAGGTCAGGCCTAAATGGGTTAAATGGGAAACACATAAGCCCACCCACCCTGTTGAACAGGTCTCTCATGCCCTCCAGGCGGTCGTAGAAGGGGGCCAGGACCCGGGGCTCCCGGACAGAGCTGTCCGGGGAGCGCGTCAGGTTTCGGTAGCGCTGGAACATGCTGGTCGGGTCGCTCCAGCACACCTCCTTCAGGTGGTAGAAGCTACCGGAACACCAGTCGCCATCTCGCCTGTGGACCAGATCGTTTACAGCAGTGGTTCACAAACCTTTTCATGTCAAGGACCCCCAAAATGATACTCATTAGCCCACGGACCCCCATTTGAAAAAATATGACAGGGATCCCAATAAAAGAAGATTTTTACGGCTCTAGCAGTGATTCTGAACCTGTTTCATTTCAAGGACCTCCAGTTTGACATGCATTAGTCTACGGACCCCCATTTAATGACATTTCTATCTCTGGGACCCCCAATTTATATTGTAAAATCAATGCTAATTTAACTCTGAGAGTGAACACATGGAACCAAATGGACCCGTTAGGGTCCATTTGGTTCCATTTGTACACTCTCTGAGTTACAGACCCATAAGGGTCCATTTGGTCCAAATTATCATTTAGCTGGGTCCCCCCTGGAACTCCCTCAAGTACCCCTGGGGGTCCCCGGACCCCACTTTGGGAACCACTGCTCTAGGGATGGACCCGTTAGGGTCCCATTTGGTTCCATTTGTACACTCTCGGAGTTACAGATCCATAAGGGTCCATTTGGTTCCTAACTATCATTTAGCTGGGGAAACCACTTTGGGAACTAGTGATGTAAGCAATGGGATTGGTGCGTGTCTGTCGCTGACCTGCTGTACTCTATGAAGACGGCTGGCGTGTGATGAAACAGCTCTCTCAGGCCGTCGTGGGAGCAGTTCTTATGCAGGTAGGTGTACACATTGTGGATGTGCTGCACGGTGGAGGTGAACTCTGACCCCTGGCTCTCCTCCTCCTCCTCCTCCCCCGGCTGTGGTTCTTTGACGCACCATTTCTTCAGGTAGGCGGCCAGCTCGTCCACTGACACGCTGTGTCTCATGCCTTTAAGTTAGAATATACATAAATCCAATGGCACAGCATGATTGTCTTCTACGCAACCAGACATGTATATGAATCATACATATATATATATATACACAGATAGCAGATCATGTCACCCTCCGGGAGCCCTGGGATGCAATGTAAAAAAAAGAAAAGAAAATGTGCTGACACACAACTCCAAAAACGGGTGAGTCAGCCCCATTAACTGGTTGAGCCTCCGGTGCAGACCAGCCACGCACTCTTACCAAGAGCTTTGCTGAACTCGCTGGGCCGTGTGTCCAGGTAGCAGACATGAGTCCCCAGCAGGCTGTGGACCTCCGGTGAGAACAGGTAGACTGAATTAGGACACAGGTACTTGGCCTCTTGCTTCCCGCCCTCCTGCAGGAGGTAGGCTGGGACCCATTGGAGGCGGGACAAGAAGTGGAAGAAGGAGGACTTGGTGGGTCTGATTTGCCGCCCGTCGCTGTCAATCACATGAGCTTTGCAGTACTGGGAGTAGCGGTCACTAAAGGAACAGAATTAGAAGGCCAGTTCAGTGCTTGCTTGCCAAGTGAAACATTGCAAATGGTTAACATTTCAAAATCTGATCTGACCATCTCTCAGATAGTCAGAGAATATTGTCAGAATAATGTCAAATCTGGGAATAGATTTCTTACCAAGAGATTTCTTCACCAATGTGTTTGTAAAGGTGTCTAGTACTAACATATCCCACATTGGTTTCTATTCAGCCACCCTAGGGGAATTATTTACAGCAGCTGAAAGTTGGGGTACCATTAATAACCAATATAAGGCAACATGTTCTAAATTTCATTATGCTTTAAGTAGCATGTGACATGTCAAACTAGGAGTTTTTCATGATTCTGAAACCATTCCAAAGCATTATTAGTTTTGCACAAAAAAACACTCCTTGGGCTAAAAACGGCCATAGCCGTGGCTGAAAAGAAACCAACGTGGGATGTGTTAGTAGAGACACCTTTACAAACACATTGGTGAAGACAATTCTTGGTAAGAATTCCCAGATTGTATTAATATCCCCTGCCTATGAGGAGATACATGTAATACACCAAATGCTTGTTACCCACAGCCCCTTCCAGCAGGCTCCGTAGAGATCCTATAAAACCCTATACATACATGATAACTTAAGGGGGAAGGGAATCACTTTGACTGCAGCTTAGATGTCACTTCAGCAACTCAACGTAGAAGGGGATAACGGTATGACCTACATTCTGATGCATACTATACAGTACACACTGCCAAGCGGCCATGCATTATATGTGCTTAATCAATTTTGAGCGGGAACCCCTTTTGGTGTTTTAAGCATTATGTTATGCTTTAGCTGTTGAAGAATATCAGATCTACAAGCTCATAGCGCGCCACTGAGTGGCGCGCTACGAGCTTGTACTAGGTCTGCTATTTTTGAAAAATCTTGAAAATGTGCCTCAAATCTTTGAATATATATTCTTTCAGAGTTTCCGTTTTTAACTCAAATATTTGCTTCTGGGGGGGTCCCTGGAAGAACATATTTTCAGATGGGGGTTGGCGGACAATTACAGATAATGTTTGGGGACCTCGACATGAAATATTGAGAACCACTGATATAGAAACATGAGGTCTTTCCGAATTTAAAAAAATATATATATCGACGTCAGGCCAAAATGGGTTAATGATCGGGGGAGTGGAAGGCAATGGAAGGAAATCACATTTACACATTCTGGAGCCGGCTCTCGGCTCTTGTCACTTGTCTCAAAGTGACAGTTCTGTAGGGAAAACACTTTTTATTCCTGCATATCCAACCGATCAATGGGCCATAGTCTATTTCCTGTGGCGTTTCGATTTGCCACAATGCAAATCCAATCCAATTGTAATTGTATTGAAGCGACTCGAGGGTTTCTTGTCAATTGCTCCTAAATGTCAGAACGACCTTGGAACCTGGTATACTAGTGTACATCAACTTATACTATCATGCCAATGACTGGACATTATTTTCTGACGATTGGCTTTACATTAATCACGCAAACCATTTAACCCATTTAGACCCGAGGACGATTCTACAAATGCCTTCTAATGCTGACAGTTTTCTGAAAAACTCATGTTTCTATGTCAGTGGTGCGCAAACCTTTTCATGTCAAGGACCTCCAAAAATATATGTAATTGGCCACCGACCCGATCTGAAAATCTGTTGTTCCAGGGACCCCCCAGAAGCAAAGATTTGAGTAAAAAAACGTTCACATATATATATATATATATGTATATATACATATATATACATACATACACAGTATTCAAAGATTTGCTCCACATTTTCTCGATTTTTCAAAAATAGCAGATCTACAAGCTCGTAGTGTGGCACTCGGTGCCGCACTACGAGCTTGTAGATCTGCTATTTTTCAAACGCTAAAGTATAACATAATGCTTAAAACACCAAAAGGGGCTCCCGTCCAGAATGGGTTTAAAGGACATTTTGAGTATTACCCTTTTAAACATTCAACACAGTGATTTTAATGGCCCACCTGACATTCTCCTCACCTGAACTGGTGACCAGAGCTCAACACACACACACACACACACACACCTGCTGCAGTCTGTAGAACAGAGCAGACATGCGAGTAACTAAACCCCAGCTAATCCCCTGGATGAATTATGTGGAGTGCTACACTCCTACCAAAGCCATATACAAAAGGCTGATTCATGGCCTGCACAGACACAGGGGGGATGAAATGAGCACTAACGCTTATTTAATGTCCCTGTAATCACTGATGGACAGGGAGACAGGGGGAGAGAGGATCATCCTTGATGTACCCATTCTCTCAACATCATTATTCCACAGTATTAACCCATTTAGGCCTGACCTCGAAATTAAAAAGAAATCTTCGAAATCCTTCTGAAATAAATATTTTCACGATTTTTCAAAAATAGCAGACCTACAAGCTCGTAGCGCGCCACTCGGTGGCGCGCTATGAGCTTGTAGATCTGCTATTTTTCAATAGCTAAATTATAACAAAGTTTAAAACACCAAAAGGGGTTCCCGCCCAAAATGGTTTAACACATTCTGGACGGGAACCCCTTTTGGTGTTTTAAAGCATTATGTTATACTTTTAGCTATTGAAAAATAGCAGATCTACAAGTTCTCGGTAGGGCGGTAGATCGGTACAAGCACTCGTTAGCGCAGCACTCAAGCTTCTAGATCTGCTATTTTTTTTTTTTTAAATCATGAAAATGTGGCGCTAATGTTTGAATATACAGTATATTATTTCACAGTGAACATTTTTAACTCAAATCTTTGCTTCTGGGGGGGGGGGGGGGGGGGGGCCTGGAACAACATATTTTCAGATGGCGGTCGGTGGCCAATTACATATAATTTTGGGGGTCCTTGACATGAAAATGTTTGAGAACGACTTACATAGAAACATGGGGTTTTTCAGAAAACTGTCAGGATTTAGAAGACATTTGTATAATCTGGTCTCAGGTCTAAATGTGTTAAAAACACCCCCTTAGTACACCTGCTGGTCACATGTTACAATAATTCTGGGCACGGTACAGAACAGGATATGGGTGGGTGTGTATTCTTTTCTTAGGGGTGCTCCAATCAGGTTTTTTGGGACAGATCCAGATCACGGATTCTTCTTCTCATGATCGGCCAATACCACTCTTGTGCGTAAAGGGGGGAATTCTAATATTTCCAAAATCCATGTCAAAACTTTTCCTATGCGTGTGGGGAGGAAGGAGAGAATGTTTAGGCCTGTCACAAAGATGTAAAGTGATATTATACTATATATCTTAAATGGTATAAAATATCTGTTTCTCCAGATCGAGATAAATGGGCGATTACCGATCTGAGTCATTTAGAGTGAACATCAGCCGATTTAAATCTGTGGCCGATCGATCGGATTTTGTGTGTGTGTGTGTTTTTTATTTTTATTACCCGGTATCCCAGTTTGTCTCCAACAGCTCCAGCAGAGCTCGTCTCTGCTCCAGAAGCCGAGGGGCAGGCAGCTGCTGTGCGGTGGCCAGACTGAGGAACTCCTCGCTGGGGAAGTCATCCAGCACGAAAGACCCGTCCGCCTGGCAGGGCGCCCACTGGCTACTCTCCACCGCCCAGGGACTGGAGGCCTGAGGGGGGGTGAGAGAGAGAGAGAGAGAGAGAGAGAGAGAGAGAGAGAGAGAGAGAGAGAGAGAGAGAGAGAGGGAATCAGACGACGAGGGGGCCCAGAAGATCAAAGGATGAAGGATGTGGGGGGTGGGGGGTGTGGGGGGAGGATGGTTTGGTGCTGGTGCTAGTTTCAGAGTTGGTTTTAACTGCAAACTTCTAAGCACTGGTTTGTTTTTTTCCACACAAGCGAGAGAGCCACCTTATTGCAATGGAAAAATGGCAGTACTTTTCCTTTTCCTGGAGAGGAAGAGAGTTGATGATCTATGCGTGTGAAAGCAAAAACAAAAATACGTCCCTGTTCCCATTGTTCTTGTGAAGCAGTTATGTTTCTAGAGCAGGGGTTTTCAACTGATTGTGAACGAGGGACCACCACCCTGACTTAGAATCAACATGGGGACCACTATTGTGTTGGGTGGGGATATGGGGTATGCTTTTGCACGGTTTCTCAACTAGTGGAAAGAACTTTTAAAACAAATCAACAAATCCTACATTACTAAATGCATGGTCAGGGACCACATGCAATACCTCCACGGACCACCAGTGGTCCACGGACCACCTGTTGAAAACCCATGTTCTAGAGGGTTAGTATTTAAAGACTGTTGTTAGAGAGCGAGAGAGATAAATTAAACGGGGATCATACTATAGCAGCAACTCAACTTTGAGAGGCCAGTGTCAGACTGACAGAGTAGCTGTCAACAGAATACCCTCCTCCCTCCCTGCGGCACAGGCTAATTCAGGCAGCAGGCATCGTCTGACCTGAGCAACCTTGAGCCAATCCAGTGCACACACATCGGCGCTCACCTGCTGTTCCTGCTCTCCGGCCGTAGATCTGTCTGGGCCTCAGAGTATGACTCATAACTGTTAGTACCTTCATCCTGCCGTTGCGGATTATACTCCTGCCTGGCTCCACTCCCACAACTCACACAGTGGGAATCTGGTACCGCAGCAGGGTCTCTGGAAGGTTCTGGTTCTGACTGAACAACTGGTATTGAGCCCTCATTCATGCCTTAGGGTTTTATCCTTGGTCTTCACCGGTGGGGGGGGAATAATCTCCATTATGTAAACCACGTCTTTATAGTGTGGGGGTAAACCATTGTCGTGTGTGTGTGGTCTCTAAATAGAATATGCAGTAACAGCACTGCAACGCCACTGTTAACCCATTTTTAGCGGGAACCCCTTTTGGTGGTTACATACATTATGTTATAATTTAGCTATTGAAAAATAGCAGATCTACAAGCTCATCGCGCGGCACCTGTAGATCTGCTATTTTTGAAAAATCGTTAAAATGTGCCTCAAATCTTTCCGAAAATTGTCATGATTTAGAAAACATTTCGACGTCAGACCTGAATGGGTTAAAACAAGACGACATTAAACCATTTAGGCCCGACGTCAAAAAAAAAAAAAAAAAAAGTCTCAATATTTCATGTCAAGGACCCCAAAGATTATATGTAATATGCCTCCGCCCCCCCATCTGAAAATATGTTAACTCAAAGATTTGAGTTAAAATGTTCACTGTAATAATATATATATATATATATATTTAAGATTTGAGGCACATTGTCACGATTTTTCAAAAATAGCAGACCTACAAGCTCGTAGCGCGGCACTCAGCTTGTAGATCTGCTATTTTTCAATAGCTAAAGTATAACCTAATGCTTTAAAACACCAAATGGGGTTTTTCCCGCCCAAAATGGGTTAATGTCAGTGAAGTCGTTGAATCTACGAAATTCCTGTACACGCCTTGAGAGGTTCATCACCAGCTCGCCTTAGAGAGGTTCATCACCAGCTCGCCTTAGAGAGGTTCATCACCAGCTCGCCTTGAGAGGTTCATCACCAGCTCGCCTTGAGAGGTTCATCACCAGCTCGCCTTAGAGAGGTTCATCACCAGCTCGCCTTGAGAGGTTCATCACCAGCTCGCCTTAGAGAGGTTCATCACCAGCTCGCCTTGAGAGGTTCATCACCAGCTCGCCTTAGAGAGGTTCATCACCAGCTCGCCTTAGAGAGGTTCATCACCAGCTCGCCTTAGAGAGGTTCATCACCAGCTCGCCTTAGAGAGGTTCATCACCAGCTCGCCTTGAGAGGTTCATCACCAGCTCGCCTTAGAGAGGTTCATCACCAGCTCGCCTTGAGAGGTTCATCACCAGCTCGCCTTGAGAG
>NC_136805.1:8109098-8169098 GCF_951216825.1 Electrona antarctica | reverse complement strand
ACCTCCATCCTCTCTCACAGTAAAACACTCTACCTCCATCCTCTCACACAGTAAAACACTCTACCTCCATCCTCTCACACAGTAAAACACTCTACCTCCATCCTCTCACACAGTAAAACACTCTACCTCCATCCTCTCACACAGTAAAACACTCTACCTCCATCCTCTCACACAGTAAAACACTCTACCTCCATCCTCTCACACAGTAAAACACTCTACCTCCATCCTCTCACACAGTAAAACACTCTACCTCCATCCTCTCACACAGTAAAACACTCTACCTCCATCCTCACACAGTAAAACACTCTACCTCCATCCTCTCACACAGTAAAACACTCTACCTCCATCCTCTCACACAGTAAAACACTCTACCTCCATCCTCACACAGTAAAACACTCTACCTCCATCCTCTCACACAGTAAAACACTCTACCTCCATCCTCTCACACAGTAAAACACTCTACCTCCATCCTCACACAGTAAAACACTCTACCTCCATCCTCTCACACAGTAAAACACTCTACCTCCATCCTCTCACACAGTAAAACACTCTACCTCCATCCTCTCACACAGTAAAACACTCTACCTCCATCCTCTCACACAGTAAAACACTCTACCTCCATCCTCTCACACAATAAAACACTCTACCTCCATCCTCTCACACAATAAAACACTCTACCTCCATCCTCACACACAATAAAACACTCTACCTCCATCCTCTCACACAATAAAACACTCTACCTCCATCCTCTCACACAATAAAACACTACCTCCTAGGGGTGGGCGATATGGACAAAAGTATTATCACGATATTTTTCAAGCATTATCACGATACGATATATTATCACGATATTTTTGCGCGCGTTTTTGAGGGGCGCTAGCCCCTCCTATATACAGGTTTAATGTTTGTTTTAAAAACGCCATTGACAATGAAGAGAAATTAATGTTTGTTTTGTCCCTAACAAACATTAAATCCCATTAACAATAAAGAGAATTTAATGTTTGTTTTGACACCGTTTGTTTTACATCATTACATCACATCATAGCAATCAGAGCGCCCCTCACTTTACACAGGTGTGATTTACAGTACAATGTAACACAAAACTAAAAGAAATACCATTTAGTAGACCCTCCAGAAAAACACGGGCAAAAATATTATTATTATTTAATATTGATTATGCGATGGAATATGCAGGGTTTTATGTGAATTTATGCAGCAAAATATGATATATAATATAATCACTTTTGAAAAAGTGATTAACCTACACCCTATGGTATTGGTTCTCAAAGTGGGGTCCAGGAGGTCCCCACCTAAATTTATGAATATCATAAATATCTATTTAACCACTTTAATCATACACAGTCATTGATTGGCTACTTGAAAATAGCCGATCTACAAGCTCACACACAAAATATGTTTTCAGATTGGGGTCCACAGTCAAATACATATTAATTTAGGGGTCCTTGATTGAGTGAGCAGAGCCATGCAAAACGTCTGCCTTTCATGATTTTCAAGGCAAAAAAAGCAAAGCTTTGTCAACACTCTGCCTTAATTTACTGCTCTTCAAGGCAAAAATAATACCTCATGTCATTCCTTAGAGTAAAACCACAACATAAACCGGAGTTTCACTTATCTCTCTATTAGGGATTTAAAATGTTATGCTTGCAAGTGTTGATCCCATCTGCTTCCATGGAATACTATAACGTTTTGCTGAGTTGGTTTGCTGGATACGTTTTTGAACGTGGCGACTCAGTTTACAAGGAGTAGGCTATCATCAATGGACGCACATCGCATAAAGTAGGATTTACTTTAAATTGTCATTATGTTTCTTGAGTTTTGGCGGAGCTACATTATAGAGCAAGGGAGGAGAAGACTGACGGACGGTGTACAGCGCAAGTCAGCAAGCGTACACACACACACACACACACACACACACACACACACACACACATACAGCGTGTGTGTTTTTGCAAACTATGAAGTGGCTGTCGGCGAAACCGTAGGAGTTTGAAAAGAATGTTCGTTTGGTCCTTGTCCCTTACGGAGAATCCGAAATAGTTCCATACCACTGCTGTACAGTTCTTTTTGGGAACTAGCCCTTCCTCAACCTCCACTCGCTCGACATCTGAGTATAATTGCCCGTCCATTTCTTTCGTCTTTCTTTACACATTATTCTGTGCGGAGCGCAGCGTGTAGACAAACTCCTGCAGTGCTTCCCTCTGAAGAAAGGGGCGGGGACTTTGGGAGTGCTCAGAACCCACCCGATCTATAAGCAAACAATGCATTGCATTGCGGTGCAGTAGCGAAGCGTTGTTAGCTTGTAGATTTGTTATTTTTGGTGAACGAAACCGTCGTACTGCAGAAGTATAAATTACACATCATAGAACGTGCATGCACTGCATCGGATGGAGTGAATTTATCGTGATGGAAACGATAACTCTAAAAAGCCGTATCGTGGAGACATTGTATCGTCCCGACGATATTTATCGCCATATCGAACACCCCTACTACCTCCATCCTCTCACACAGTAAAACACTCTACCTCATCCTCTCACACAGTAAAACACTCTACCTCCATCCTCACACACAGTAAAACACTCTACCTCCATCCTCTCACACAGTAAAACACTCTACCTCCATCCTCTCACACAATAAAACACTCTACCTCCATCCTCTCACACAGTAAAACACTCTACCTCCATCCTCTCACACAATAAAACACTCTACCTCCATCCTCTCACACAATAAAACACTCTACCTCCATCCTCTAACACAGTAAAACACTCTACCTCCATCCTCTCACACAGTAAAACACTCTACCTCCATCCTCTCACACAGTAAAACACTCTACCTCCATCCCCTCACACTATAAAACACTCTACCTCCATCCTCTCACACAGTAAAACACTCTACCTCCATCCTCTCACACAGTAAAACACTCTACCTCCATCCTCTCACACAGTAAAACACTCTACCTCCATCCTCTCACACAGTAAAACACTCTACCTCCATCCTCTCTCACAGTAAAACACTCTACCTCCATCCTCTCTCACAGTAAAACACTCTACCTCCATCCTCTCTCACAGTAAAACACTCTACCTCCATCCTCTCACACAGTAAAACACTCTACCTCCATCCTCTCACACAGTAAAACACTCTACCTCCATCCTCTCTCACAGTAAAACACTCTACCTCCATCCTCTCACACAATAAAACAAATGATGAAGCGTGCACGGAAAAAAAGAAAAGACATTCATCCACTTCTTTACACCTGTGATGATGTGACAATAAAGCCGATTGAGATCAAATGGGATCAAATCGAGTGGAAAGACCATGAACGGAGAGAGGGGAACCACGGAAGCGTTCTAATCCACTTTGTGACTTATAAATGCATGCATGTATGCATGCACGTGCACATGCATATGCGCGCGCATGCACGCACGCACGCATGCATGTGCACGTGCGTGCGAGAACCCTGGACCCCCGGCGCCAAGTGCTGAAATGAATAACACTGAACTAATAGTGCATTACTCAGCGAAGAAATGAATATGTGGCCTTCAGGCATTACCTCTTGTTAAGCAGTAGTGGTCATACCCTCCACAGGGCCTAACGTTCTCAACAGAACAGCTTGTAAGCTCTTCTAAGCTTGTGAGCTTGTAAATCAGCTATTTTGTTATTTATTATCATCCATTTTATATTTAGATGCTTTTGGCACAACCGATGCCAGATGGTTCACGTACCGGGCAGTTTGTTGGCCAAGTCCATGTTGTCGTACTGGGCAGAGAAGTGCACCCTGTCCTGTGCCGGGCAGAGCAGACCCCTGTTGGTCAGCACGGGAACTGCGGTGTCCGAATACTCCTCGCTGGAGGTGGAGTGCTGCTTGATGAACACCAGGTAGCTCACCACCACCGCCTCAGGCTTGGACTGTACAGAGAGGAAGAGAGAGGAAGGAGAGGGGTTGAAACTCAGGCTTGGACTGTACAGAGAGAAGAGAGAGACCTCAGGCTTGGACTGTACAGAGAGGAAGAGAGAGGAAGGAGAGGGGTTGAAACTCAGGCTTGGACTGTACAGAGAGAAGAGAGAGGAAGGTGAGGGGTTGAAACTCAGGCTTGGACTGTACAGAGAGGAAGAGAGAGGAAGACGAGGGGTTGAAACTCAGGCTTGGACTGTACAGAGAGAAGAGAGAGGAAGGCGAGGGGTTGAAACTCAGGCTTGGACTGTACAGAGAGAAGAGAGAGGAAGGAGAGGGGTTGAAACTCAGGCTTGGACTGTACAGAGAGAAGAGAGAGGAAGACGAGGGGTTGAAACTCAGGCTTGGACTGTACAGAGAGAAGAGAGAGGAAGACGAGGGGTTGAAACTCAGGCTTGGACTGTACAGAGAGGAAGAGAGAGGAAGGAGAGGGGTTGAAACTCAGGCTTGGACTGTACAGAGAGGAAGAGAGAGGAAGGAGAGGGGTTGAAACTCAGGCTTGGACTGTACAGAGAGAAGAGAGAGGAAGGAGAGGGGTTGAAACTCAGGCTTGGACTGTACAGAGAGGAAGAGAGAGGAAGGAGAGGGGTTGAAACTCAGGCTTGGACTGTACAGAGAGAAGAGAGAGGAAGGAGAGGGGTTGAAACTCAGGCTTGGACTGTACAGAGAGAAGAGAGAGGAAGGAGAGGGGTTGAAACTCAGGCTTGGACTGTACAGAGAGAAGAGAGAGGAAGGAGAGGGGTTGAAACTCAGGCTTGGACTGTACAGAGAGAAGAGAGAGGAAGGAGAGGGGTTGAAACTCAGGCTTGGACTGTACAGAGAGAAGAGAGAGGAAGGAGAGGGGTTGAAACTCAGGCTTGGACTGTACAGAGAGAAGAGAGAGGAAGACGAGGGGTTGAAACTCAGGCTTGGACTGTACAGAGAGAAGAGAGAGGAAGGAGAGGGGTTGAAAGAATGTGATAAAGGAGGCTGAAATCAACCCAAAACAAGTGCCTACTATGCAGGGTGCTGGATTAAACAAAGTCACAAGTAGATAAATGAAACACTCCGCACACCATTTTCTGCTCCGAGATTTCTTTACTTTTCGAGCCGTAAGCCCTTTCACGTGAAGGTCTGAAGAAGGGCTACGGCTCGAAACCTTACCACTTTAAGTAAAGAAATCTCGGGAGCAGAAAATGGTGTTTCATTTATTTAATTGAAAGAATGTGAGACAGAGTGAAAGAGAGAGAGAATGTGGGAGTGACAGGGAAACGACAGAAAGAGAATAGAGAGATACACCGTGAGTGAGGGCAGCGAAAAGAACATGTGTGGATTGAAAGAATGTGAGACAGAGAGAGAGAGAGAGAGAGAGAGAGAGAGAGAGAGAGAGAGAATGAATGAATGAATGAATGTAGGAGTGAGAGGAGAGATAAAGAGTGAGCGAGGCTGCGAGGGGGCAAAACCATTTCGTTTTGGGGGTTTAAAAGCCAGTTTCCACTGGCAAAGGATATGACGGATGTGCCGGATTTTCATTGAAATTCAAATGGCATCCCTCGTTACCTTCCAGCTGCTGCTCCTCAGCGCGGGGTAGATGTGCTGCTCCAGCAGCTGCTGGGGCTGCAGCTCGTGGACGCCCAGCCTCCTCAGAAGCTCTCGCACCTGCTGGCTCTCCAGTGGATCCACGCAGCTCAGCAGAGTGGGGTGCACCACACTCACGTCTTTGTACAGGGCAGAAAATGGGCCTGGAAATGGAGAGACAGACAGACGTGTTAAATTAAAAAATCACACCCGTGTGAACTGAGTGGTGCAAGGTCTTATATAGCCTGATCAGCTGTGGTCTGACGTAATGTCAGTGACCATAGTAACCATGCTCATTTTTGAGTGGTGTAAACCACTCCTACAACTGGCTTTTGTGTGCAGAAAAAATGAGCATGGTTGCTATGTTCAAAATAATTTCTGACGTAATTAAATCACACCCGGGTGAACTGGATGACCGTAGCAACCATGCTCATTTCTTCTGCACAAAAAAAGCCAGTTGTGAAATCACATCCGGGTGTGATTTCATTACGTCAGATCAGAGCTGATCAATAGCCTAGATCTAGGAAAGTGGTCACTCAGTTCACCCGGGTGTGATTTCATTACGTCAGACATTACGTCAGACCACAGCTGATCATGCTATATAAAACCTTACACCACTCAGTTCACACGGGTGTGATTTTTTTGGTACGAACACGGGTACAAAGCCAGTTGTTGGAGTGGTTTGCACCACTCAAAAAATATCTAATGAAGATACTTTCTAAATGGAGAAATGCATCTTCATTCCTACAGACTGTACATCAATTTGCACATTATGACTTATGACACACACACACACACACACACACACACACACACACACACACACACACACACACACACACACACACACACACACACACACACACACACACACACACACACACACACACACACACACACACACACACACACACACACACACACACACACACACACACACGGTTAGTTATGACTTTGATACACATATTATTGGACTATTTTCTTGTGTGAATTTGAAGTGACATTCATTCATTCACATAGACAAAGCGAAAATTATCATTTGATCAACACTTTAAAGACATCATTAATTTAATTGTTTGTTGTTCTAAAGAGTAGACAGAGAAAGGAACAATACCATATACAGGTTCATCTTAAAGAAATGTGAATAGCGTAGAAAAGTAACTTCTTTCCGGAATTTAAAAAAAATACCAAAACCTAAAACCTACCAGTCTGAGTTTTGTCTTTCCGTTTGCTGGTGGCGGATTCCTCCATGGGGAAGAACACGCCCTCGCCACTGAGTGCCACCAGGCGTCCGTCAGCAAGTGGGATTATGGGTAGTTCCTTGAGGGTCTGTAAGACGGAGTCTACGTCTCCATAGCCATGCTCCAGAGCACGGAAGTTGCACACCAGAAGCCTGGCCAGCTGGTGCAGGCCACGCTCTAGAAGACACACCAAGTGATTAGTGAGATATCCTCATCTAAAAGAAATTTAAACTATTGCCATTTGTCGGCTAGGTGATAAAACCGTTTTAATAAAACAAATTGTGTTTGCAAAATACAATAATGCAAATTTGAGAACTGAACCTTCTAAGATACATTTTCACACAAAAAAGGCAGAAAAGCCTATCAAAAAAGGCATAAAAAGGACTAATCAACTTAAAGTCTTGGTCAACTGAGACCAAACTGACCAATGACTGATTAATGGCCCTCTTCCCCTTGGCGGCCGATAGCCGAGTGGTTAAGGCGCGTACCACATATTCTCTGATGGATTCAATTCCTGAGTGGACCCTTTTGATGCAATGTCACTGCCAGCTCTCTCTCCCCGTTTCCTGTCAATCTTCATCGTTAAAGGCAAAAAGGTCCCCCACACTCATTCACACACACCTGAAGTGATGCCTCCTTCTCCACTCATTCACACACACCTGAAGTGATGCCTCCTTCTCCACTCATTCACACACACCTGAAGTGATGCCTCCTTCACCCACACTCATTCACACACACCTGAAGTGATGCCTCCTTCTCCACTCATTCACACACACCTGAAGTGATGCCTCCTTCTCCACTCATTCACACACCTGAAGTGATGCCTCCTTCACCCACACTCATTCACACACACCTGAAGTGACGCCTCCTTCTCCACTCATTCACACACACCTGAAGTGATGCCTCCTTCTCCACTCATTCACACACACCTGAA
The DNA here is from genome assembly GCF_951216825.1 of Electrona antarctica. Lineage (NCBI taxonomy): Eukaryota > Metazoa > Chordata > Actinopteri > Myctophiformes > Myctophidae > Electrona > Electrona antarctica. Next base: position 8,161,396 of record NC_136805.1, on the reverse strand, counting down.
GTGATGCCTCCTTCTCCACTCATTCACACACCTGAAGTGATGCCTCCTTCTCCACTCATTCACACACCTGAAGTGATGCCTCCTTCACCCACACTCATTCACACACACCTGAAGTGATGCCTCCTTCACCCACACTCATTCACACACACCTGAAGTGATGCCTCCTTCACCTTGCATCTCCCCACACTCATTCACACACACCTGAAGTGATGCCTCCTTCACCTTGCATCTCCCCACACTCATTCACACACACCTGAAGTGATGCCTCCTTCACCTTGCATCTCCCCACACTCATTCACACACACCTGAAGTGATGCCTCCTTCACCTTGCATCTCCCCAAACTCATTCTCACACACCTGAAGTGATGCCTCCTTCACCTTGCATCTCCCCACACTCATTCACACACACCTGAAGTGATGCCTCCTTCTCCTTGCATCTCCCCACACTCATTCACACACACCTGAAGTGATGCCTCCTTCACCTTGCATCTCCCCACACTCATTCACACACACCTGAAGTGATGCCTCCTTCACCTTGCATCTCCCCAAACTCATTCTCACACACCTGAAGTGATGCCTCCTTCACCTTGCATCTCCCCACACTCATTCACACACACCTGAAGTGATGCCTCCTTCACCTTGCATCTCCCCACACTCATTCACACACACCTGAAGTGATGCCTCCTTCACCTTGCATCTCCCCACACTCATTCACACACACCTGAAGTGATGCCTCCTTCTCCTTGCATCTCCCCACACTCATTCACACACACCTGAAGTGATGCCTCCTTCTCCTTGCATCTCCCCACACTCATTCACACACACCTGAAGTGATGCCTCCTTCTCCTTGCATCAGCTCCTTGGCCATGGCGGTGGTCACCGTGGTGACGTCCGAACCCCTGAGCTGTCGGACTCCCAGATGCGAGAGCAGGGAGATGGGCGGGGCGGGACGCAGGCCCGGGTGCAGATAGGCCAGTGACAGGTGCCTGTCGAGTTCCTCTCTGCCAATCACGTCGAGGATCACGGCGTCCTGGCAGACGGCCACCTGGGACGGCAGCTTGAACAGGACGTCACCGTCTAGAGGGACAGAGAATGAGGTGTTACCAATTAATGAATTAATTAAACGTTGGCCAGCCGCACTGGGGGGGCTCGATAAGAACCCATCATCATGTAGATCTGCAATATAAATAAATATATACACACACACATACAGTATATATTTATTTTCATACGTTTAATGTTTGAAAATGTTTGGCTATAATGACAAAATAGGGACGCCTGGTTAAGGCCATGTTCCGTTTAGTGTCACAGAGCCTTTCGGGAGCGTACCTATGTTCCCCAGGTTCTATGTTCCCCACCATGCAAAAAAGGTTCTTTGTTCCCCACTTAGAATAAACCTAAACCTAACCTAGTAATTTTAGTAATTCTAGTAAGACTAAAATATTTTAGCAACTTAGTAACTTTTAGTAGGAAATTCTGATTTAAGCTCCGTCTTTGAACAATCCATTGAACTTTAGGCCTGCCTAGGCTACTTAAACTACCAGTATCTAGTCTTAGCCAACTAAAAATTAACACCGGCATAAAATAAAACATAATTGCTCAGACTATTCAACAAAGATGGCAAAAACAAACATTCTTTGTTCTGTACTTTTACAATTGTATAGTACAAAACACTGAAGTCCTTAAACCAGAAACCTATAAAGCTAACCCTAAACCCTAAGGTAAGTGGGGAACATAGAACCTGGGGAACATAGGGATGATCCCAGCCTTTCCAGTGAGCCAACTTACACAATATCGGCACCTTGACTCTGAAGTAACATTATATATGTCAATATGATGGCTGCTGAGAAAAAGGCCTATTATTGTTATGATTAAAATGAGCACAGCACTGACATTTGCATTAATGCTGGAGGGCAGGGTGCATTTTGAAAGATTGGAGTGGGACAGAACGATATAACAATGTGGCAGCGATACGGATTCTCTGCACCAATAGAACACCACCAGCACGCGGTCACAAAGAGCGGGGGGTGGGTTGTTGGGTGGTACCTGGGCCGAGTGTAGGTAGGAAGGCCTTGCCCTTCAGCAGCTGTATAATCTGCCCGGCAACAGGCTTGAAGAAATCAAGCACCTCATCAGGCAAGGGGACAAACTGCAGGAAGTGACATAGGCCCTTCAGCCCACTGAACTCTGGGTGGTTCTGTAGCAGGGACAAAACAAAGGGGGGGGGGGGGGGGGGGGTAACCAAAATAGTTTGTTAAGATCCCTCTACAGCAGTGGTTCCCAAACGCTCTTGGCCGTGCACCCCCCAGTTACCTACAGTACAACCCCCCACGTTGCACATTAGCATGATACCATACAGTTGAATTATTGCAAAATATAAAGAAATATTAATTCAAGAAATTAAAACAAATATTAAATAGCCTAACAAAATCATCTCGGGAATATTCGGTGCATCCCTGGATAACACCTGAAACCGCTCCACCGCACCACAAGGGGTACTCTTGGGAACTTCCTGGAAGAACTAGATTCCCTGATTAGTTCATTTCCGGAAGATGGCACCCCCCTGATCCTACTGGGCGATTTCAACCTACCTACAGCAGAGAAGTATCTTCCCGTTACATCCCTTCTGGCCTCATTTGACCTCTCACTATCTCCCTCCCCTCCCACTCACAAGGCTGGTAATGTTTTGGACCTTGTGTTCTCCAGAGCCTGCTCTCCCTCTACACTCTCTGTTACTCCGTTAATTAGGTCTGACCACCACTTCATAGCCTTCTCCCTCTCTCTCTCCACCCTCCCGCCTAAACCCACTAACCCTCCTAACGTCACCACCCGACGCAATCTCAAATCCCTAAACCCCTCCTCCCTCTCATCCTCTATTCTCTCCTCTCTACCCTCCCTGGAGTCCTTCCTCTCTCTCTCACCTGACTCTGCAACCTCATCCTTCCTCTCCTCTATCTCATCTGCATTCGACCAACACTGCCCGCTATCATCCAGGCCAGCTCGCTCATGTCCACCGGCTCCCTGGTTATCTGAAACTCTCAGATCTGAACGAACACCTCTAAGGGCAGCCGAAAGGAAGTGGCGCAAGACAAAGCTACCTGATGACCTATCCCACTTTCACTCACTCCTCTCTGCCTTCTCCCTCTCACTAACCACTGCTAAAACCTCTTTCTACCACACCAAAATCCAATCCTGTACTTCTAACCCAAGGAAGCTCTTCTCCACTTTCTCCTCCCTCCTTAAGCCCCCTCCCCCCACTCAACCTTCATCCCTCACTGCTGATGTTTTTGTCAACTACTTCGAGAAGAAGGTTGACGATATCAGCAGCTCCTTCCCCCCCCTCCCCCATAAAGTGGCATCTGACTCAACCAACACTAACCCCAACATACTATGCATGTCCTCCTTCTCTCCTCTTTCCCCAGACGAGGTCCTACAACTAGTGACTTCCACTAGACCTACCACCTGTCCTCTCGACCCTGTCCCGTCTCCAATCTTCCAGACCATCGCACCTGATCTGCTCCCCTTCATCACCTCCATCATCAACACCTCAGTAACCTCAGGCTGCGTCCCATCTGCCCTCAAGTCAGCCAGAGTAACACCACTCCTCAAGAAACCAACCCTTGACCCCTCAGATGTCAAGAACTACAGACCGGTATCACTCCTTTCATTTCTATCAAAAAGCATTGAACGTGTTGTCTCCAACCAGCTCTCTCTCCATCTCTCACATAACAACCTGCTGGATCCCAACCAGTCCGGATTCAAAAAGCCCACTCCACAGAAACTGCCCTGCTGGCAGTCACAGAAGCACTACATGCTGCCCAGGCTGCTTCCCACTCTGCAGTCCTGATTCTCCTAGACCTATCAGCAGCATTTGACACAGTGAACCACCAGCTGCTCCTAGACACCCTAGCGGATCTAGGCATCGGCGGGACGGCACTAAAGTGGTTCTCCTCTTACCTCACCGACCGGACCTACCAGGTCTACTGGAAAGGTCTGTTATCATCCCCCCGAACCCTCCAAACTGGGGTCCCACAGGGATCTGTACTTGGTCCCCTCCTTTTCTCACTGTACACTAAATCCCTTGGCACTATCATCTCTGCTCACAATATATCCTATCACTGTTATGCCGATGACACACAACTGTTTCTATCCTTCCCCCCCTCTGCCACCCAGGTGGAAGAGCAGATCACTGCTTGCCTGGCTGACATCTCACAGTGGATGTCCTCCAACCACCTCAAGCTGAACCCAGACAAGACTGAGCTTCTCTTCTTCCCAGCTAAGTCCTGCCCGATGCGGGAGCTAACTATTTCCGTAGACAACGCCCTGGTAACGTCTGTCCCAACAGCCAGGAACCTTGGTGTTGTCCTGGACAGTCAGCTCTCGTTCAAAACTCACATCACAGCTGTCACTCGATCCTGTAGGTTCACACTCTATAACATACGACGAATTAGACCGTTCCTCACCCAGGAATCATCCCAGCTCCTAATCCAGACAACAGTCCTGTCAAAACTTGACTATTGTAACTCTCTCCTTACTGGCCTACCGGCATGTGCACTGAAGCCTCTCCAACTGATCCAAAATGCCGCAGCTCGCTTGGTCTTCAACCAGCCAAAATTCTCACATGTCTCCCCCCTGCTCCGCTCCCTGCACTGGCTCCCGGTCGCTGCCCGCACAGAATACAAAACTCTGATGTTGGCATTTAAAGCAACCAAAGGTATGGCTCCCCCATATCTTGCCAGCATGATTGAACCCTACAAACCCTCCCGCGCCCTCAGATCAGCTAACGCAGGGAAGCTGGAAGTACCCTCACTAAAAACGCCGGGACAACGCTCCACACGTCCCAAACTCTTCTCCCTTCTGGCCCCAAAACTGTGGAATGCACTTCCCGTTGCAATCAGAACTGCAGCATCACTCCCGATCTTCCGCCGTAGTCTGAAAACCCACCTTTTCAGACTCCATCATGGCCCATAGCACTTACCCTACCCCCCTTAGACAGCACTTCTTAGACTTATATAGCATTTGAAACAGACTTATAGCATGTCATGTAGACAGCACAATAAGTGCATTGTATGTAGTCATAGCACTTCATAGTATATATGTACAGCATAGTATAGCATATATGTATAGTTTATATGTATAGTGTCATTATATAGATATGTTCTAGTTATAGTTTATATGTATAGTGTCATTATATAGATATGTTCTAGTCACGTTCTTAGCTTACGCATGTTTCGCGATAAATGCATTTTACATATGTGATGTATTCCCATGCTTTTTGTTCTTGCTTAATGTAAATCGCTCTGGATTAAGAGCGTCTGCTAAATGCCTAAATTGTAAATTGTAATTGTACACCAGCACAGTTTACTGCTCTACAGTATCTGCCCCATCTATCCATCTGTCTACCATCCATCCATCCATCCACCCATAGACCCACCCACCCATAGACCCACCCACCCACCCACCCATCCATCCATTCACCATCCATCTAACCACCCATCCACCCACCCACCCATCCACCCACCCACCCATCCACCCACCCATCGAGCCAAGTCTCTTACCGAGAAGACATCCATGGCCTGCAGGAAGAGTTGTGGTATCTCGGAGCGAAGCCACTGGTTCCATGAACTGTCTCTGTCCACATCTTCGCGTGAAGACGGGATGTCAAAGTCACCTAGAGTGGTAGGAGAGACGAGAGCAGACATGAATCCCACGGTCCCCGTTAATAATTGGCGACAATGCGTGTGATGATCCGTGCGTGAGTTCACCTTGGACGATGAAGCGGAAGCCAAAACTGCGGAGGGGCAGGAAGGCAAAGACGGGCTGTTTCTGAGGCTGCGTTCCCATGAGGTCACTTCCCGTGATGTCGTCTCCCAGCTGGAAGGCCAGGGCAATCTCTGTAGACTCCACATCCTCTTTGATCTTAAGGCAAAAAACCACACAAAAACCACCACTTTTCAGCCTGCCAGTTGAACCCCTTTTGGTGTTAGCATTATGTTATGCTTTAGCTATTGAAAAATATCAGATCTACAAGCTCATAGCGCGCCACCGAGTGGCGCGCTACGAGCTTGTAGGTCTGCTATTTTTTTTAAATCGAAGAACGACTGACATAGAAACATAGCTTTTTCAGAAAACTGTCAGGATGTAGAAGACATTTTTAGAATCTGATCTCAGGTCAAAATGGGTCTGTACCAACGGTACATTTTCCAATGGCGTCAAGGGTCATAGTCAGAGGGAAAGGACGTTCGTCTCACCGAGTTCATTACACAGAGATGCACTTTGAATGGCGTTTGAAATCTGTTCCGGACGTATGGAATCTCTCATCTCCAAGTCTGAACTTGCTCTGGACCATTTTGTTTCTTATATAACCCAACTCCAGGCAACTAGAATCTCTCTCTCTCTCTCTCTCATAAGAGAATATAGAAGGTCTCTGAACAAGATAGGCAGTTTCAGGATGGAAAAGCCTATTTCTACCTGACAGCTTATTAAGCATTACCGCAGCTGTCTGGTGAAGCTTGTGTGTGTGTGTGTGTGTGTGTGTGTGTGTGTGTGTGTGTGTGTGGGTGTGTTTACACCAAAGCCTTTGTGAGTCTGTCTGGATCATTGTCGTTGGATTGTTTTCTATCCCAACGGTAGAAATAAAACCACAATGCCTGGCTAATGAGGGAATTTGCATGAGGCCCAGCAGGGGGTGCAGTGCACACACGCACGAACAAACGCACGCGCACGCACACACATTGACTTATAAGAGGAGGTGTACAGAGAAATGCTTATATAACACAAACAGTGAGAAAATACATTCTGCCCGAGCGAATTTCATTCCGTCTCTGGAAGAGGTGTTGCCTCGTTCCCGTTAACCCATTCTGGGAGGGAACCCCTTTTGGTGTTAGCATTATGTTATGCTTTAGCTATTGAAAAATAGCAGATCTACAAGCTCGTAGCGCACCACCGAGTGGCGCGCTACGAGCTTGTAGGTCTGCTATGACATAGAAACATAGCTTTTTCAGAAAACTGTCAGGATGTAGAAGACATTTTTAGAATCTGATCTCGGGTCAAAATGGGTTAAAACACGGGACCCAAATCGCTCACCATCAAAGCAAAGAGACAGAACAGGAATGGATGGGGTTGCTAGAGTACCTTCTTGGGAAGCAGTGTGCGTTTGACCACCAGCCATCGCTCCGTCCCTTCCGGGTGCTCTACCTCCAGCACACTGTGACTCAGATCTCTGCGGGTCATAGTCACAGCCTCTCTTTTACTCTGCCAAAAGAATGGGGGGGGGGGGGGGGGGGTAGAGAGGGAGAGATCTTTAGCAGCGATGGGGAATGTGCAGGAAGAAGGCATACATACATAATACATGAATTTCACTTGTCTATGTATGTACATTGTGTAACATTTGGAGCAGCTGCTCTGGATCCTTAGTTTAAATTCTTTATTTTTTACCGGTCCTCAGTCAGGGCTTTGACAGCCGCAGGGGAAAATGTGTGTGTGTGTGTGTGTGTGTGTACACGTGCATACAGTACACTTGTCTGTGTCCATTTGCATGCATTCGTGGGTGCCCATTAACCCCAAGCATCCCTATTCTCGGGGGAACATTCGTCCCCAAAATTACCAGATCGGCTATATCCGGCGAAGTGATCCGGAGCAGATTATGGTACGGTTGCAGCTGCTCAGATCCGTTTGACTAAGTATAGAGAGGTCTAAGTGGTTAACAGTAACACACACCTGGTTGTAGATGGTGATGGAGCGTAGGCGATGCAGGAAGAGAAGCAGTGAGGGGTGAACATCGTGGAACAGGTTCCTGGTCTGGTGGCTCTCCGAGCGCAGAGGAAGGCAGATCCTAGTGGTCCAGCTGCCAGGACGGGAGCAGAAGGAAGCATGTTTTTGACGAGGCACAGCCTGAACCCGTTAAAAACCGGGAAAGCAACCGTGTTGCTTTTATATGTTGTCTAGTACCGCTATAGACCAGTAAGACACCTAATATAGGAGACAGGCGACCGAAGGAGCCCCTGGACATGTAAGTTGGTGCGCACAGCGGGGGGGGGGGGGGGGGGGGGGGGGAGGGTGGGGGGGGAATCGGACGTTTCTACTCTGCCACTAGCTCTGGTCCATAGCTCTAATGCCGTTGAATTTAGAACTATGTTACCGATGACTTCCGGGGCTCGCATAAATGCAGACCAGCGTAAATAAAAAGAACGTTTTTGCTTCTCACCAATACAAAGGCGGGTTGTGTCATTAGAAAGCCTACTTTCCTTAGTGGGAGCACTCTGAGCCCCCCACCACACATATAAAAAGGTACTTTTTGGCCAGAAAGGGATTATTATTCCACCGGGAAAAAAATACTTTTAGTTACTCCACTGCGCCCTCTACAGATATTGCCAAAAGAAAACCCTCATACAGAATATTTTTCCTAACATAGCTATTGGTTCTCAAAGAATTGCAGATATACAAGCTTACAGTGTGTGTGTGTGTGTGTGTGTGTGTGTGTGTGTGTGTGTGTGTGTGTGTGTGTGAGCTTGTGCTATTTCTGAAAAATCTTGAAATTATTTGAAAAATGAATTAAACATAAATATTCTCTTCTGGGGGTCCCTGGCACCAAACATGTTCAGATGGGGGTCCGTGGCCAAATACATTTTCGGGATCCTTGACAGAAAAAATGTTTGAGAACCACTGATTTAGATGGCATTTGTAGAAAAGGTCTGAATGAAGCTCTCCCCTCAGTCTCGACCCAGTAGGTCTGTTGACTCTTTTGTTAGGACTTTCTGCCATGTTTTCTCCTACCGTACACAAGTGTTTAACCCATTTTGGGCGGAACCCCTTTTAGCTATTGAAAAATAGCAGATCTACAAGCTCATAGCGTGCCACCGAGTGGCGCGCTACGAGCTTGTAGGTCTGCTATTTTTGAAAAATGACTGACGACTGACATAGAAACATAGCTTTTTCAGAAAACTGTCAGGATGTAGAAGACATTTTTAGAATCTGATCTCAGGTCAAAATGGGTTAATAAACGATTGCATAATAAAAGTAGAAACAGTTGCACTCAGTGTCTCCTTGTCTCTGTCCGCTGCACATGCACACATTATGTACGATTGTACGTCAAAGGTGTGCGAGGTATGGCATCTATCTCTCCAATATCTGTGTGTACGTGTGTGTCTCTCTTCTTTTGCATTACATTTGATTTCAGACTTTGTGTAGGACATTCTTTTTTTAGGGGGAATGATATTGATGTTGGAATGACGGATAATATTGCCCTTAATATTACCAGACATCTGATGAGAGCATGTCATGTAATTTAAGCTATTAATTAACCTAACCTTTCATGTTGATTTACGCTGAGTCACTGCTTGACACCGAGTGCTGATGTGTCATTTCATGATGCCTAACTGGTTTATTGATGTCATGTGTAATCATTGTTTTATTGACTCATTACCATGTGCCCCAGGTGTGTCCTAGTTGATGTGAGTTGATGTGAGTCTTACCCACTTCATACATACTGGATGTCCTTTAGTGCACCTGGCTTTGTTGTATGCCTCTACTACAGTGTTGTTTTTGGCAGCAAATTTAGTTTTAGTCACATTTTAGTCAACTGGAATGTGTTAGTGTTCGTTTAGTTTTAGTCGACTAAATGTCATGAGAATTTTAGTCGACTAAATCTACAGTTGATTTAGTCGACTAAAATGTATTTTGGCGGGCCTTGATGACGTCGTAATGACTATTTTTATACTTGCTGAAAATATCTTCAGCATGCAACCAAGTGTAAAATGACTTCTACTGGATCTCTTGTCCACTAGTCCCTTCCTAACATTCTTCGAAGTCTTAGTTCAAGATGGTGTGCAGAGTTTTGTCTCTACTCCATGTGTTTCTCATACTCTCCGTCTGTGTCCGGTGCACATCTCAATACGTGCCGCACGGAATGTTGATTAGCAAATACACAGACAAACACACACGGGTGAAAACAAGATAATCAGCATGGGTGTAAAAATGTGTCAAGTGTCCTCGTCTCACCTTTGCTCATCAATTCCATTCAGGTTCATGTCCAGCGGCCTCTCGTCCTCCACCCAGTGTGGCAGGATGTATCCCATGGGGCCGCAGTTCTTGTCGAAGCGGAGGTGAAAACCGTTGGAGTGGACCTCGGGACAGTCTGTGACTTTGAACACCGACTTGAAGCCGATGCCCTTTTGTCCTGCAAAGCGTTCAGCCACAAACACCAAGACAGCATTAACCCATTTTGGGCGGGAACCTCTTTTGGTGTTAGCATCATGTTATGCTTTAGCTATTGAAAAAATAGCAGATCTACAAGCTCATAGCGCGCCACCGAGTGGCGCGCTACGAGCTTGTAGGTCTGCTATTTTTGAAAAATCGAAGAACGACTGACATAGAAACATAGCTTTTTCAGAAAACTGTCAGGATGTAGAAGACATTTTTAGAATCTGATCTCAGGTCAAAATGGGTTAAACAAGAGGCCATCAGACGGATGAATACACAATGAGACACTAAACTGTCTAGGTTCATTTACACTTGTGTCGCTTGTCAAAAAACGACAAATTTCCAACTGATGACGTTGACAGAAAATGCCACGCTGTGCAGGAAAGTCTAAAGGAGGCTTTGGCTTTCATCTCGGCTCAAAGGAATGACACGTGTAGACCTGCGTAATCATAATAGGAACAGGCTAACAGAAAGAAGAGGAGAGGAGACGTCCCCTCTGGCTGTCTTGTCTGTGGTAATTATCAGCAGCGGCAGCAGCAGGTGCTGAAGCTGACATTTCACAACCTCCAAGGAACGAAGGGACTCGACTAATTACCATGCAGCTACTTGACACGGACATATTTTGGCCAGTGTGAGCAGGAAGTAATCTCAGAGAGCGCCGCGGTAAATACGTGCGAGAGAGATGAGAGAGCTGGTCAACACTCGTGATGGTGAAAACGCAACTGGTAATCACTATTACTTTGCATCCAGACAGCGTTTGCATTATCAGTAATTGGGTCATCCTGACATGAGGATGAGCATCAAAGTGCATCGTCGATGAGGTGGCCCATAAGTGGCCCATTCAGGAGTGCCTCGAAGTATGTTTTTGAGTGGTGCAACCGCTCCCAAGGAACAGCAATGTCCCTATGTCCTAACCTATGTGACTATGTCCCGATGTTTAGAGTACCAGTAGGGGTGCTGTTGTGCTAGAAACAGAGAGAGAGAGAGATAGTGTTGCACTGTTGCCTGCTATAGAGAGAGAGAGAGAGAGAGAGAGAGAGAGAGAGAGAGAGAGAGAGAGAGAGAGGTGTCTGCTAAATGCTAATTCCCCCACACAGTAACTCTGTCATTTCTCGACTGTTTCGGACGCGGGGCGGCTCACCGGAACCGGGCTGGCACCCTGGGCGTGTTTATGTGGGTCTGGAATTTCCGGGGACCCACCGGGGGCCCCCCACACGGAGTTGCACCACTCAGTTCACACGGGTGTAATTTTTTTGTATAGTTCACCGAGGCGCCCTTCACGTAGCTACAGTACTGTACCTATGTATCCATATTGGTGTTTGCCCTTGGTGGTACGTCCTACGTCACAGATGGCCCTGATGTTCTCCTCCCGGAAGCCGCTCTCGTTGTTGAGAATGGTGATACAGTCTCTCTCCACCACGAAAGCCAGGGCGGGTACAGTGCCATCCGACGGGTAGCTGTTGTCATCTGCATTCTGGGGACAAGGGTTTGAACAGAACTGGTTACAGTTGGGAGTCATCGGACATGCTCCAATATGCTGCATGCTTTTCTCTGCATCTGGAACAGTAGTCTAGTCTTAACCCATTTTGGGCGGGAACCCCTTTTGGTGTTTTAAGCATTATGTTATGCTTTAGCTATTGAAAAATAGCAGATCTACAAGCTCATAGCTTGTAGGTCTGCTATTTTTGAAAAATCGTGAAAATGTGGCGGAAATCTGAATATATATTCTTTCAGAGCGAACGTTTTTTAACTCAAATCTTTGCTTCCGAGGGGTTCCTGGATTAACATTTTCAGGTGGGGGTCGGTGGCCAATTACATATCATTTTTGGGCTCCTTGAAATGAAATATTGAGAACCACTGATATAGAAACTTTCAGAAAACTGTCAGGATTTAGAAGACATTTTTTTAATTTCGACGTCAGGGCTAAATGGGTTAATCTAGTTTACGAGAAAAGGCGTTAACCACCTGGATGAGCTCCAGAACAAAGTGCGTGTCTTTGCTGTACAGCTCGGCAGAGAGCCGGTCCAGACTTCGGCCTAGCCTGTCCTGGTGGACCTTCATGAGCTTCTCTCCCTCGGCATTCAACTCCACGCCGACACCGAACTCGCTTTTCCTGTTAGATAACATGAGAAGAAGGGGCGAGAATCTTGATTTAGGACACTACTGCATATAAGCTGTACAACTTGAAGAAAATGCTTCAATAAACTACAACAGATCTTGTCATGTGGATCCACAACAGAGTGGCTCCAATGTGGATCTTTCCCCTGTCCTACTCCCCCCACACAACACTCCCTGCTGACACAGACGCCACCCCAGCCCGTAGGACTGCGTGCGTGGACTTATGTCACCCTCCCCTGAACACGTGCCAATTGTGTTTGTGTAGAGTCTACACTAAACCTGCCTCCTGCTTTGTGGAGCGTCTACAAAGCAGGAGGCAGGTTTAACACTGCGCCACCCGAGTGCCCTACGTCAGCAAATCTTTTGACTATGACATATCTAAGATGTATGACTCTTTTGACTATGACATATCTAAGATGTACGACTCCAAACCTATGCTTTTCTTCAGCTCAATCAGAGCACAATTGACTTCCATCCATTATGAAATAAAAGTAAAATATTTAAATATATCCTTCTCTGGCATGAAGGCAGTGTGCACAAGATATTTGGCACTGATCTGTCCAACGGTTTGCCACACACACACACACACACACACACACACACACACACACACACACACACACACACACACACACACACACACACACACACACACACACACACACACACACACACACACACACACACACACACACACACACACACACACACACACACACACACACACACACACACACACACACACACACACACACACACACACACACACACACACACACACACACACACACACACACACACACACAGCCATGTTGTAAACGTTTTAAATAAGGACAAACCTGATGTCATTGATGATGACTTCCTGGAGGTTTACCGCACTCTCCGATTGGCTACTGGCGGCATCCTCTTCGTCGGAAATGATCAATTCCACCTGTACCTCCTCCTCCTCGTCCACATTGCTTCCTTCTGCTTCACTCTGCCTTGGGCTGAAGCTGTGCGCCTCTCCATTAGGCACAGAGGTTAACTCATACAGCTCTTCATCTTCTTCCTCAAGATCCTCCTCCTCCACCACATCTGATTACAGGAGGGTATGCGGCAATAATCAACCAACATAATTAGATATTAACCTCCAGCTCCCTCGCCACTAAATCCTCGGTGAGCGTTAATTTGACTCACAGTTTACAATTTAGGCATTTAGCAGACGCTCTTAATCCAGAGTGACTTACAAAAAAGCATGGCATACATCACATAATATAAAAAGCAGTTATCATGAAACATGCGTAAGCTAAGAACGTAACAGTGGAGTATCTATGTAAACTATACATACTATACTATATTATATAAAATACATGTGTACTATAAAGTGCTATGACTACATAAAATGCAATTCTAGTGCTGTCTACGTAACATGCTATAAGTCTGTTTAAAATACTATCTAAGTCTACATAAAGTGCTATCTAAGGGGCTAGGCTAGGGCAAGTGCAGTTTAAAAATGTATATATATATTTTTTCTTTTTTAACACTATCAGACTTAACTACTTTGAACATGGATGGCATCCTTATGTTGGGCATGACAGAGAGTTGAAGATTCTCAAAAACATTCAAATTGAAAGGAAAATAAGGAAATGTTCAAAGATATAACATAATTATACAAGCTTGTCCACAAGCTTGTAGATTGGATATTGTCTGTATTCGTCTTACGACAAAGTATATACCGTAGGTAGGGCATAACTACTTAAACCCTGCATACTTCGTTGACCGGTGTCAGGGATCTATCTATACTTGGCCCCTGATCTCTGCACAAAAACAAATGCAGACATAAAATAGCTCACACATTTGTAGATCTGCTATTTTCACCAAATGTTTAAACCATTCTGGGCGGGAACCCCTTTTGGTGTTAGCATTATGTTATGCTTTAGCTATTGAAAAATAGCAGATCTACACGCTCATAGCGCGCCACCGAGTGGCGCGCTACGAGCTTGTAGGTCTGCTATTTTTGAAAAATCGAAAAACGACTGACATAGAAACATAGCTTTTTCAGAAAACTGTCAGGATGTAGAAGACATTTTTAGAATCTGATCTCAGGTCAAAATGGGTTAAGTGGTTAAATCTAACACTCATACTGTATGAAGACTTATAAAGACATGGCGCCATGTTGGTTAGCTGCGGCTCAGACTCACCTTGTTGTTGCGCCTGAGAGGAGCTGAGACTGTCGTCCACGTTGGCATCCTCAAGATCCTCATCTTCACTGCTCACAGAATCCACCAGATTAGACTAAAAGCAACAAACCAAAATCAAACCAAATCAAAACCAATTCAGAGGATGAGCCTTATTAATCAAATGCATCTCACATTTCATTCCACAGTGAAAAAGCAGAGCATTATGAGCTATTCATTGTGGCTTAGCGTCTGACCTTGCGCCGCTTGCGCTGCACTACAACAGGTGCTGTGCAAGGATGGCTGGGCTTCTGTGGAGGTACCAGTTTGCTGTGATAATCCTTGACCCAGTCCGTGATGCCCAGTAGGATGCCCAGCTGGTGCAGACGGTTCAGGTGGCGTGGGTCGGACCGGGCCACGCTGAGCAGCACCGCTTTGGACTTGGCCTGGCCCAAAACACGGGAGAAAGGCTCCAGAAACACCTGGAAGGCACACCGGCGGCACAAACACACGCGCATTTTCATTGAAAGACCCAGAGTGTAGCCTATTTCATACAGTATGACTATTAAGACTAATGTCCTAAAGCGAAATAAACTTTTTGTTACCACTGTGCTCTGACTCCCCTGGTGCGTTGTCCTCTTAAAACAATGAATGAGTGAATGGTTGCACTCAGATTGGCAAGATCAGTGAGTTTTTATTTCTGCATATGCCTTGAAAATGAACAAACTTTGGCCCAGAAATGCATTACACTGATTAAGGCTGGATAGCCGAAACGCACAACACTGACGAAGGCTGGATAGCCGAAACATTTGTTCATCAACACTTAATCTGCCAGGAATTATTAAAAACTTCAATATAATTCACGCCAGCATTTCACCCTCATTCAAACCTTATTTTGAAGAGCCAAAAATCCCCGACCTGATGTTATGTCAAAATAGTGTGTTATCACATATCACTTCTGGTCTCCCACAGCGGCTGTTTTTTGTTTTACGATTTCTTTTTTTTGTTGCTTTTTCTGCCTTTATTTGATAGATTGGAAAGTAGACTGGCAGGAAATGGGGAGAGAGTTGGGGGGGGGGGGGGGGGGTGACATGCAGCAAAGGCCATCGGGAGTCGAACCCGCGGCACGCGGGAGTCGAACCCGCGGCACGCTGCCAAACTGGATTACCAACCTAGGTGCCCAGACGGCTACGCCAGCCGCCACGGGCCAATAAACCTTGTTTTGAACAGAAATGCCATCGGGGACAAGGAATAGAAGATAAAGATGATTGAAAAAAACAAGATGGCGTGCTTCAGTGTTATTGACAATGACAACACCAGCTAGCAACCCAACAATGCTAACGTGAGTAGCATTATGACTTGATCAATCAAAGCACTATAAAATAGGCCATAGAAAACATGCTGGCTTCTATGGAATCCAAATGACTGAACACAGCCAATGGCGACTGAGAACTTTAATCCATGTGGAGAAATAAAAAGCCACTGATCTTGCCACTCCGAGTGTGACCCTTCACTTGCCAAATGTAATTACTTTAAGCTACAATCTGTATATTTTTAGTCCTCTCCCAACAGTGGGAGCCAATTGCAACTGTAACACATTTGTGGTAAACCAAACATCTACCCTTATGCAAGAGGGAGTCTGCCCTTGGCCAGTGGAGATATTGGTCTTCCTGCTTCAGGCAGGGCTGGGCTACAGTCTGTCAAACAGTAAGTGTACTACTTCAGGGAATTACATGTCACAGACCCTCAAATTGACTTTTATTTCAGTCGTGAGCTTATAGAGCTGCTATTTTCGCAATCTTTGAAAATATTAGATTTTTATGAAAAATGTTTGCCTATAATGCCATCATGCCCATTGCCCAAAAAATAGGAACGCTGGCTTGAAAGTCTCATCTTTCTTTCTGTTTTTCTAACACAGTGAAATCATTCCTCTACTATACTGATGAAACTCTCCCCCCGAAAAAATCCTCTAGTTCATTTTTATGTGGATGAATGAACATCAAACAAATGTCAGTGACGCCTTTGGAGGCTGCGAGTCTGTAAAGCAGCCAGGGGGACTCTTTCAAAGAGAAATCAAAGTTCAACGTCTGTAGCAATAACCCATTTTGGGCGGGAACCCCTTTTGGTGTTGGTAAATGGTGCATTTATATAGCGCCTTTCTCCAAGGCGCTTTACATAGATTGTGCATTACATTCACCCATTCACACACACATTCATACACCGATGGCAGCGGAAACCATGCAAGGCACCAACCAGCACATCGGGAGCAATTAGGGGTTCAGTGTCGACACTTCGACGCTAACTCTGGGGGAGCCCGGGTTCGAACTGGCAACCTTGCGGTTACCATCCAGCCACTCTACCCCTGAGTCACTGCCGCCCCCGTGTTTTAAACATTATGTTATAATTTAGCTATTGAAAAACAGCAGACCTACAAGCTCATAGCGCGCCACCGAGTGGCGCGCTACGAGCTTGTTGGTCTGCTATTTTTGAAAAAGCGTGAAAATATTTATTTCAGAAAACTGGAGGATTTAGAAGATTTTTTTTTTCAATTTCGAGGTCAGGCCTAAACGGGATAATATTCCAGTTTGTAATAGAAGTGCCACTGACCTGCTTCAGCAGGGCCTGGCAGGTTCTGGTGGGGATTCGGACCACACAATCCAAGAGGAACCGGGCCACGGTGCCGTAACACGAGATGTCCTCTTCAGCCTGCGACAAATCTAGCAAAAAATAATAATAACCACGTCATGAATGTAGAATACATTTGTACCACGTCGGAAATTGTCGAGGTTGCAATTCTTATGTTTCTTATACTGTATATTGTGATGAACAACTAAAAATGTAATTCACACTCATTGACCATCCTATTTTGATACATGCATACTAGGCATGTAACGATTCACTCAACTCATGATACGATTCGTATCACGATATGAGGTTCACGATACGATTTTTCACGATATAAAAATAAATAAATATATATATATATATATATATATTTTTTTTTAAATCGATTTTTTTATTTCAATGAATCGATTCATATCGTCGGGATTAATATCGATATATATCGATATACGATATATCGTTACATGCCTAATGCATACCGTACTGAGCTTTTTTGTTTTTCCTGCTGTACTTAAAGTGTAAATCCCTTTTTATTTTCACTTTCCGCAGCTTGATTTTTTTGCCAATGATTGCAGTTTTGCACAATTCATGCTCTTAAAATACCTGAATGAATGAATGGATGGATGGATGGATGAATGGATGGATGGATGGATGGATGGATGGATGGATGAATGGATGGATGGATGAATGGATGGATGGATGGATGGATGGATGGATGGAAAAAAAACTTGATCGGGACATCCCTGGTTAGCATATCAAAAAGGTAGAGTACTGTACTGTAGTATACTCCTCCAGTCCACTACCTTCTTTAGCCACAGCTTCTGCCAGTGAGGTCTCCAGGTGATTGGCCAGGAGGGCCGTGGGAGCGTTGGCTATGCCGTCGGCCACCACCATGGACACCAGGTGGCCGGCCGTGCCGACGGGGTCGAGGGCCATGGCGGCCTGGGAGAAGAGCTTGTCCCCCGTGGAGGTGGTGATCCTGAGCAGGACGTCTGGAGACACCTCCAAGGCTGCCAGGTCTGTGTCCACTGAAAGCACATTAAACCAAAGATTGTAAATGGTTTGGTAGTATCTACAGCATGGGTGCCCAAAAGGTAGATCGCGATCTACCAGTAGATCACAAGGGCTGTGCAGGTAGATCACATTACATGCCCCTAAAAATATATATTTAATTTAAATTTTGCCACTTGAATTAAGGTGACTTGATTGACATTTAGAAGGGCCTGTCAGCTCAAACCTACAATGTATTACTTTGTTTTCAAGATTGTTGTGCACAAACGTCAGTAGCATTACAAAGTTATATACTGTGGAGTAAGGAAACAGCAAGACAGGAGACCTTTGTTTACCCCCCCAGGTAAACAAATTTCAGCAATGCGATCTGATCATTATTTTGGTGGGTAGATCTTGTTGCATCATAGTCATTTTGAAAGTGGCTCTCAAGTCAAAAAAGTGTGGGCACCCCTGCCATTGAGAGTGCATTGGGAGTTTAAGTTAAATAACTCCGAAACTACAAATCATTTCAAAGTAAAAAAGTTTCAGCATGTGTCTCCACAGTAAGCTGAATTATAAAAAGTGTGAGTGTGGAGTTTCTAGGTGAAAGTGCTTTTTTGACGTGCCAATATCTGCCATTGAGTGCCATTGTGAATTTCTCAAATTTGAAAGCAATATATTTCTAAAACTATGAAACATTTCAAAGATTTCTTTTCAGGCAAACATGTCCACCGTAAGATGAACCTAAATAGTTTTGAATGGGGTTTCTAGGTGTAAGTATGTAGGACTAGTAGCATGCCAAAGTTTGTGCTATTGCCATTGAGAATGCATTGGGCGTTTAAGTTAAATACGGGGGGGGACATATTTTGACATAATTTCTCCCTATTCCAAAGCCCCCCCAGGTACATTATATATTTAAACTATTTTCAGCAATGGTACACTTATTTTTTCAGTGGGTAGATCTTGTTGAGCTGGTCATTTTGAAAGTAGATCTCACGTCATAAATGTGTGGGCACCCCTGATCTACAGTATCTATCGATCTACATACAGCACTGTTTCCCAAAACCCATTTGTGGGTCGCGGACACATTTTTAAGGGTCCCTACATTTTTTAACAGTTTTCATGAATTAATACCAAAGTAATTTCTTAACTAAAAAATACATTGCATGGATGCACCTGGGACGTATCCTCAGTGATGTTTCCTGAGGTCAACGGGGTTTCGGGTCTACCAACATCATACCCCCCACTCAGGGGTCTACCAACATCATACCCCTCACTCAGGCGACCCAGCCGGGGTTGATCAAATCCCGATTTACGTCCCAGTAGCTACTGTACCCTCGATCAGTCCATCAATCCGTTGCTCCGGAACTACTCTGCCGGGACTGGGAGAACCAAATTCTGGCGCGTGGAAGGACTAGGCTCTGTGGGTTGACTCCTGTCCGGGCCCCTCCTACGTCTCACCAGGTCCACTCCTGCTCTCACCAGGCCCAGGACCTGTGCGTTGCACCAGACTCCCAGCACCAGGCACTCCATTCAGGAGTGGTGGATTATAATGGCCCTCCTAAAGGCCTCACCAAGGTTTGTTGGGCTTCCTCCTCACGGAGGACCCAGGCTGGGGCGCCAACCCATACTGCTCACCCGGGTGCCGTCTACATTCCGGCTGTCACCCGTCTCTCCGGGTGGTCACCAGACTATACCTGGTTGTCACATAGTCTATTCCTATGAGTCACTATAAACAATAAACAAAATAGAAATCAAAGAAATTCCATAAATTTGAAAACAAATGTTTAAGAAGTAGTGAAAACAGCCGAACTACAAGCTCACAACGTGGCGTGAAGTGGTGCGTTGTGAGCTTGTAGATCTGACATTTTCACAAATTTGGGTCCCAGAGGAATGTCTAATTTGCCTTTTGGGTCACAGGATAAAAAGTTTGGGAACCACTGGTATAAATACAGCATATCTCACGTATATTCTTCAGAATTGGGTGACTAAATATAGACAAAAGCAAAAATGCAGTACGATGCACAAAATGATCTTAACCCATTTTGACCTGAGATCAGATTCTAAAAATGTCTTCTACATCCTGACAGTTTTCTGAAAAAGCTATTTTTCTATGTCAGTCGTTCTTCGATTTTTCAAAAATAGCAGACCTACAAGCTCGTAGCGCGCCACTCGGTGGCGCGCTATGAGCTTGTAGATCTGCTATTTTTCAATAGCTAAAGCATAACATAACGCTAACACCAAAAGGGGTTCCCGCCCAAAATGGGTTAACCGCAGCAGTGTCCCCGATTCCTACCTGCATGCCTTTCGATGAAATCTTTGAGGGCTCCGTGGAGAGGCCTGAAGACCAGCTCCCACTGACTCCACTGGCCTAGATCCTCCAGGAGGGGACAGGAGAGCAAACTGGCCAGGGCCCGGGTCTGAGACACCTCCCCGAGTAGGCCCACTGACTCACACAGACCCCCGGCACTGCTAGCAGGAGGCAGCGTGGGTGGGTGGGATGGCGAGAGAGAAAGTAGAGGGGGATACAGAGAGAGAATCAGGATTGATATTGATTGAACATTCTATTCACAGTTTGTAGGAATGGATACAGTTTAACGAAAGTACAGGTCAATACAAAATCTGCTACGAGGATAAAATGCACTAAGACTTGTTTACATCAGGGTCCTCCATTTTCAATTCATCAGAACATTTAAAGACGTACAAATATACACTTCTATGCAAAAAAAGGAAATCATCATATATAAAGTTAACCCATTTTGGGCGGGAACCCCTTTTGGTGTTAGCATTATGTTATGCTTTAGCTATTGAAAAATAACAGATCTACAAGCTCGTAGCGCGCCACTCGGTGGCGTGCTACGAGCTTGTAGGTCTGCTATTTTTGAAAAATTGAAGAATGACTGACAGAAACATAGCTTTTTCAGAAAACTGTCAGGATGTAGAAGACATTTTTAGAATCTGATCTCAGGTCAAAATGGGTTACCAAAAACGTATATCATTTCTTTTAAAGGTGATGATTCATATTCAAAGAAGTGACATATCGTATTTCGTAAATTGACCATTTTCGACATACAAGGGAGGATCTGTAGGATTTCAGCAGTACAACCACTAGCTTGTAGTTTACCTGCTGTGTTTGGCGAACAGGGCTGACTCATAGTAGACCTGGCTCAGTCCTCCTCCAATCAGCATGTCTCTCTGGCGCTGGACCAGGGCTGCCAGGGTCCGCAGAGGGCCAAACCCCAGGTCACGGCTGTCATGCACGCCGTAGTGGGATCTCAGTGCACACTCAATGTGGGACAGCTGCAGTAGGACGAGACGTGTGGATACATTCAATCCAAGTATTCCATTAGATAAAATGCATTAACATTTTTGCCTATTAAAGACCTGAGGCCGATTCTACAAAATAATGTCTTCTAAATCAGTTGTTCTCACACTTTAAAGATTTTTCAAAAATGTTCAAAAATAGCAGATGTACATCTGCTATGGTTCTAATGGGTTAATCTAATTATTGATTCCATAAATGGTATATTGCACACAGAGGAGAGCTGTGGAGTGTGGATCAGTACCTAGTAGGCCAGTCAATCTAAGATTTGACCCAAAATAAATTGCAAAAGTAATCGTTCAAGGTTTTTTATGATCCTTAGGGTCATCCAGAGTATTATATAAATTGTGGATCATGGTAAATTCAGGGGTTGAAAGTTGGAGTAGCATTATAAACATATAAGGCAAAGAAACCCACTGAATTTACCATGACCCACAATTTATATAATACTCTATTTTTAATGTTACTTTTGTCATTTATTTTGGGTCAGAATTTCTTTTTTTTAAGCTTAGATTGACAGGCCTATAGTGCACGTTTACATGCCCAGTCTCATAGGTGTGTGCACGTGTATGAAATAAATGCACTTGTGTCAACAGTGTCAACAAACTACGATAAACACGTGCTTCAGCGATGCGTCGTAAGCGTGTGGGAGTCTTCAATTTAAAAAGACAAATGAAGATATGGACACTGTGTTAGTGACTCACTGCGTCTGCATCGCTGGCGGCGCCGGCGCCACACTGTTTGATGAACTCAAACACATCCTGCCGGCTGGGTCTGAAGCCGCAGCCCTGGGACTCGGCGCTGACACCTCCTAGACTTACAGCACCCCCTACAGTCTCCTGCAGGACCTGCAGAGGAAAGAGAGGAGCATCCCAGTTACAGCTGAACTATATCTGAGGATGGAAGTTATTTTCTAAATTTTTATCCCTCGATTTTGTAACCCATTTTTTCACCCCTGTGCCAATTATCTAATGTGATCCTGGGCTCTCTACACACCCTCCGGCCTCCGCCAACCTAGTCCCCATATATGGGGGACATGGGGAGAGCAACGGACTTGAACTCATGCTTCCTTCCTGCCTGAGTGTCCAAGTTGCTCCTTTACACCTGACAGGGGGGAGTTTCCCTGGTTGGACGTAGCGTGTGGAAGGAACACGTTATTCCAACCAGTTCCTTTCCCCTCCATCAGGCGCCCCGGCTGGCCAGGGGGTGGCAGTTTGTTAAGAGACCAGGATTACTGCATGTTTTTGTGAGGGTACCTACTTTAGGGGACACGGGGAGAACATGCAAACTCCGCACAGAAAGGCCCTTTCGCCAACCTCGGGTATGGGCACTGATGACGCGGAGGAGGAAACACGCCGCCAGCACCCACAGCGCCCCGAGCGGGAATCGAACCCAGGACCTTCTAGCTGTGAGGCGACAGCACTACCAACTGTGCCACCGTGCCCCCAAGTTAAACGTTTTTATCGTTTTTTTGTGGTTTGGGAGATCCTACCTGAATGTGTTTTACCAAGAACTCCAGGAAGGTGCCCTTCTCCAGAGACAGGAACTCTTTGACCTGGAAGTGTTTAATCAACTTCTTCTCCAGCGATGAAATGTGGGCCAGGGTGACGGCTGAGCTGTGACTGGACAGGCTGTCCTTAAGGTACTGCTTGACAGTGGCTGAGGGACAGAGGAGGGAAAGCCAGTCATTCCATTAAATAACGCCCCCTTCCTGCCAATAAACAACACAACAGATAAACGGATGTTTTAGTTCTGAACTGCCTTATGCCCCTCACATGTGGAACTGTCTACAATCAGGTTTTAAAACAGGACAACTTGATTTCACCTGCATGATCGCTTTAAAAGACTGGCTGTACTCTTTGAAATGTCTATTAGCTTGTAATTTATTTGCGTTATGCCATGTTTACTGTAATCAGGGCGTCATTGGAAAAGAGAGCTGGCTCTCAATTGACCTTCATGAATAAATAAAGGTGAAAGAAAAGGTCTTCACAACCTCCTACTCTGCTGGGGCATCTGATGATTCTTATTGCTATGGATACATGACTAATGCATCATCCTATCGCAGCCTGGCCACGGCCTCCTCACCCTGCTCCCCTCTGGGAGAAGACTGCGGCTGCTGAAGGCTACGAAAGCCCGCCACAGACAAAGTTTTTCCCCTCAGCTGCCAGGCTGCTCAATGACTCTGGCTTCCCTTCCACCCCTGCCTCCTAGTGACACCGGCACTTTAATCACCGGCAACATTTGATGCACTATGAACTACTGTATAACCCTGCACTTTATATTTATTTCCTTGCACGGTGTTGTCTTATGTCTGTTGGTATTTGTGAAAAAAGAATTGAATGCACTCATGTTATGTCAAAGCAAATTCCTATGTGTGTATACACAAATGGCAAATAAAGGTATCTGAATCTGAATCTGAAATGACATCCCATGACAGACGCCCAGATTGAACACTTCCTCTTCCATAGACACAACGGCGTTGAATGAATTTGTCTGTTTTACACATTTTGTTTATTTCTATGATCTTGTCTGTGTTGTGTTTGGGATACCTTCACTCGGGGGTGCAGCAGTGGATTTGTCCTCCGTGTCGTTTTGTTCCGTTTTCTTGGATGGCTTCTCTTTGGCCACCAGGTCCTGCGGAGTCGCCAGCGACCCGCCACAGATAGCCAGTTGGAAAAGAGTTGTCGACAGGCGGTCACTTGATACGAGCAGCAGGAAATCCATGACGCGCTGTTATTTAAAAAAAAAATAATACAAAAATAAAACTCTGTATCAGCCAAGGTAGTACTCACAGGCACACACAAACACAATAAGTAGTTATTGATCACAGCCTTTATTGATCACACAAGGAAAATGCAATTGTCATAGCAGCCCCGTAGTATGAAACACAGGACAAATACAGATACATTGAAGATTCATGAATGGAAAATAAGTAAGTAAATAGATGGTACCTTATTTAAAATCTGTGTAAGCTACTAACAACCAACGTCAAAGCAGACTTGGGGTCTTGCATGATGTATGAGCAGCTATTAACAGAAGCTATTAGGTATAGATTTATGAATATGAATGCAGTCCACTGTCCAAGTGAAGGCCAGTAATGTAGTCAGCGTGACGGTGACACCAGTGTATATGACTGCACTGTGTCTTAGTCAAGGGACCCATTTTCCAGAGTGGGACTTTCTGGCACAACTTCACATACTTCCAAGGTGCATGGAGAAGGCAGAAATGTCCACAGTACTCTAGAACTAGGTCAGAACTCCACTAACACTTGAAATATATAGAACAACTTTATCCCATTCTGGGCGGGAACCCCTTTTGGTGTTTTAACTAAGCATTATGTTATACTTTAGCTATTGAAAAATAGCAGATCTACAAGCTCATAGCACGCCACCGAGTGGCGCGCTACGAGCTTGTAGGTCTGCTATTTTTGAAAAATCACACCTGTGTGAACTGAGTGGTGCAACTCCCCTCCCCCCCCTCTCTCTCTCTCTCTCATTAGCAGGCAACAGTGCAGCACTATCTCTCTCTCTCTGTTTCTGTTTCTGGCACCACAGCGCCCCTACTGGTACTCATGAGTCACACATGAGTCACACACAAACATAGTCACAAACATGGGTTAACGTCACAGACATTGCTGTTCCCACTCAAAAATTGTAAAAATGCGGCACAAATCTTTGAATATATATTCTTTCAGAGCGAACGTTTTTTTTTTATTTCGACGTCAGGCCTAAATGGGTTATTGTTAGACCAACGGGTTTTAGCTTGTGGCCTTCGTTATGAGGAAGGAGGAGAGACGCGCACACCGCCACTTGCTGGTTCAAGAACTTTATTTTAAAGAGTCATAGCAACGTTTCGGCCTTCTTCAGGCTTGTGGCCTTCATCATCAGACAACATTGCAGTCTATCCGGTGTGTGTGATGCTCAAGTCTTTACAGTAACAGGACACAGGAAGTACAGTGTGTGCAGACTGAAATAGACATTGGGGTTCTAGCTAGGGATGCTCCGATCAGGTTTTTTGGGACCGATACCGATCACCGATTGTTTTTCTCATGATCAGCCGATATCCTGGTCTCTAAACTGTCTCCCCCTGGCCAGCCGGGGTGCCTGATGGAGGGGAAAGGAACTGGTTGGAATAACGTGCTCCTTCCACGCGCTACGTCCAACCAGGGAAACTCCCCCCTGTCAGGTGTAAAGGAGCAACTTGGACACTCAGGCATGAAGGAAGCATGAGTTCAAGTCCGTTGCTCTCCCCATGTCCTCCATATATGGGGACTAGGTTGGCGGAGGGTGTGTAGAGCCCAGGATCACATTAGATAATTGACACAGGGGTGAAAAATCGTGGGATAAAACATTATAAAAAAAAAAGATCAGCCGATACCGATAGGTCCGATACAGATACTGATCTCGTGAAATGTTGCACATTTTTATATTTGCAAAATTATTATATGTCAAACCTACGTCAAAACTGTTCCTGTGTGTGGGGAGGAAGGGGAGAATGTTTAGGCCTGTCACAAAAATGCAAAATGATGTTATACTATATATGAACTTGACTCATTAGGCACAGTTGGGCTGATAGATGTATGTATGTAGCAATATGCATATAGCACTTTTAAAAACTGAATGTAATTCCCTATGCTGCTGGTTTTTGTATTGTATTGTCATTCTTGTTTTTGTATCTATGGTTGTCTGTATATGTTGAGTATGAACCAAGACAAATTCCTATCAACTTGTTGACATGGCAAAAACATTTTTTAATCTTGAATCTGATTGATATTTATACCACTTAAATGGTGTAAAGTTTAGTTTCTCCAGATCACGATCACTGGCCGATTATCGGAGCATCTCTAGTTCTATCCATCTTAACCCATTCAGGCCTGACGTCAAATTTAAAAAAAAAAAGTTTTCTAAATCATGACAATTTTCGGAAAGATTTGAGGCACATTTTAACGATTTTTCAAAAAATAGCAGACCTACAAGTTCATAGCGAGTGGCGCGCTATGAGCTTGTAGATCTGCTATTTTTCAATAGCTAAATTATAACAATGTTTAAAACACCAAAAGGGGTTCCCGCCCCAAAATGGGTTAATGGTTAATGTGGTTAAACGCTAACGTGACATGGATGCGTTCTAGGTCTCAATGGATTAAGATACGTTCAGACTTGGATGGTTAGAGCGGTGCGATTACATACAAAGTCAATGCAAAGACGAGAAGTTGCGCGAGCGCTGCGAACGGGCGCGGCGCGACCTGCGGACCTGGCACTGCACAAACGGGACGAATCGCGGCAAATATTTAAATTAAAGTCTGAACGCACCTTTAGACTGTCCTGGGAGTAGACTGAGGCAGACATTGGAGTTTTAATCCTTAGTCTGTCCTTGAAATAAAGGAAATGTCCACCTAAGAGAATTCGGATTGATTGAGTGACCATGGACTATTCAATCTGCCATTTCTGGACAGGAAAACGGCTCTTTTGCAAAGTGGAACTCCATGTACACTTTGTACAGGATGATGTGAAGAATGATTGATGACTTTCATCAAACTCATCACACAGAGTGAGTGATGAACAAAACCTTGTACCTGTAAGTGTTCACAAACTTGCTAGAGGTAATATATGGGGTCTTAAAAAGCCTAGACAACTAATAACTTTCCTCCCTTTTTAGGAAATAGCATTTTGGCAGCAACCTCCTGTTAGCACTTAGGACTTGCAAAACATGCACTGCAAATACAAGTCAATGAGGTGTGAGACCTGAGTTGACACCATTACTTGCAACTAAAGCCATTCCATGTTCTCGATTTAAGTATTAGTAAGAACCTAAAAAAAAAGGTACTTGCTGCAAGTTTACCCAAACAAAAACATGTACATTACAAATGACAAGTGAGGACTTGATTTGTGATCAACAAGATCATTAATCAATGACCTAATCACTACAAATGCTGATGCTTTTTTTCTTTAGAAAATAATTAACTCTGTTGACTTGATGCCATATGTAGTCCTGGAGAAAGCAAGGATGTTACAGAGACACTGGAGATGGAGTCACTTGGAGGGGGGAGGGAGGGAAGAGGGGTGAAAATAAAAATCTTGGGAACTGCACTTGTGTCCTATGTATGCATAGAAATGCTGTTATTGTACCGCTTTTTCCAAATAAAATAAATATTATATAAAAAAATAAATAATAATAATTCACTCAAGATTTGACCCACGGGCCTCTGATACTGTGGGTTATTAAAGTGTCACCCAGACCAACAGAACAATGTCTTGGCTGTCTCGTTTCTAGCTTTAGGGAGATTTGCTCCCATGTGAAATGTCTACATGACAGATTAAAACTGGGTTTTGTGCAAATAGCAATTTGTTATGGATAATGAACAGCCTGCAGTCGCACAAAGCTGAACTATTTAACGCCACAACATTTACATTCGTCCGACTGTCAACATCACAGGGTCAGGCTCTCCACATCTCCAAGCCAGCGCAGCTTAGCTACCCACAAATGCTAACAAAACTGGCCAGCATCCCCAAACTAAAACAACTAAAATATGCCACGGTCCCTCGTTAAAGGATTAGCAGATTGAAGGGGTGACATTTCTGTTAATCCATTTTGGGCGGGAACCCCTTTTGGTGTTAGCATTATGTTATGCTTTAGCTATTGAAAAATAGCAGATCTACAAGCTCATAGCGCGCCACCGAGTGGCGCGCTACGAGCTTGTAGGTCTGCTATTTTTGAAAAATCGAAGAACGACTGACATAGAAACATAGCTTTTTCAGAAAACTGTCAGGATGTAGAAGACATTTTTAGAATCTGATCTCAGGTCAAAATGGGTTAATGAGTGGAGAGGAGGCAAGCCGCGCTATGATTCCCTGCTCACAGTCGACAGTCAGCCTCCCCGGCAGCAGCACATCGTGATGAGGGGCTTAGCGGAATCATCACCCAGTCTTATAAAAGGCAAATAAAAGGACACCGTGCTAGGGTGTCATATCAGGCACGATAGCCACTCAAATCCCTGACGAGTTAACGCAAATGTCCAGAACCAGAGTGAAGCAAGCAAGTTGATGATATTCCAGGCAATAAAATGCAACCAGATATGTGACATGTCAGTATATTCTATAGGAGAATTTATAATTGCTGATGGGGAATTACAACTAATTCTGGTAAAAGGAGATGCGTGGCAAGAAAGGAAGACGTGTGAGCTCCAAGTGACCTCCTAACCTTGAGTTTCGTTTGTCCTATAGAGGGTATGCACGTGACATCATCATCAAACCAGGAAGTTATGCAGGAATGCCTACTGATTGGCAAAAAACTACATTCTGGCCTCGACAGCCCATACATCCACACAGAAAAGTCATATCTGATTGCATTAAACAATGTTAAACAATGTTAAACTCACTTTGCATGTTGCTTTGCAACTCGATTTGCCACTCGATGTGCCATTCACTTTAAGCATGCGCATACCCTCTATTCTAAAAGCACTTTGTCCTATTCTAAAAGCACAATGATGAAGCGATCAACACATTCTCAGTTGGGTCAATCACCCAGTCAAATATACCATTCGCCTACCTTGGTCATCTTGGGGCTGAAGACCTCTGCGGCATTCGTAAAGACCGCGAGCACCGCCTCGGCCGCCGTCATAGAAACGTACTTCTTCCGGAGCTCGGCACCACCGAGCGAGGAGAACATAACGGGGCCTTGTGCAGGCTCCATCACGCTCCTCTTGATCTTCCTCATCCTCTCCAGAGCCTCTTCCTCCAGCTCTCTCTGGATGACCTCCTGGGCCTGCTGCAGGTAGAGGTGCTCCTGACGAGTCACCTTTATCAGGGACTGGAGAGGACAAAATAATAAGAGTGTTGATTTTACTTGGCTGTCAAATGGCCACTCAATAGTAGCCGATAATGGTGACTAATCTCGTGTTTTTGTCGTTGTTTGCCTACAATACAATTTAGGCATTTAGCAGACACACTTAATCCAGACTAGAGTAGTCTAGAGACTTACAGTAAGCAATGAAAACACAAGGTAATACATCAAATGCACAGAAATAGTGATCTGGGATCATAGGTAAACAAAGAAAGAACCTATTCCCAGTCTAAACAGTGTAATATCAAGAAAGAAAAATCAATAGAGGGTATGACATCATCATCATACCCAGAAGTTATGCGGGAACGCCTACTGAATGGCAAAAACTACTTTCTGGCTTTGACAGCCTATTCATCCAAACAGAAAAGTTTAATGCAATTTGATTGCATTAAACGACGTTAAACAACATTAAACTGACTTTGCCACTCGATTTTGCCATTCACTTTATGCATGTTCATACCCTCTATAATCTATGTAGTAGAGCTGCCAACGAATATTCCATATTCGAACGAATTTTCGAATAAAAAAAAAAAATGAATAACTGAATATATAAAATTAAGATTCGAATTTAAAAAAAAAAAAATACTGTGCAAGTTTTCGTGAGACGGTGCCGTGGGTAAGCGTTGTGAGCTTGTAGATTAGTTATATTTGCATTTTCCACGCGACACGCCGACACCGCCACACATTGAAGAATAAATAAGCTGCCTCAGACTCTTCCTAAACGCAGACTACGCAGGCTGCGTAGGTTCCCCGATTTACAAAAGGCCCCCGCCCGCCCTGCGCAAAGTCGGCAAAGAGCGTGCTACGTTATTTGCGACGGTGCGAAAAGAACGGTGGGCACAGGGCGGGCGGGGCCGCGGTGGCCTTTTACGTTATTTGCGCAGTGAGTGTACGCTGCTCAGAAGGGTGAAATCTTCCGTCAACAGCGTACCTAGTGATCAGAATCTGGGACAGGCCTGGCCTACACCGAAACTTTTATTTTTGCTTCGGTGTTGTTTCGGACGGACAGGAGAGTATATTTAGACAACACACGGATCTATCACTCATCAATCTTCAATCATGAAGTGACTTTATCCTTCAGGAAATTTTAAAAAGATAAATAAAATGCGTAAGGATGAACTGCAGCACCGGTCCGGCAGCATCAGCAATGCAGTGTTCTGTGACTTAATACTGCCTCCGTGCCTCGTTTTGATAAGGCTATGTGTTGTAGGATTGCTCATTTAAGAAAAATGTCGGTGAAGTTTTACGGGAGAAGGGAGAATGCATGCGTTGTGTTCCAACTCGGTTTTCAGCAGCGCCAATGCACGGAGAGAGAGAGAGAGAGAGTTGCGCCAGCAATGCGATCTTAAATGTTATGTCTCAGGTTGTATTGGTCTAAATCTAATTATTAAAAAATCCGAATGGCCCCGAATCGAAATCAAAATCCGAATGGGTCGAATTGCTCGAATCCACGTGGGTTTTTAAAACGAATATCCGAATGTAATTTTTGGACAATTCCGGCAGCACTACTATGTAGACTATAAACTGGCATCTGTCTACATAACATTCTCTCACCGCTATAGGCAACCCCATGCTGTGTATCCTGATGCCCAGCTCGTAGGGAGAGTCGCTGTTGTAGTGATCCGCCAGGTACTTCATAAAGTCTGCCAGGTCTATCTTGGGTTTGTTCTTCTGTGACGCTGTCCTCCTGAACATGCGCAGGTTCTACAATAAAGAGAACATAATAGAGAAATTCAAGTCAAACTGTGGCCGCATACTCATTCTGTATATTGCATCACAAACGTCTGTAGTTACAACAAACATGTCTTCTGATTATGTCTTCAGTCCGTTTCCATCCAATCTCAAAAACAATGATGTGTAACACTACAGACTATTAACCCATTTTGACCTGAGATCAGATTCTAAAAATGTCTTCTACATCCTGACAGTTTTCTGAAAAAGCTATGTTTCTATGTCAGTCGTTCTTCGATTTTAGCTAAAGCATAACATAATGCTAACACCAAAAGGGGTTCCCGCCCAGAATGGATTAAGAAACTGTAAACATGGTTATGGTTCATGAGGGCCTGGTCCGGCTTAGCGGTCCAGGCACCTTGGCTGGTAATCCAGCATGACAGCGTGTCGCGGGTTCGAGTCCCGATCCCGACGAACTTTGCTGTGGGTCTCCCCCCCCCCCACCCCCCATCTCTCTCCCCGTTTCTGGTCTACCTACTGTACAGCTATCAATAAAGGCAAAAAAGCCCCAAAAATATCTTCCAGATCCGCTTGTGCCACCCCAACGCTACCTGGAACTTGCCTTTGGTGTCTGCTCTTGAGCCGAAACAAAATGTAGTCTACATACAGAACCTTTTTGCTTGTGGCGGATACTATCTTTTTAACTCATGCTTTCATGCTGCAGCAAGGTTTAGTACAGCAATGGAAAAACATTACTGTACTAAACCCCACCTGGAAAGAAGAAAAAAAACACTAATTTAAATATATTATTTAAATATATTTAATTGAGCAGACATGGCTGTCATCTCACCCTCAGGATGTCCACAGTCTCGATCTGGTGGATGTCGTCGTCCTTGGTGTTGCTGTCGATCTTGAACATGCGGTGGATGAGCGGCAGTTTGCAGAGCGGCCCCAGGTGGAGCTCCTCGTAGCGGTTCTTGTCCTTCAGGGCAGCCAGTGATTGGCCGAGCTCATACAGGGTGCACATGGCCGCCGCCGCTTCTGTAGCCTGATACACAAACACAAATACAGCTCATACAGGGTGCACATGGCCGCCGCCGCTTCTGTAGCCTGATACACAAATAACACCACTTTAGAGTACAAACAAACATATGATATGATATGCTTGAATCGCTTGATTGCGTGTGTGTGTGTGTGTGTGTGTGTGTGTGTGACTGTGTGCGACTGTGTGTGTGTGTGACTGTGTGCGTGCGTGCGTGCGTGCGTGCGTGCGTGTGTGTGACTGTGTGTGACTGTGTGTGTGTGTGTGACTGTGTGTGTGCGTGTGTGTGTGTGTGTGTGTGTGTCTCAACCTCTATAAACATGTGGATCTCTCTGATGAGATACTGAAGGTCCTTCAGAGCTGGTATTTGCCAGGGTTTGATTCTGCCCGCTTCCAACGAAGGAACCTGCATCAACGTGCACACCCTGAATATCACCTGGGAAAAGGGAAGAAAACGTCAGGAATCCTACCAAATGTCTATTTAAAGATGATTTATGGCATGCCACATATAGGCTCAGGCGTGACAGCGTGTACAAAGTCCTGTTCATGACGATCTTTGGTGCATGTCTCTCCCCGTCTCTACCTCCCGCTTCCCCGTCAGTATTCACTTGAAACTATCGAAAAACAAATCCTTAAAGAAAAATATATTTATACTTGCTTGCACATCGGTGTCATGTACTACTGTACAAGCTCACAACGCATCGCAGCACCACGCATTGTGAGCTTGTAGATCTGCTAACCAAGTATCAATCAGGCATTACACCTTGAGAGAGAGCCATTCAAGAAATGACTAAAATAAGCTAGTTTGGGACTTTCTTCTTCACCTTATCTTTGGTGACCAACTCTCCCTCTGTGGCAATGTCTCGAATCACATCCTGCATCAAACTGTTGACCATGTCTGGGTCCAGGACCCTCTTCTGCCTCCTGCTCTTCATGTCCTCCTCTTCTGCCATCAGTACATCCGCCGCTCGCATGTTAGCCCCGTGTACCTCCCTCAGCTGGGCGTTGTATTCTTCCTTTGGAAGAACGCTGGCTTTTCTATAGACTTCTTCTCTCAACAGCCTCTTCTGCTGGGTTTTGGACACTTTGTCGAGCTCGGACAGGGCCGGGAAGTCAGAGTCACACACGGCGGTGACAGACACTGGCGCTTGGAGGGCGGGCGGGGTAGCGATCAACGGAGGCCGGGTGCTCCATTGATTGATCAAGGTGCTCGCTGGCGCTTGGAGGACGGGCAGGGTAGCGGGCGGGGTAGCGATCAACGGAGGCCGGGTGCTCCATTGATTGATCAAGGTGCTCGCTGGCGCTTGGAGGACGGGCGGGGTAGCGGGCGTATTGATCAATTGATTGATCAAGGAGCTCGCTGGGTCGCTCGCCTTCCCGGCAGTCGTGCGTCTGGACGGAGCGAGCTGGTGATCATCCTTCACGAGTTTTTTCGGTGTAGCTGATATGCAGAAAGACAGAAATAACATTTTCATGTTGATGTGATGGCAACTTTTTAAAATAATGCATGCATGTTTTTCACTGTGTGTGTGTGTGTGTGTGTGTGTGTGTGTGTGTGTGTGTGTGTGTGTGTGTGTGTGTGTGTGTGTGTGTGTGTCTACCTCCAGGTTGCTTTAGCGGAGCCATCACTTGGTCAACATTTGGTCCTGATGCTTGGTCAGTTATTTCTATGGAATGTTAGAATTTAGATCATGTAGATACGGTTTGGGTAAATGTTGATATGAATGGTCAGTGGTGCAGAATGTCCACAATATGTCATGCCTAATGACCACATCAATTCTATTATTTATTTTGTAATTTTGTTCCGAGAGATTTAACATTTAAAACTGTATTCCCTTCCGTGAATAAAAAAAATGTAAATGATTTGATTGGAACCTTTTGGTGCAGGCGTGGTGGTCTGTTTCCTGGTGGCCTCCCAGCTTTCATATACAGACATGTACTGTTGCAGGGGAAGTTTTTCGCCAAAGTGCAGAAAATAGCAGTTCTGTAGCTGATCCAGTGAGGCATTGGCATAGGAGTATGCCTTTATCACCTGTAACATATTGATTAAAAGAGTCATTTGTACAGGTTGTACCCAACACTCTACCCTCTCAACATTTGAAAAGGAAATCACCCTAAAGTCTCCACTCTAACTGACCTCAAAGGTTTATATAATGGAAGAAATGACTGCAAGGTTACAATTAAAAATGGAAAGTTTCATACTTACAGTAGATGGACTTCTGTGATATTGTATTTGGGTGTTTCGGTGTATGTGTAGAGGTTGTTGCCTTGTTGGGCCTGTAAAGTGTCGTGTAGTGGTTGTTTTGTCTGTAAAAATAATGTCATATCTGCTGTATATTGTGAGTCATGTCTCCTGCTCTTTCCTGTCTTGCCTTGCACTTAATTTGAAAAATTGTTGTAGTTTATGTCAAGCAGTTTTTCTGTTTATCTTTGAGTTTTGTTTTTTTGTTGTCTTTGTTTTTTGTTTTTGTTTTCATTTATTTATATTTGATTTGATTTCTGTTCATTCATTATTTGGTGGATAAAAAATTGAAATAAAAACAAAGTTAAAAAAAAAATATTAACTGACCTCAAAGACCCTTTGTAATAATCGTTCTTGCGTCAGATTCCCACTTGACTTGGACGTGTTGGGGACTGAGATGAGGGGAGCCGAGCAGCTGGTTGAAGAGGCGACAGGCGCGGAACCCAAAGGACCACCAAAGGAAATGGTTGTGGAAGGAGGAGGGCCATAGTGCAAGTCGGTGGCTGACTGTGGGAGAGAGGCACCAGGGGCAGGAGACCGTGGTTTAGGTTTTGACATGGACTTCTGCGGTGTTGCTGGACAGTTCATCCCAGAAGCCAGCGCAGTGCTTGTGGTCCCGACCTCTGCCCCAGCTCTGCCTCGAGGCCGGTGGGCCACGTGGAAGACCAGCTCCCCCTCCACAACCAGCTCCCCGTCCTGGGAGGTGACCAGGCTGAGCATGGATTTGAAACCCAGGGCGGACACAGACAGGTTGTGGTGGTACATCTTGTTGTAGGATTCAGCCATCTTCTTTAAAGGAATCCCCCCCGGGTGCTGCTTGAGCATGTTCACTACATTCTCCAGAACCATCTTTGGCGATTCTAGTAGAAAAATAGAGCATATAGTCAATTAAACATGATGCAAACCAGACGTGTGCAAAATGCCTTTATTGAGAAACAAAGAGAAAAAATCATGTATTCTTGTTAGACCTTTCAGTAGGCAAAATACCGTATACTTGCTAGACTGACATTAGCCCCGTTCGGAACCTCACCCTCCACTATTGGAGCAGTGTAGAAAACACTTTTTGCAGTATCGTATCCAAAAAGTAAAGGTATTTCCTGAGCGCTACAGATGATTGATTTTTTTCCCCGTGCAGTAACAACTTTGGAGCGTGGTGAAACAACCGCTTAAATAGATTATTTAGTCAGACTTGCCAGAAATCTTCTATTGGTTTCCGGCAGGCTTACTCTGAAGCGCACCACCAACCATAGTTCTATTTTAATAGTAGAAAGGAATATGCCAACGCGATTATATTGACAATATTGTATTGTATCCCCATCAGTGTCATAATGGTGATTCCCCCCCCCCCCCCCAGTACCACAGCATTTTAATGCAGTTACACGCATACACACGCACACGCCTAGCTGATAGTATAGCAGTGTTAAGTTTAAAGTAGACTTAAAATAATCAGACGACTTCTTTACAGCGCTGCAGTAGCGAAACTAAAAAGTTTGCTTTGGACAAATCTCTTCGATGGAGGAGGAGGCATCAGGCACTGTTGTTGCGTGCAGAGGACCACAGAAGCAGTAGCCTTCTGTCTGGAGTCATACTGCTGTGTTGCTTACCGTGCATGTATGAACGTTCAGGTAAACAGTTAAACCTGCAAAGTAGTGCCATTTGATTTGGGTACTAATGTTGTACAATTGTTGTTAATCTAGGTGCGCTCACCGCCAGTAAACCTGTTGTGCAAGTAACCACTGGGTACTTGGTGCGTCTTGGAAAGTCTGGTGATGCGAGGTTAGGTGAGTCTTCTCTTGAATGGGGGACGCGTTTTAGTGTGCACGCGCCTGCACTGTTCCGTTCCGTACCTGCGCGTGCACGTTTTATTTTTATAAAACGTGCATACTACTGCGTGCTATGAGCATGACACCACTGATCCTCATGACTAGGGTGTAATATGTATGCACCCTTGCCTTGGCAGGGTGTGTTTGTGAACTCTGCCTTTATCTGTGGCAATAAATAAAGTTTCTTCACCTTTCATCCTAACTAATCTGTTTCTCTTTCTCAAGCAAAAACGCCCCAAGTTAATAAAGGGACGCACGCACGCGCCAAGGTTCCTGCTGTCTTCAAAAGGTCCACCGTTGTACCGGTACCCAGTGTACGAATACATCATGCTACAATGACTGGAGACCTGTTGCCTTAAAAGGGATAGTTCACAATTTTTTAACTTAAGTTGTATGAAATACTTGCCATTAATATAGTGGTTGAAACTGTATTAATTGATTGCCCGAGTCCCGTGGTGGGAGTTCTGCTCTGGTTTTGGTGAATATTAAGTAGTTCCGGTCATTTTGTGGGGGGCACTGTCTGGGGCCACGCATTAAAAGTAAATTAATCCACAAAATGTGTATTTGTATTGTTGACCTATTTCTAAAATATTAGTGCAACTTTCGTTCAACTTTGACCCTTTGAACAATTTTTTGGGTGTACTGATATGGACACAAAAAACATAAGTCCGTGTGATAGAGGGGTCAAAAATTAACGAAGGTTGCACTAATATTTTAGAAATAAGTCAACAATACAAATTACGCTAGTTTTGTGAATGAATTTACTTTTAATGCGTGGCCCCAGTGCCCCCCACAAAATGACCGGAACTACTTAATATTTCACCAAAACCAGAGCAGAACTTCCACCACGGGACTCAGACAATGAATACAATGTATTTCATACAGCTTAAGTTAAAAAAAATCTGAACTATCCCTTTAACACCTATTGTCAGCAAGTGTTTTGAGAGACTAGTGAGAGATTACATCTGCTCGGTCCTGCCCGCTACACTGGATCCACCATGCCAGTTTGCATACCGGAAAAACAGATCTACCGATGACACAGTGGCCATGGCTCTCCACACCGCCCTCACTCACTTGGACAAGAGAGGGAGCAACAACAGGTGTGTGCGGATGCTGTTTGTGGACTTCAGCGCCGCCTTCAACACAATTGTCCCTCAGAGACCTAGGCCTGCAACCAACCATGTGCAGGTGGATACTGGACTTCTTGTCGAACCATGCTCAGGTTGACCTCTAGTCTACAACAAACAAAATCAAAATAATAACACCTTAAATATTTTATTTCTTTCATAAATAAATAATCTTTCACTCAATAGGAACTGCTCCTGTCACAAGTTGATGATGTCATTTGTCCATATGGTCTAGCAGCAGCTCTATGGAATGTATGGAATGCATTTACGCTAATAAAAAAAAACATAATACTTCCTAAGGATAGTATTGTGAAAGATTCTCTATTTATGAAAACAATACAATATTTAAGGTGTTTTTATTTTTTAATTTCCACCTGGTGTCCCTGTTGTAGGCATGTTATTAGTCAAGATAGCTAATCAACAAGCTTACAATGCCCCACAATGCAATGTGATCACAGAGCTTATGGTTAGATTTGTTTGTATCCACAACCTTGTCTGCCTTTATTTAATATTACAACATAATGACACAGCAAAGCAGTAACAAAACTACTAGCTCCACGAGAAAACCATTACAAAAACACAATTCCATGTACAGAACCACACTAATAAATAGATGAAATGTAAAAAGGGGAGAAAAAGATAGCCTCTTACCAATGTTTCACCCGTCAGTCAGTTTGTAAGTGGCCGAACATCAGTATCTGAATCAGACAGTAACCTTCCTCCTCTGTTGTGGATTTTAAATCCCCCTTCCTTTCCTTCCTGTTTTATTTATGGGCCAGTGTTTTCATTTTACAGTGTGGGCCAATCCCAGTGAAGCCATAGAGAAAGGAAACTGAAAGTAAGCTGGTATGCTCATTCAGGCACACTCTCCTATTCCTGGAAACAGAAACCTGGCTGCAACAAGAGCAGTGGGCAGAGAGAGAGAGAGAGGCAGAGAGAGGCCTAACCTGACTCCGCAGAGCAGTGGGCAGAGAGACAGAGAGAGAGAGAGGCCTAACCTGACTCCGCAGAGCAGTGGGCAGAGAGACAGAGAGAGAGAGAGGCCTAACCTGACTCCGCAGAGCAGTGGGCAGAGAGACAGAGAGAGGCAGAGAGAGGCCTAACCTGACTCCGCAGAGCAGTGGGCAGAGAGAGAGACAGAGAGAGAGAGGCCTAACCTGACTCCGCAGAGCAGTGGGCAGAGAGACAGAGAGAGAGAGAGAGGCCTAACCTGACTCCGCCAGATGGAAGACACTTGCTTGCTCCACAATCACATTTGTTGTTTCACAGCATACTGTGTGAACTTGTGAATCAATACCACCCCCCATCTGACGGAGTCAGGTTAACCCATTTTGACCTGAGATCAGATTCTAAAAATGCCTTCTACATCCTGACAATTTTCTGAAAAAGCTATGTTTCTATGTCAGTCGTTCTTCGATTTTTCAAAAATAGAAGACCTACAAGCTCGTAGCGCGCCACTCGGTGGCGCGCTATGAGCTTGTAGATCTGCTATTTTTCAATAGTAAAGCATAACGTAACGCTAACACCAAAAGGGGTTCCCGGCCACCATGTACCAAAACTATTATAGAGCAGCAAGCACACGCTGCATCTGAGTCTTTTGCATGCAGTCTGTCTCCTCGTCATCTGGCCTACACTGTGTACTGTGTAGTAATGCGTCGTTATTGTTCAAAGGTTATATAAAGTCCAATAAACAGGCTGTAAACATAACTCAATGGGATCTTAAGAAATGGCATATTTTAATGATTACCGCCGGGATGCATATCCCAAAATGAATGGGTCCATGTGATACGAATATTAAAGCAAATACGACCTGTTACATCACGAATCAAATCATTCGATCATATCAGTCCGTTGGTCGGGCGGCCCCTTGAAGCGCAGGCCAGAGGTGTCGTCTGTCCTGGAGAGCTCTGACGTGTCTTTACTTTTCCAGACACTATATAGAAATCTTTCTCTCTCTGTGACCTTGCTTTAAGCACAGCTAGGGTGCACACTCTTATAAGTAATGGTAACGGCTTAAAAGGTCTACTTTATCCCATCAGTAGACAGGATTTATTTTACAGTATGGCATTATTTTACAGTCCTCTCAGTCTTTAGTTCTCTAGCTAATTGTTTTACAATGCCTAAAGGTAGACTATACTCCGTGCAGGGTGGTGTTGTGACAGAAATATAAACACTAGACACTTAAGGGAGCTTAGTGTTTCTGATACAAGGGAAAAGAAAACAGAATGAAGCAGAGGGATGATGTGAGAACAGGACAGCGAGAGGGGGAGAGGGGGACTAGTAATGAGTTTCACTTTCCTGATCTCATCAGCCGATTCACTCGAGTTGTTGTCTAGGAAACCATGTGACCTTCTGTTGATGCTAGATCACTGCAATGCCATAGAGGCAGGAAATACTAACGTTTTCCAATCATAAATGTACTGAACAGAGAAGAGCAGGAATGATATTTTGATACGATATATTTATATTTATAACATACACATGCCCAGCCTTTATTTAACCTGGTGGTTTAATACAATCAGATCTGACTTTTCTGTTTCTAATCGATCGGCTGTCAATGACTGGTGTTGCACTCTAGATTCAACCCATTATAACAGATCTAGTGTTGCAAATTGCGGTTGTGTGTGGACTATGTTTTTGAGGGGCGCTAGGCCCTCCTATATTTAGCTATAGTGTAGATTTTCATCTTACACAAACAATATGAATGGAGAATTTATGTCATATGTAGACGAGCAAATCGGCTATTTTTGTCGAAGATTAAATTCCAATTAACCCATCTGGGAACGCCTTCTAGGGCCTGACCTAAGGTTTCTGAAAACCTTCAAATTCAGATTCTATTTTTAATAGTTATGTTGCTACATGTATAGCAATAGCTGATGAGACACAGAGAGCACGCCGGCATCAAAGGTAGAACAACGTATAGGTGTCAATGGGTTAACAATGAATGGATGATGTACGATGATAAGAGCGCCCTTCACTTCACACAGGTGTGATTTTTGAGTGGTGCAGCCACTCCCTTACGGAGCTATGTGTGTGGGTGGCTGGGTGGCTGCATCTGAGCACGAAAACAGCATGGTTGTTTTTCACCACCTGTGTGCAACCTAACATACACAAACACACACGCACATATTAACTGTATATATGGTGATTTCGGGTGTGCCAGTAGACTCTACTGTACTGAGTGTAGAGGGTACAGTAGAGGGACCCCCCACACGGTAACTCTGTCATTTCTCAACCGTTTCGAACGCAGGGCGGCTCGCTGGAATCGGACGGGCACCCTGGGTGCGTTCCTGTGGGTCTGCAACTCCCCCCCTCCCCCCAATAACAATGACACCACATCATCCCTGCTCACCTTTACTTCTTCTTTTGGCAGAGCAGGTCTTCGTAGCAGCTGGGTCATGATGACCTCCTGGTGCTGATGATATGGATGAAGTAGATGATGCTGGAGATACTTGACCAGTGCTGTGCCAAACACTAAGCTCTCCAGATGAGGAGAACCGTAGCTCGGGAAAACTCCTCAGAAATGTCTCCAGGTCGCTACAAGTCAAAAATGTGAGGCACTACATCAAAATACTTAAATGGTAAATGGTGCATTTATATAGTGCCTTTATCCAAGGCGCTTTACATAGATTGTGCATTACATTCACCCATTCACCCACACATTCATACACCGATTGCGGCGGAAGCCATGCAAGGTACCAACCAACACATCGGGAGCAATTTGGGGTTCAGTGTCTTGCCCAAGGACACTTCGACATGTAGAACTGCCGACCCATGGATCATTGGACGACCTGCTCTACCTCCTGAGCCACAGCCGCCGCTTTGACAAGCCAAGCAATCATTCAAGTAAAACAGTTTATATGGTAGAATATAGATATTAGCTAATTTCTCATTAAATTCAATTTACATTAATCATAGG
This sequence comes from Electrona antarctica, assembly GCF_951216825.1. Lineage (NCBI taxonomy): Eukaryota > Metazoa > Chordata > Actinopteri > Myctophiformes > Myctophidae > Electrona > Electrona antarctica. The sequence continues at coordinate 8,120,325 of NC_136805.1, read as the reverse complement.
TTTGAGAATTGGACATTACCTTTTTTGTATTTCCAAGGGTTTTCCATAGATATGTTGGTAGAGCATGTGGAGCCGGTGTACGGGAGTACCCGGGGGATGATCCATACACAGCTCGATAAGATCTTTCTTCATAACATTCATCTCCCATGATCTATAAGGATCCATGACCTGTCAGAAACTACAAAATATAATTTATATATGGTAATATATTTATTAACAGTTTGCAGAATTACAGTACATTTCAAGTACAACTCGATACAAAACCTGTTAACTGTGAGTGGACGTCTGGTCGACACTTGACACCATAAAGCATTACACTTGTTTACAATAGGGCCCACCATTTTCAATTCATTCTGCCGATATGGTACTGGTAACTGGTCCATATAGCTTCCTCTAACGCTAATACGCTATGGACCAGATCGATAGTACTGAATAATGCATGTTGGTTTTCAATGATGTTTCGAGAGTCGACATGTGATGTTTGTGATCAATACTGATTGTTTATCCTTGTGTATCCTTATTGTTGTATGATTGTACTGTACAGCATCACTGTGTATTTGCTTTTTGCTTATTCTGTGTGTTTTTTTTGTTTTGTTTTTATCGACACTGTTGTGGAAGATTAATGACAAGAATAAATAGTATATACCCTTTAACTGCAGTTTAAGGAATTGCTTCAACGTCATGTTGGAATCTTATGTAATGTTGTAACTCAAGGGTCATGCTTAGGGAAAACTAATTCCGGCATTAAGGAAAGGTTGTCGGGGAGACTGACTGATGGCGGCAAATACAATGCTGTTTTGTTTACACTCGGAGATATTTTTTTTCTATGATTATTCTCAACAAAGCTTGCATGTCGACTCCCCATCCACTATGGAGCTATGGCAGGCATTGCATTAATTTAGTGTTTGTAATGTTCCTGCATTATTTCTTACCCTGATGAATGAACGTGCAGGCAGATGGAATTAATTAGAGATGATTTCCATGCTGGGCTAACAAAAACATGATTGGCTAAAGAAGTTGCTATGCTAGCAAAGCAAATATAATATCACGGTTCTGTTGCATTAAAGTCGCTATCGTGGGTTTTTAAAGCAACTAACTTGGAAATTCTTGCTGCGTGAACAAGTTATTCTTGATATCTCGTCATCTGGACATTGTTGCAGGGTGTCTTGCAGTCACGGCACGTAAGGTGGAACTCGCACGCAGCAGCATCGTCGTCCCACTCCCTGACTGACTGACGTTTTCAGGAGCAATAAAAGCACGCTGTCGGCCGGGACGGGTGTAAATAAAACCTCATATGTCCAAAAGAAGAAATAGGATAATAAAATAAAATAAATCCTAAAATGTTTTTATTTTTTTTATAATAAAATATTTAATTTGCTAATGTGATTTCAGCGTGTAAATGCACACCGTGCATCATTATCTAGGCCGTATAGGCGTACAAGGTCAGGTGAACCTGTTTTCCTTTCACCCCGTTCGTATACCAGGGGCACTAAAATATTTTTGTTTCATTAAGAACATCTAATTGATATTAAGCGAAAGCGAGGCATCTGTTTACTGTTTTCCTGTATTTAAAGTCGGCATAACATTATCTATGTCACGTGCTTCCCGGCTAGACCAATGAGGACGCTGCGTTTGTCTCGCAATAATTCAAGATGGCTGCGCCCTGAGGCTATAGGGCTATACATAGTAAACATACCGGGTCATCGAAAAGTTATCAAAAAAACGATTCTAATTAAAATAAAATAAAAGAAGAGGTAAAGGGTTGAAAATGTAATCGGGTTCTGCTTGCAAGTTGAGGAGGGTGAGACAGAGTCAGAAGGTCGTAGACGAGCAGACCTTAGCGGCGCTACTAATGCCTGGACATGGACAACTTTGCTGCAAATATTACTATTATTATTATTAATCATAATTATTAATTATTATTGTTCACACACAGATTAAATCACGTTATAGAATTTGTATTTTAGGTCTGGACTGAAGTCAGTGGAGTGGAGTGGGGACCAACACAAATGTATTATTATTTTATTAGAAATACTGACACCCAGTGGAACAACCTGGACACAGCAATTGGTCACTTGATGGCAAGGCAAAGCATTACTTTCACATTCTTGTGCTGAAAGTACATCAACTAATTTGCAATGAGTCATATGGTGACACCTAGTGGGCAATTCATTATAATATTCACACTCCCGTTCAAACAAAAAAAAAGCCAGATGAGCCCTTAGTTATTGGAACAACAAATCATTTATTTCATCTGAAATAAAAGACAAGGGAGTAAATAGTAGTACATGCACATTTCCAACCTGCCACATTTAGTCCCATACAAAATTGTATTTGACATCTTTCATTTTTTCTTTGTAAACGGCATCAAAATACTCTGCTTCTGCCACCATTAACTGGTTTTTCCAGTCTCCTGAAATTCCTATAAAACACATGACAAAGGAAAAATCATCCAAGAAATACTTCTTCAATAGGGTTTTGTGATTTTTGCTTCAATAATAGGACAAAATAAATATAGTACTGAGACACACCTTTCCTGAGAAATTCAGACTTGCTCTGGTCCATGAACTCGGTGGGGACCAGGGAGTAGTTCGACATCTTGTTCTTTTTCATGTTTTTGAACACACATCTGTCCGCTATCTTCTCTATCACCTCAGACGTCAGAGATTTCCCCACAAACTTAGACATTCTGGTTACCGAATCCTTCAGGTCCTGCACCATGGCACAACATTTGATTTCATCACAGTAGTGGCATTATGGAAGTATTTTTTATGAAATCATAATTGTTTGGAAAATGATTACCGTATAGGCAATAACTTTTACTGTAAACCTTACCATGATCATTTCCTCGTAGGAGATGTACATAATGCTCTCTTTATCCGTAGCATTCAGCCAGCCCTTTACATGATCAAACCATGAGCCAAACATAACTGCAAAGAGAAATAAAACAAACCACAAGCATTCTGTTAGGGTGTGTGAGCAAGAATCCCTTTTCTTTAATCAATTATTAACGCCAACACAATTATTTAGATAAGAGTGGCTTTTGAACTTTGCCCATAGATCTTTATGCCATATCTGTCGCCCATAGCTTTCAATATCTCAGTGGATAGATTGTTATAATGTGCAGAGCTCAACCTTGTCCGTCGAGGAACTTGTGTAAGAACTCGGTCTGTGTCCCTGGATTCACCAGGTAGGCGGCCATCCCATAGTAGTGGAAGGAAGAGGTGAACACATCCCTGGGGTTCCTCATGACGTAGATGACCTGAGGAGATCCAACCACATATTAATCATTTACTCATGCTTTGTCGATGGTCTATTATTGACAGTGGTTCTCAATCGCTGGTCTACCATGATGTCACAACGTGTCGCACCGCAATGCTTCTAGAAATGTTATTTTTGAAAGCTTTTGACCCATTTTTACACATTTGAGAACTTTTTACTTAAAGTACAGTGAGTATATTCTGAATCTGAAGTTATCAGAGTACTATAATACTTTTGTAAAAATTGGAATACAGGACGTACTTTATTGCACTTCTTCCACCACTGTTCTCAACGTGGGATCCCCTAGGATTTCCGGGGGTGGAAGTCCTAAGGGGGTTCCAGGGGGCCCCCAGCTAAATGACGGTTACATTATGAACCAAATGAAATGATAGTGCTTAGTTAAATTATCAGCCAGGCTTTCGGCCTGGTCTGTTAACACCCAGAGATACAATTTATGAAATGGGGGGGCCTAATGCATGAGTGCGGGTCCATAAAATTAAAAACGAGAATCACCTCTATTTGTTTTCTAATAAGCAAAAGGCACCTTCATGAAAAGATTGTGCACCATTCCACTCAACATCCTCCAGTGTGATAATAGGTTACAATGATACATCTTGTATTTGTTTGTCGTTTGCATCGACAGCTGCTGTCTTTCACAGAAAATGCCACACTACCTTCGGCTTGTCTTTGAAGAAGGACTGTGGCATCATGTTGTAGTGGAAGTGTGTGGCAAAGATGCGAGGGGAGGGCCTCTCTTCCAGGTTAAGAAGATAGGCTCGGTGTTCCTCCAGCCAGGGAACCCTGTCCCAGTTGGGCACGGTCTCAACCGGGGTTGGATCCCCACCACTCTGGATGAGAGGAACAATCTCCTGCATCCATGTTGTACCTGAACACACACACAGGACACTATGGTCACATTCTATGTTTTCACTGCAAAGTAATAGGCCAACATAACTGTCCATTGTCCCCCCCACATAATGCACTGACATGAATGACAATGAATAATAAGTGTTCTTGTTGAGTTAGTTGGTGTAATGTTATGAATGCACAGCATGTATTGTTTAAACGCATAAAAGCCACGCCTGCACTACTTGTTCCAAGCCTCTCCGTTCCTGAGTTATGACCAATTATGTAATTTATTTTGTCCTGACCTTGATTGTGACCTTGTCCTTGACCTGTTTCGACCCATTTGTCTCAAAAGTTAATCTTTTTTCCAATGCCTATCACCTGACCTGACATTCACCTATCCATTCTTAAGTCATTCTTAAGACATACACAGACAAATGTGTCTATTTAATACACATGCAGGCATTGCAATACATAATATAATATAACCTATCAAAGGAGTAATCTCAGCTTCAAGAGTTTCGTTTACTCTTGTGTTTGAGTTTCTCTATTTTCTGACATTATTGCACATGACACAACTACAGGCACTCATTTTCAGAATAGTGATCATGAAAACAAGACGCAGCTTTTGAAACAATACATACCAGCATGTTAGAATAGTCTTTTAGGATATGGACATGTAAAAAATAAAAAAAATATTATAATAGAAATACAACTGACATGATTTGTTAAAGTTTTGCTGTGAATTATTTCAGACAAAAAGCTAATGGTTATCTGTAACTAATGATCAGTGCAACAAAGAATTGAATCAATTTGGCTACATAAGAGGCATATACATTGTGGGTATTAGCTGTAACGTTTAGGGTACAACACTACTTACCTGACTTGGGATAAGTCACAATGACAACGTCATCTGGCCGGAAAGAAAAGTCCTCATAGTGTTTTAGACATTCTGGAGGATGTAGAAGTGAAGGGACATAAACCCCCTTGTACACAGAGTATAACTCTGCTTCTGTCATCGTTCAGCTGATAGCAGCAAATAATCAGATCTAGTTGACGCGCATGCAGCTGTGTTAATAAAAAAAACGTTATGGACTTTGGTCTTCTAAATTATTTGGACTTTGCTATATTGGCTTTTCACTTTGGGTTCCTCACTTCCTCTAGCTCTTCTGTGTAAGATTATGTTGTAACTTGTAACAACGGAGGTGTTGTAAATGTGTCCACATGTCTAAACTTGTGGCATGGTCTAGCCGTACATGAGGAAATATGAAAACATGAGGTGAGATCATCACAGATATATATTTCACTTTACCTTCAGAACATGATCCACCCACCCCTCCCTGTATAGTTACGGTAGATCAACATGATCCACCCACCCCTCCCTGTATAGTTACGGTAGATCAACATGATCCACCCACCCCTCCCTGTATAGTTACGGTAGATCAACATGATCCACCCACCCCTCCCTGTATAGTTACGGTAGATCAACATGATCCACCCACCCCTCCCTGTATAGTTACGGTAGATCAACATGATCCACCCACCCCTCCCTGTATAGTTACGGTAGATCAACATGATCCACCCACCCCTCCCTGTATAGTTACGGTAGATCAACATGATCCACCCACCCCTCCCTGTATAGTTACGGTAGATCAACATGATCCACCCACCCCTCCCTGTATAGTTACGGTAGATCAACATGATCCACCCACCCCTCCCTGTATAGTTACGGTAGATCAACATGATCCACCCACCCCTCCCTGTATAGTTACGGTAGATCATCTAACACAGGATGTTTGTCTGTCCCCTCCCAGGCTCCCATGCCTACGATCTCCACATTTCCAAATGTATTAATGTTTGATGTGTTTGTTGCTTTGAATATTAACTTAGCCTTGGGAACCAACTATTCCCGAAACATATGTGGCCCATAGGGCAGGAGCCTATCTTCTGTGTCTGTTGCCTGAGGCAGCCTCATGTCAAGCTGAGGACTCGAGTCAGTAGTAATGTCGCAGGAACTTAACCCATCCAACCCTTGATGCTGAGTGCCAAATAGGGCTGCCAAATAGGGCTGCAAATGTCCCATTTGTATAGTCTTTGATTTGAAATGGCCAGGGGATTGAACCGACCTCCCAATCTCATTCTAACTACAAGGGCACTGAGCTTTGTTACTTTGGTCCTAGCTACAATTCAAAATGATAATAATAATTTAAATTTAACTGAGGTAGCCTATGTAGAAAACATAGGCATCTAATGACATCTAGACATGCATCTAATGACCTGCTTTCCTCTTATTATAACTAGAACATGTGTCAAGAACATAGCCTGTGTGTCTTTGCATACTGCTTGCTGAAACCACAGTACAGTATATGAAGGTGACGGTGTGTCCCTCTCTGTGAAACAAACATACACACACACACACACATACATACATACATACATACATACATACACCAAATACATACATACATACAGTACATACATACATACTATTTGCTCCACAAAATAGACTGTTTTGTGTAATTAAAAACAATTATTTAATGCATTTTTTGAGAGGTATTGAACATAATATGAGCTTTTGACCAGAACAGTTATGTAATTTATGTGACACTCGATGCAAGATCAATCACCCAGGGGTGATATGCATTGTCAACTTGCAGTCATGATGCACAAATAGATTGATCTGTCATTTTCGATTGCTACATCATTATTTTGTAAACTATCCCTATGTGCATACAAAACAATTCACAATATTTGAGAAAATTCACTTCAATTGCTATAAATATGACATCCACTGGAGGTCAGTGTCAATATACTTATTCACTGTTAATGAATATGCATATCAAATATAAAGTACTATACAAGGAGCAACCAAAACCTAGGCTTGTCTGTATATGTGATTCAACACAGGAAATACATGAAAGGCATCAACTTCAGAACAAACAGTGCATTTGTTTCACCCATAGTGCACCACATATCTTCATCTTCCGGGTGTGATGATGTAAGGGCAAAATGTCCGACGTGTGAATATGGACAACTGGGGACGTTTACATGCACTTGTCCAACTGGTAGTCTCAGGATGAACAGCTGCATATTGTTGAACACGTTTAGCATTTAGTCTGTAAGGCCTTAGCTGTCCAGTCAGATCTGGCAACCAGCAACCTTGGTCTTTCACCCGAAGACTGGATCAGCTCCTTTCCACTGAGAGAGAGAGAGGGAGAGAGATGAGGGAATTATAAGCAATTCAAAAAAAAGTATTCTCATATATCTTTTGATGTTTACTGGCAACTCCATACAGTATCTGTAAAATGTAAAAGGATTTGAATATCGAATGGTTCATCAATGGTTATTTCTCCTCACCGATGGTAGTCCAGGCCAAGAAGGCTAATCCCATTAATGGCAAGGATCCTGTCTCCTGGTACCAGCTTCTCACTCTGGGCCGCAGGGGAGTCTGGGACGACCGCTCGGATGAATATACCGTTCAGCCTCAAAGGAGTGTCCTGGAGATGGACAGTGGTGGACAGACAGCAACTACAGTAAGTGCATTTACTTGATTACTGTAAGTACACTGCAAACTGACGACTTTCACTCCATTCCAAATAGAAATATTGCTCTTCTACTAAGCACTTAAGCCCTGTTTCAAATGTACTGAAAATAGCTGATCTACAGGCTTGCCGATCGGATTTTCACAATTTTGGAAATTATCTGACAATGTCTGAAAATGTACTTACAGTGTACATGAGTATTTACTTCATACTTTGCATTGCTGCAGGCAGCAGGAACGAGCTGATAGGCAAGTTCCGTAAGCAGCGCAAAAGTGCCATTAATGACGGTAGCGCACATCCTTGAGTGTAATATTGCGATTATATCACAGTTAACTTTATAACTAAGACATTCGATACAAAAATCATAATTATTTTATGACAGATGTAGCCACTATGACCTAAAATGTCCTGTGTAAACACCTAAGCTTATCTGGTAGCCACTGCTTGCGAGCGCGAGGACTACCCAGCAGAGCTGTTTTTTGTTTTGATTAGGTTGCGATGCTCGTTTGAAGCACGGGTAGAGAGCAATTTCAACCAATCAGATTGCTTCCTCGAAACTACATGTACTTTGTACCAATACCTGGAGATGGATGCACATACAGAGGCTTAATTAACTTCATCCATCTCTATTGCAAATCTTTCAAACTAATCTGTATTTAGTTGTACAATAACATGACGTTTGCATCATGCTTTTCAGTAAGAAAATCTGGTATTCGTGGTCATGCAATAAAGTATAACTTAATTAATTGCTTTTGTTTGTCATTATTGTTTGTCTGTTGTCCTATTCTTGAGACACAAGGGAAACTAATGAGTGGAAGAATAGCATTTGTAATTTCACTTTGTGACCAGCAGGGGATAGTATTATATAATATACCGGTAGTAGAACACTAGATAAAGGAATACTGCACGTAAAAGGGTTAACCCATGCCCCCGACATTGATAATGGTCCCCTTTGGATTACAATAACAAACATTCACTGGGCCACCCTGCTGTTATGATTGAAGACAGGTGTGTAAAGGAGATAGAAGAGAGCTTTTACAGAGACACAGATAAGAAGGGAATTTCAGCTCTGTTGAACCCGGAATGCTTTGCACGTGTTCCGTCCGACAACTCATGATATTGATACAGAATATTATGATGCATCGTTAAGAGCCCGTCAGTCTGAGAGAGGCAGTTTATTGAGATCACATGTATTGTTGTCGATGATGCTGATGCTTCAGAGAACTGTTAGGGAGGATGCAGAGTGTAATGGGATAACCCTGGAACCTCAGAGCAGATGTTTCATCTGTCAAGAGGGCTTTTATGATTTTCACCCTTGACCTCACACAAAGGCCTCTCTAAAGCACTGGCGCATAACAATCAGGGATAACGTGGGAGGTCACGCGTACTTACGGGGTGCTCTCTCTCCCCTGTGAGTTATTGGTCTGCCTAGAATAGCACGGAACCACAGGGTTTAGTAGTATCTAATGGGGGGCCAACTGAGTACAGTCGGTTCATTCGTGGAGTATCACTTTAAACTCGCTCACCCTAGCATCGACCAGAGCGAGGCCGAGTCCTCGTTCGCCACGCTCCAGCTCAAGGCTGAAAACCTCCTCGTCGTTGCTGTCATATTCTTCACCCTCCTCACCCTCCTCGTCCATCTCATCCGCCTCTTCCTCCGCCTCTTCTTTTAACGATACGGTTCCTCTCTTGTCAGTGCTGTCCAGCCGAAGACAGTCCGTCATCAGCGCAGCCAAACATTCAGACACAAATCCACCTGAGAAGAAAGCACAGCTTTTATGGGATTTGGCAGAGAACAGACAGACCGCAACGGCAGTCCCAAAACGAAGTGAAGTGAAGATTGTACGGTTGGAGGCCATCGATATTGTCCTTTTCTTTTTGCTGAGGTTTGCGTGATCTGCGCAAAAGGACAGTTAACCCATTTTGGGCGGGAACCCCTTTTGGTGTTTTAAACATTATGTTATAATTTAGCTATTGAAAAATAGCAGATCTACAAGCTCATAGCGCGCCACCGAGTGGCGCGCTACGAGCTTGTAGGTCTGCTATTTTTGAAAAATCGTGAAAATATTTATTTCAGAAAACTGGAGGATTTAGAAGGATTTTTTTTTTAAATGTTGAGGTCAGGCCTAAATGGGTCAAATGATAAGGGACAATATCGGTGGCACCCAACTGTAAGCCAAAGTGAGGAAACTTCTAAGATGAGACTGTTGACCTTTTCCTCCTTTCAACTGTAGCTCATTCGTCTTCTCTACAACCTAGCTTCACCCCAGCTGTGAGTTATCCTTCTCTCTCTGTCTCATTCATCATTCCCTTACCTTCGTCATGTAAGTCGACACCAGAGGACCAGCAGGGATCTTCAGCGGTTTGCAAGTCGCTGTCTTTCTTCTTATCTCGGTCCTCCTTCTCTGGGTTAACCAGCTCCAGGTTGAGGGGGGTTTTGGTGAGGGGGGTGTTGGGTGGGGTGAGGAGACCAGAGGCGTCCAGCGCTGACTTCCTGAGCCCGGCTGTGTCTTTCGTCTCCCCACTTTGCAGCTTAAGACTCCTCAGCTTCTGGGACAGAATAAGGGCCCCACCGGAGCTGAATTCATCCAGGCAGAGGGTGGAGGAAGAGGATGGAAGTGGTGAGAGGGCTGAAGCAGCAGACTCAGGAGAAGGCGATGCATGGCCCTGGGCGGCAGGCTGAGGTAACGCCACGTCAACCGGCGACGAGTCCAAAGATTCAAGGCTGGCTTTTGGGAGGACATCCATCTTGATCAACTTAGCCTCCATGGGAAGAGCACAACTCTAAGACAAAGAGTATTACAACGTAACATAAAAACACTAGCAAAATGTATCTCGTGCACTAGGGCATTAAGCTAGCTTAAGCTTAAGTTTACTAGTCGACTAGTAAATCCACTAGTCGACCTTGTTGGTACTAGTTGACTAGTTGATAAGAGAAAGAAAAAAAAGTGTATTCTTTTTTTTTTTCCCCGATTTTGTAGGCCTCAAGATCAGGTAGATTATAGTTATAGTCACCATGTACACAGTTTTTCAATGTACAAATATTTATTTAAAAAAAAATATATATATATATATTTTATTTTTATTTTTTTTATTTTTTTTACATAATAGGTAGTTAAACAACTAGTCGACTAGTCGACTAGTAAACTAGGCAACTAGTCAACTAGTAAAAATGACTAGAAGTGAATGCCCTAGTCTCTCGTGCACTAGTTTGCGAGATCAGCGGTGGAAAGACAAACACACAAACAGCAGGCGTGAAAGCATAACATCCGCCAGTGCCTGCAGGGCCTGGCAGAGAAAATAACATGGACAGATCAGCGTGAAAGCGTAACAATAGCAGCAAAGCTTTTTTTTACCTGCTGCTTCCTAACAACTGTATCTCCACAGGGCTGTGAGTCCGAGAGGGCAGAGATGAGCTCTATGAGCGAGCCCAGCTGTTTCCTCAGGGCCGGGTCTGTTACTGCTCTCCTCAGCTCCAGGTGATAGCCCCTGCCCGGCAGCACCAGAGGGTGGTGGGTGTCAAAACTCTCCAGGACATCAGCTGAAGTTAGTGGAAAAGAAAAATAATGACATTGTGC